>NC_084987.1:22318022-22658022 GCF_963691925.1 Scomber scombrus
TCTTTTCTCAGGTCAGGGACATCTCTCAGGGAGCACAACTCCTTCAGGGAATGGAAGGAATACTGCCGTAGAGAGCTAAAGAGGGTGCAGGAAAAAAAAGAACAGAATGTGAAATATATGACACAGAATATACTGCAGCCCAAAACACAGCATTACACTCTAATCCTATTACAAGACCTCTGGCATGCTCAACCTCATGGTATTATTTTGTTTAAAGGCCCTTAAAACAATAACAGTCTGTGTAGTCAAGTTCTTAACTAATTATTAATCAACCTTTTTATATTTAGACTAGTTTATCTTGGTTAAAACAATGTGACAAATTACACACCCATAAGCCTGTTGAACCTTGTAACACTTGCACGTGGGCATTCCCCTTCTCTTACTGTACATTTTGCTTGTCCTGCTAATGTCACGAGTTTCAAGTATGAAACTCAATGTCAGGGAGTTGAAACTTAATTGAGAGAAATAATCCATAGAACATAATGATTTATGGATATGGAGAAGTATGTAGTATGGACTGGAAACCAAAGGAAGGACAACGAATTGTAACTGTAATGTAAGGTATACATGAGGTTTGAAGTAAATTGGCTAAAACATACAAAAATATAGGTAAAGCTACATTCATTGATTTTTTGGACCACACTGACATCTTCAAAATTCATGTGGTGAACATGTTGGCAAACAGTTACTATACAACAATTAATTTTCTCATTCAGCTAACACAGAGCAATATTGTCTCCTCTTCTTCATATTGCTTGTTCTTAATTTTTTATTGATGTCCTTTTATTTTTGCTTCCACTTTCCTTCTGTGATGCTGTAAATTTCCCCATTGTGGGACTAATAAACGATTATTTTATTTTATCTTATCTTATTGACATTTATTTGAAATTGTGTTTCTTGCCATCATACAAATGTAAGGCCAGTATTCACTCTCCGTTTAGCTCTCCACTAACTCCACTAAAAATGAGTCCTGACCTGTGTAAAATCCAACTGAGGGTGTAAAAGTTCAGCAGGCCATACAGCCCCAGTAAGGCCAAGTAGGTCACCAGCAGTTTGTGTAGAAGGGAGGAGAGCACATGGATGCACTCAAAGGTAGTGTAGCCCACCAGGGCCTGCTCCTCAGGGTAACAGGTGTGGGTGAAGGAGAAGGAGCTGAGAAGAGGGATGGTGTAACTCACGATCAGCGTTAGCATCAGCAGTTTGAATATCGTCTGAGCCAAGTAGACCTGCATGAAGATGAAATGCATGACAGAAGGTATGACGAATATATTAACAACAGTTGATCAAGCTTCATCAAACATTACATTGTGATGTAAGATTAAACCACACTGCTGTACTGGTTTGTAACATTTTGAATAGTGAATGGCTGAAAAGCTGACTGCTATAAATATACATCTCTATAACATCACATCATAACACATTTTCATATTTGAACAAGAAAACTTGAAAAGGAAAGGCAGATAACATTGATATATACAGTACATCTTTGAGGCAAGAGGATCTCTAACCTTATAGATGACATCTGAGCTTTCGCAGTGGGATCGAAATTTCCTGACCCTTTCGAACAGTGCCCTGGCCTGTTCCCCATCACTTTTATCCAGACGGATTCCCTGCCTGGGACTGTCAACCATGAGCGATGGCTTGGAAGGAGAAGGGCAGTGTACTCTGGAGCCGAGGGATATAGATGACACGGTGGAGTTACAGGAGTTCGTGGAAGGGCACGGGGAGGGAGGGGCGGCAGTGAATGCACTATCTGACCTCTTCAAAAGCGGGCTGTCCGTGCCTGAGTCTACGCTTGAACGTCTTGTGCGGGTCACTGGTGATGAAGATGGATTTGAAGATTGAGGAGGTTGAGGTAGTTGCCTTTCCTCAATCACTTCCTTCTCTTGGATGTTCTCTTGCTGGGCAGCATGGGACAAGGCCTGAGATGTCCAGGGTGACTCGCTGCACTTTGCCAAGATGGCTAGGAAGTGCTCTATGCGGGCAGAGGTGTGGGGGAAGTGGAGCCAGAAGGAGCCACTGGCTAACAGCACTAGAGACTGCAGCAAGGCTATGTAGGGAAAGAAGCGGGAGCACAAAGGCAAAGCCTCATGGTAGCACACCTAGACAGAGACAGACGGACAGACACTTAAACCTTCAATCACATATTTTTTGTCCACTTGGGGGCTTTGGAGTAAGTTGTAGGCTAATCTTAATGTCATGTTCCTGCTACCTGACAAATGTAAGCCCAATATTCACTCTACTTTTAACACAGTGTTTGGTCTTCACCAACTCCTGAGAAAAATATCTGGCTTTTTAGATGTTAAATGCTCCATTATGTTCATCACTAGTTACTAGAAACAAAACAGAAAAGTTGCAAGCTGTAAAACCAAAACAATAAACTGAAAGTCGTTATAAAGCCCCATAGAGATGAGGTACACTACAGCATCGGGTGGGTTAACACGAGGTGATTTAAGAGACTTGACAGACAATATTCTTTATTGGTTTCACCTGTTTTGTTGTATTATTTTCAGGAAAGTTAAGCTATTACAGTACCTGGCTAATGTAAACATACTGCTGGTAAACCAGGTGAGTGCGTCGACCCCGAGCTGTAGAATGAAGATTTGGGCTGCTGTTGCGTGGAATTTGCGTTGGTGGCTTTGAAGTTGGAGTCAGTGCCACATCGCTGCTAGTTGAAGACCTGTGATAACTAGTATTTGCAGTGACAAGAGGATCTGAGGGAATGCACACCACTCGGTCCCTGGATAGCTGCTCAGTACAGGCCAGAACAGATGCCATCAGCATCAGGACCACCAAGTAGTCCATGAAGACCTCCCACCATGGCTTCAACACTTTAGACCTGCTCTGATGCTGGTTCAGAGGCGCCAGCTCCGACAAGGAAAACATGGCGACCTCTGGGTCCTACAAGGATGGCTGTAAAAGTAATTGTGAGATAGTGAAGAAAGGTTTAGGCTAGGCACCTAAACTCATGTTGTGACAGTATAACAAAAAGTCTAATTTTGGTAGATGTAGTATCACAATTACAATTTGTGACCCTATTTAAATATTATGAGGTCTTCCCTTTAGTAACATACATCAAAATATGTGACCTTTGGAGTCACTCGTTTTAAAAAGACATTCAATAATATCCTGATCAGGTCACAGAATAAGAGGTACTCTGTCAGTTTTAGTTGGACAGGAAAAGTTTAGTGTTTTAATGGAAATACATCAAAGAATGTAATTTAAAATCTTAACATTACAAGATAAAATTTGGTTAAGTTTTAATGTCAAAGTCATTTTTGGCCTTTAAAGATGTTTTCATCAATGGTTACATTGATGTTACGAGTAAACCAATTCAAAATAGTACAAACACCACCTGGCAAAATATCCACTAGCATGTATTTAGTCTATTTCTTGGGAAAAGGATATGCTCAGAACTTAACAATTAATGTACTTTTTACAGCCCACAATTTACTTTCACCTACCTGAGTAAATAAGTTGTTTTCTTGCCTTTCTCTCTTTCTTTTCTGATCAGCTCACAGCCGCCTTAAAGAAACTTCATTCCGGTGCTGTCCGGTTCTGCCGTGAAAACTCTTGAAACTTACAACAAACTCCTCCTCGGCTGGCCAACACACAGCTTTTCAACGGTTGCCATGGCAGCAGAGGATGTGTGGTTGAAAAATCTAATTCAGCACTAGAAGCCCGTTCATGACCCACAGGGGGCATGCCTGTACCCTTTAACTCCTTCAGAACTGATTTACTCTGAGCACAGTATCAGAGGGAATCACAATAATAAGGTATTGTCAGAAAAATGTAATTAGATATCAAAAGTAGACAATACTTATACTTATACTTATACTTATACTTATACTCATCAAGAATGATCCTTTTTCAGAATTTCAATGTTGCAGCTGCTTTAAATGGAGCTGATTTGACCTTCTTTGTGGGGTAGTTTAATCTGTAACATGGCATGATATTTTACAAGATGATAATAGGTTAATCGCAGCGTCTCTGGTTCGAATCCGGCCAGGGACCTATGCTGCAGGTCATTCCACTCTCTCTCTGTCTCTGTTTCCTGTCGGCCTCTTTGCCAGTTACTATATAAATAAAGGCAAAAACAAAACTCACTCAAAAATCAATTTTAATCTTAAACCAACATTCACAGACCCTGTTGAAAAAATAACAACACTGTATCCAACAATATCCAGCAGGGGCTGCTGAAGTTACTGTACTGTGACTTACAAAGCAGCTCTCATTGCAGGCCTACACTGTTATAGATTGTTATAGAGTATTTGTTATAGATTGATGTTTGCTTCTAGGTTTGTTTCCTACTAGTACTGTACTGACTCTGATGGCTGAGGAAAGTTCCTGTGTGAGTGTGTGTCTGTGTCTGTGTGTGCACAGGGAACGGTCATATGTAACTCAACCTGTTGTTTCTTTGTATTTGTGCCAAGAAGAATCTGGAGCAAAGATGCAAACTGACACTGAACCACAATGTGATCTACTCTGCACAGCTGGTTCACTGTGTGTACTATACTGTATGTATAAGTGTGAAAATGAGCATGTCTGTATGTGTTGCGACTGAGTGGGTTGGGGAGTGAACAACGGTACGTGTGAGTGAGATTCTCATTTCTACTGACGCCACAGAGAAAAATCTCCAATTAAAGTGTGAAGGTGTAATCGATGGACACCTACAGAGCGATATTCAGCACCTGATAAACAACGTACGAAACATTGCAGTGTCTCAGTGACAGGGTAACTGTATTCAGTTCTGTTTTGAGGCAGTTGAAACAGCCTCACAACAGAGGCAGTTGACTTGTGTGTCTCTGAATCTGAATCTTCACATGGCTTCCAGGTGTAGAGATTAGACCAATAAAAAGCCAGTTTTAAAAGAGGACACTGAGATAGCTTGTCTGATTCTCAACGGAAGGTTATACCATAGTTGTGGAGCCCTGATGGCAAATGCCATACTACCCTCTATCTCAAGCTGTGCCCTGGGGACCGAGAGCAACAGCTGGTCCACAGTGCGTGTAGGGGTGTAAGGGGTGAGAAGGTCAATAAAGTAAGATGGGCCAAGACTGCTCAGTGATTTAAAAACAAGCAACAACATTTTAAAATCAATTCTGAACACAACTGGTAACCAGGGTAGTGAGATGAGAATCGGGAAAACATGCTCATATTTTTGAGTTCTCATTAGCATCTTAGCTACGGTATTTTGTACAAGTTGGAGGGGGTTGATGGATTTCCCGGGCAGTCCAGCAAATAATGAGTCACAGTAATCTAGATGGCTGGAGAGAACAGCATGAATGACAATTTGTGCATCACTGAATGAATAAAATGATCTAATCTTGACATTATTCCTAATTTGATAACTGATTTGGTGATATAGTGCTAATTACATCCATCTTTCAGGCCTCATGCATTGCAAATCTTGTGTACTAACTAAAGACTGGTTTACACAATCCCTGTGTACTGTTGGTCCAAGTACCTTATATTTGTTGTAGAGAAGCTCCTCCATTGATGTCCAACAAATTTGAAGCTTCTTCGTCTCTCCATTGATACCTGCCATTGTTGTTTCTCTCCTCCATGTTTTAACAGGGTTGTGGGTTGCTGACACTGGGTGATGACGGCAGGCAATATGTGCAGAGAAGTGAGATGTTATAAAAACCACATGTATTCTGGTCTGGCCATTCTCACAGCAGTCAGATAAGAATCAGGTCTTGGACCACATATGTAAATAGTATATCGTGGTATGAACCTGATATGAAAAAAATCAGATTTGGTTTCTTCATAATCCAGAAAAAAATTGATTTGTGTCACTTTAACATGTAATGTAAACGTTGCCTTAGAGACAGGGACAAATTGTTCGTTAAAAAAAAAGCGTTATTACATTACTTACATGCTAATATGTATGTTGAAAGTTAAGCTATGCTGCAGCTGAGCATAGAAACAGTGGCCATGAAAATACAAAAACTATTGTGCAAGACTATTAACTGACAATCTGGAAGGGGACAGGGTTATGTATTTGGGAAGTAATTGTGAGCAGGTATGCAGGTACGTGTGGAGGTCAAATGGTGCTGATAGGGAGGACTACATTCCAGGACAAGAAGTCCATGATAGGCTCTGAAATAACAGGAAAGGGAAACATGACATGTTTGACCTTTGGAAAGAGCAAATGAGAAAATAACATTTAGTCCAGTTAATTTTTTAATTTTTGAGAGTGCATTAACGTCCATGTTCTTATGAGAAACTAAGTGCGTTTTTGTGTCTCTTTCTTGGAAATGACTTTACGGGGCTGTGGCGTGGCAAGCTAAACATCGCAAGGGGCAGATATCCTATCAACACCCTTTCAGAGTTCTGCTGCAAGAAGGCCTGTGGCTTCACACCTCATGTACTTTACACACACACACACACACACACACACACACACACACACACACACAGAAATACTCATGTTCTCACAATCGTGCCCTTCAGCAGGGATGTTATGGGTGGGGTTGTGTTATGTGACAGGATTCACACGTCCATGCCTTGAAAAAACATCACAAGCTTGCTACAGACCTCAGTACAACAAATGGTTACAATTTTTAAACCTGCAATAACTGATTTTTTTGGACACTTGGGGGTAGCGTAAAGAAGTTGTGAAAACAGCATGTAGCGTCTAGCAACATTATCATTTATTTGGAGTCATGTCTCTGACCACCTGGCAAATGTCAGTCCAAAATTCACTCTGTTTTTGGTCTCCACCAACACATAGCCTATCTGTCTCTGTTGCTGACAAATGCTCAACTGTGTTCACCAGCTAGTCGCGAACAGTGTTTGTCTGATGTGAGAGCAGAGAGCGTGAAAAAAAGCAGTAAAGTTGCAGCTGGTCAGCTAGGCCTCTACACAATGAGCTGAAACTCATCATAAAGCTCCGTCAAGCCAAGAGGAGCTGCAGAGTCAGATGATAACTCCATGTAGGTTCATCACTATGAGTGATGCCTCTGACATTACACTAATTAGAGCGCAGCTTGGTGGGAACATTTCGCCTGCCTTCACATAAAGCCAGGCTAGCTGTTTCTTCGCAGTCTTTGTGCTAAGCTAAGCTAACAATTGTATCAGTCTTCTTTGTCAGGTGCAAAAGCACTGCACAGTGGTTCAACCATGAGATAAGTTTTAATATCTCTGGAGAGCTATCAGTCCACAAATTCTTTTTCCCTGTGTGATGGCCACAGCCACGCATGGTAATGCTAGCCCAGTTCAAACTCTCTCACCTCATTAGTTTGCTACCTATCTACATTGGTGCATTTCATGAGCAGTTGACTACACTCAAACAATTCACATCACATATTTCTTTAATGTGGAATCTGTTTATTTGCTTGTTTCTTACATTGTTTTATGTGAAGTGCACACATTTTAAAACTGTAGGGGTTACACAGGCAATTTTCTTGATCATGTTTCTTTGTTTTTGAGTTACTGTGGTTGTTGGAGAGGCCTTTCTAGTTTAGCTTTGCATTTAGTTGTAGTTCGTGTCTATTATTTGTCTTTATTACCTCATGGTATTTGGTTTGGCCTAGCTACTATATAGTAAACTGACCACATACAACAACACATGAGGAAACGTGTTTGTTCAGTAAACGCCTTGTTTAGTAGTTATATTGAGTACATTTATATTTTCTTGATGTCTTATATAGTTATTATACAATTCTTGGTTTATCATATTTTCACATGTTTAGGGTAAATAAAAATCTAGGTTTTCATCTACATCTCATATTTCCTAATTGCCTCATTGCTTGGCCCCTAACACCCCACCCAAAAGATGTTGAGGTAAACTGCAGAATTAGTTGTTCATGGTACAAAGGAATCTATTTTGACTGAGTGTTATGATGTGTTTGATTGTCCAACACAGTGTTTCTTGATTTTTTTCTGTAGCCACCTTTTCTGGACCTCGACTGCAACAACAACAACATGTCGTCTCATTGAAATTAGTGATGGGGAAACATTCTTTGCCATGCTAACAGCATCGCTCTATGGATGGCAATGTCAGCCTGTTGGTCGATCAGTCCACCACAGGTCTGACACTTTGATCCAGACTAAAATATCTCAACTACTGGATGGATATTTTGTACAAACATGCTGTTGCCATAGGATGCTGACTCCACTGGCGCTACCATGACGTTGAGGGTGTGTTTGGTTTTTGGTGAAATGTCTCGACAAATATTGAATAGATTGCCATTACATTTTGTACAAACATTCATGTTCCCCACAAGATTATTGTAATAACTTTGGCAATGACTTGCATCCTGGGCCATCATTACAAACTTGAAAATGTTCATTTCCCAAAACTCTAGTTTATGGTGGAATACTAACAAAACTAATGACATTCAGCTTCAGCTGTACTTTGTGCTGATGGGTAAATGTTAGTTAACATGCTAAACTAAGATGGTGAACATGCTAAACACACTAAATATACATACTAAGCAAGCATGTTAGCATTATCAATGTGATCAGCATTTAGATCAAAAGCCTGCTGTGCCTAATAGAGCCTCACAGAGCTACTATCCTGGCGGTAAAATGTTAAAGTACTGTTATTCTAAATAATGGCATCAAGGTGAATGTTAAAGCCTCCAACGATTACAGTATATAATTGAAGTATATATACCAGCATCTATTTATGTACTCCACAATCATATTTGTGGTTCAGTGTGGTTCAGGCAAATTAGAAGATGTAGGCAGTGGCTGCCTTGGGTACCATGTCATCTCTGAGTTCTCACACCCCCTTACCTCACTGTAACCCTGCACTGTCAGAGTGATACAAAGTTCATCAGAGAGTTGGCTACATGTGTGGGAGTGGGGATGCCCATCTGCCGACTGAATTTTAGAATTTGTCGTCATCAATATCACCACCATCACCACCATCACCACCATCACCACCGTCATTTTCAACATTCTCTTTACATGGTAACATGACAGTTGTAGTGGAACATATTTATGCATCAAGTGTACTGTCATAGACACCAAGGGGAAAGTGCTTCATCATATCTAAGAAATGTGTTGTTTTAGTAATTTCTTTGATGGAAAACTCCACAATTTTTTTTAAATTTGAATCTGTGATGTTTTAAATCTGACAGCAATTGATTGAAAGAAGTGGGAGGATGTGATAAGCCTTAACTTAAAAGAAAAAATACCTCAGCAAAATATTTGTTTCCTGTTGAGTGGGAGGCTCAGGCCTAGTTGAGGGAGTTTCAGAGGTTTACTTTTGTACATAACCATGTGATATAGTGTTATATTGAGAGTAGGAGCTGTACAATCCACAGCAAATGTAATAAATATACATTTGTTGTTGTTTATACATCATATATTGCAAAGTTATTCTGTTTACCATCACCACTGCCTCTTTTTTATTATATACATTGTTTACTTTTCTTAAATCTTATTACAACTAAATTAAGCACACATTTAGCATATCTAGACATTTCTATACAGAATAGTGCGCTCTCTAAGCGTGTTTTTAATTTCCATTCCCTCATCTACAAAGGAAAAGAAAGCCCTGCACTGTCCATAACCTTCATTCTTCTGCCAACCAAAGTGAGAGAAAGTTGAAAAGGTTTGAGGAAATGAGTGTTAAGTGGGCGGGTGGGGGTGAAGAAGTGACAGAAAGATAGAGAAGCTGTTGGCCGTGAGAAAGTGGCAGAGCGCTTCATTTGTCAAATCCCCTGACTGAAACCACAGTAGGCCTCCAGCCGCAGCAACTATACAGATACATACAAAAAAAGCTATGACTGCAGCCTGACCCTGAGAATGTGTCTCTCTCTTTCATAGTTTTTTTGAAGACAATTCATTTGATGTAATGATGTCATTTTGTGTACTCCAATACTCCTCGCAGTCACATTGAAAAAGTACGTTAATTGATACTTTATGAGATTCTCATGCAAACATCAGTCACCTAGATAATACATATATGACATATAATATTTGTTAAGGCATTTTGAGGACTCTTTGGATGGTGAATCATGCTTTTGCTTTTCGACTTTACCTGGCAATATTCTCTTGCATTAATATTGAGCTCAATATGGCCTCAAAGAATAACTAAACTCTCTAATCTAAACTCACAAAAATATATTTGGAGGATTTCTTAAAATCTTTAAACCAAAGGGAAATATTCTATGATAGAATTAGCGTGAATTATTTCATGAACATTTCAGGAATATATCCGGTATCTTATATCACACATGCATCACAATCCTCCTACATACTAAAATACATAACATAGTAAATGAACATCAAAAACAAAGCAATAGGAAACTGAACTTTTGACTAGATTTGCACTCTCTTCTTCCCTCCCTCCTCCCCAAGGTGCAGGTTCCTAGAAAGGCAGTTTTATACCACCAGCAGGGGAACAAGAAGCCAATGAACCCCCCAAAACACGAGACCCAAACCCACTGAACCCAACAGCCCGTCTCAGCTCCCTGAACTCCTCTCGTCTACTCTCCCTGGCAGCCCCTGGGAGAAGGTTACAAGCCCCCCACCACATCAACCACAGTGCTCTGACATGCCTCTCTTCATGCACATCAAGGCAAAACTCAGCTCCATCGTTTGGTGTTAACACCAGGAGTCAAATGAGATGCATGCAGAAATATAGCCACATTGAGACATGCTTTGGTTTCGGTTCATATGCGGCCCTCGATGATTTGATTTCAATCTGAGGTCAGATTATACAGGCCTGTGTGTTTCAATAGTTTCAACAGAGATGTATTTGAAAAAATATTTTTCCCTCACTCATGTTTCCTGAAGTAATGGTGTTATTGCAAGAAATAATCAAGAAATGGTAGCTACATCAGTCAAAAATGGGTTTTAGAGAATTCTGTATTTGATGGTGTTGTGCTACTACTTTACAATGTCTGTAACTGGGTAGATCAAATATTTTTAATAGAAATACCCTTTTGTAATTTCAATATTTCCATTAGGGTAGTGTAACCAGACATTACTTACGTAGGGTATTTACTAGTATGGCTGTGATCACCCCAGTCAGGGAAGGTGCCAGTTTATTCCAGCTAGAGAAGTTGTCTTGTGTGATTTTCAGCAATGCTGTGAAATTGAAAGAAATGAACATTCATGAACATTTCAGGAATATATCCGGTATCTTATATCACACATGCATCACAATCCTCCTACATACTAAAATACATAACATAGTAAATGAACATCAAAAACAAAGCAATAGGAAACTGAACTTTTGACTAGATTTGCACTCTCTTCTTCCCTCCCTCCTCCCCAAGGTGCAGGTTCCTAGAAAGGCAGTTTTATACCACCAGCAGGGGAACAAGAAGCCAATGAACCCCCCAAAACACGAGACCCAAACCCAAAATGGTTAAAGACTGGTAGCATTACAGATTTTTAACCAATGGAGAGCAACCAAAGATACAGCCTACGTTATATACTGCAACAGATCAGAGCCCTGACTAAGCACCCATTGTTAACTAGAGAAGTATGTCATCTGCATATAGACTGATTTAGTGTTATTTCGTTTAAATCAGATATGCCGTCCTTGATGAATGGAGCGAGCAATTGCTATGGAATATGAAGTGGAGATTGGGAAGATGATAAAATCCTTACAAAAAAATATATCAGCCTGGATTATCTGCTCTGGGTGTTAAATCGTATTGTATAAAGAATAGTCTTGCCCTTTTATTTTGAGTTCTTCCATTGCTTGTCCAGGGTCTTACCCTTATATGTTGTAAAGAAAATGATCAACATGTGTGTATGATTTGGTGAGCTGTTAGGTTTGTTAATTTCTTATCGTTTTTTATTTTTTTATTTTTTCCATCTGTTTTCAATTTGAGTGATTATTGTACTCTCCCTGTGCTGCTTTGGTTCATTTTATTGTTTTTGCTTACTGTCTTGAAGTATGAGTAGCTTGTTATGGTTGTTTTCTAAGTCCAAGTGTCTTTATTGTCATGGTATAAAACACTGAAACAGCAAAGCATCTCCCTGATCCACGTAGTACAAAATATAAGATAAAAGTGGTAACAGAATAGAATAAAATAGTCACTAAGAATGCAACAGATATTAAAAACACTTATTTTCACAGTAAAATAGAATGAAATTGTGGATTTGTTACCAGGAGTAAAATAAATATAAAAATAGTTAGCATATATTTACACACACACTTACCAGTAGTAATTGCAAATTAACATATGTAGTGCAAACATTCAGAGTTCTTGTGTGGAGTTATTAAGGGTGTTGGTGGGGTAGGGTGGTTGGGACAGGACAGCGCGGGAAGAGTGTGGGCTGGGGGGGTTTTGTTTAACAGCCTGACTGCTTTAGGGGAAAAACTGTTCATCATTTTGGTAGTCTTTGCTTGATAGATCTTTATCTTCTTCCTGAGGGCAAGAGTTCAAAAAAGTGATTAACTGAATGTGATCGTCTTGTTTTCTGAAGGATTTGTAAGTAAATGCAACATGACTTCTTCTATCTCTTCATCTGGTATTTAGATTTCTATATTTCCCCTTTTCCATTTTGCGAAGAAATGTTAATAATTCTTCTGGTGTTGGACTCAATATCATCTTATTCGGCTCTAGTCACAAATTTGGCTTGAAATGGTTTGTTTCATTTAGTTAAACTGTAGATTTGGGTCTGATTCATACTATAGATACACTCACTGAGCACTTCATTACAAACACCTGAGCAATCTAATGCAATCCAATATAATAAATTCTACTTTTACAAAGCCTATATATTTTCAGGTTTTGTTGACAGAAAGGTGATATTTCTATTTATTATTGAGGTCGTAGTGGGTGGTTGTGGCGGTGTACTGGAGTGTATTACGTTGAATATTTATCCCACCACATTAACATATATAAGGAGGGCAAAATATTAGGAACACTTTTATAACACATATATAGATAATTTGTAACTGGCAATGAACAATGAAAATGGTACACTACTTATTTTTAAATAGTTATCTGCTGCAAAACATTTATTACTGATATAAATTGCATTTGTAATGAACATTTAACAAATCATTTACAAATAATGTTGACAAAATCTAATAAGTCCTGTTCATTTGTAAAGATTTAAAAGCACAGTGAGAAATTCCAACTTTGGATAGTTTAAAACTATGTACTACTTGAAAATTGCTGTATAAGGCAAAACACCATACAGAAAAGATGGCACACAATGTTTTATATATGGGTTATTTATTTACTGTAATTTAGTAATCAGCGTTGGTTGACTAGGAAGATAGAACTTTGACTTGGCCTGTTTTCTGTTGGATAGATAGATGCTGCAGTTTTTGCCACAGCTCATGCTGCTAATGCTGTGTTGTAGTAAATGTGGTCGGGGGGGTGTGCTTCACATCTTATTAGGAAGAAGAAGCAGGAACTTTGCAAGTTTCACAGATGACTCAGTAGGTCTTTATCACGTTTAACCATTTAACACCTTTTTCTTTTAGCTGTAAAAGTTTACACTTTCTGTTCGTCACAGATCATACCATACTACACCCTGCTAATTATTTGCAGATATATTATGACCCATTAGCAAGTTAATGTGTAGTAAACAAATGTTTTTTCAGGGACATATATGATTATGTTTTCATATTTGCTATTACAATTTACAATATATAAAATGTATAACAGAATAACATTAATTAACAAATTAACAAATCTATGTTAATAATTTGTTAACATGAGTGTACCAATCATTAGGGCGTATACTGATTACCACTGTGTTACCTGAAAAGTACAATGATATTTCATTTATGATCTTCCTTCCTGAGGAAAAGGTTATTAAGTTAGTAGCCTATAATTTTTTAAAAAGAAAACAAAAAGAAAATCTCCCTTCGCTCTCAGATGGAACTGTGTGGGATGGCTGAGTACTACAAGAGAGCACATACACACACAAGCAGACGGTAAGGGCACTACAATAGTAAAGGTTCTCATGTTCACATGAGAATGATGAGATAATCAAACTTTCCAAATGATGCTCAGTGTATTTATGAGTCCACCCACATTAAGAGTGGCAACTCCATCCAATGACACAGTCTTATTAGTACTGTATCTCAGTGAACAACATCTTAAACGAACAGTTGACCAAACTTTTCACGCTCAGGGGTGTTGTCATGTTTTTACAGACACGCATGTCAACATTAGTTGTCTACAATCAAACACATAATAGAAAGGGTGGAGGATTTTTTTTTAAGTTACTCTTTTTAAAAGTAACACATTTAGATTATTTTGTCATTTTACAGATCACTTCAAACGATTTTTTGGATATTTTTTTTCTTCCTCTTGTACCTCCTGCCCCACAATCCTCTGCAGCCTTTCAAAATCAAATCAAATCTCTTTGTGTCATCAGTTGATGGGTTTCAGAAAGAGAAAAGAGGACGTTACCAACAGCGGAGACACAAGAAACTCCCTCAACCTTCAACTGCGCAATACAAAGGTAAGATTCAGCTGGAATTTCATTGTTATGGTGTCAGGGTTATATTTAATTTATGTTATAAATTATGTTTCAAAAACTTATGTACTTAAAACATGACAAATTCAATCTAGTGGCACTTTACAACTTCTTCTATGCAACAGTCAAGTTTTGAATATATTGAAGGTGTCGATATTATTTTACATGATAACATAATAAGAAGCTTACTAAATAAATCATCTTTATGGCAGTGCAGATACAAAATCGACATGAAGGTTAATGGAAAAAATATGAAACAAGCTGAGCAAAATTAGTCAGCGGTAATTCTCTCGAGTTGTCGCTTACTTTTTCTTTCAGGACTTCATTCTCTTAAGACCTAATGTGAACATGCTCTATTATCAAAGCAGTTTCAATCTTTTACTTGCAAAATATCTGGTGTCACAACATAGTTAACCTGTTACATTCAGCACTTGGTAAATACTTTTGTTCAATTCTGATCATCAGAACATCAAATTCTTAAATTTAAAACCATTCTGCTGTTGTTCTAAATGTGTAAATAGAGAGTATGGAATTAAAATGGAAGTATAAAAAGTGTTAGTAAAGTGTCAGTTTAGAAGAAAACATCACAGCAGGGTTATCCTCAGTGAAAGCCCTGGCAGTGTTTGCAGGTGGCGGGTTGTACTTGTTAAGGAAACCTCAAGCTTTGGCATTGTAACTGAACATGCACCAACAGGTGTGTGACATCTGAATGTGTGCAGCTCTAAAAGTGACATGAAAGATGTGACTTTTCAAACTCCTGCAGGCTTCTAATTCTGCAGTATTTATACCTCCCTCAGTCACCCTTCTGCCATGCCGCGATCGTTCCTCGTCAAGAGTAAAAGGACCCATCTGCTCGGCCAATCTAAGGATTCTTTTAGACAGCACTCCCGGTCCCAAGCTGGTGCCAAGCAGCCTTTTGGGCAGGACAGGAGGGAACCTGAAGATGCTGTGCAGCCTTTGACCTCTACGTTAGGAGTCAAAGATGTTCTGGCTTCAGGCCACTCACTGTGGAATAGGATGGCAGTTTGGTCTAACAGTGACCCCACATGTGATCCTAGGACTTCAGGTACCCAACACTTCCTTTGGCATTGTTTTTAGAGTTAACAGAATACAGTTAATCCATGTAAATATTGATGATCTCACTGATTTAATTTAGTCATGAAGCGGCGATGACAAGAAGAGGCTCTGAGTTATTTGACACAGTGTTCAGGATTCAGTTTTGTACAATAGAAATGACTCACTTCTCACCATTGTCATCCTTTTCTTTTTCTAATAAAAGCCACTGTTGAGAGCAGAGATACTCCTCTGCCGGCCTCGCCTCGGTCAACGGACAGAAACCAGGCATCTGAAAGAGAGAGGGAACTAGAAAGACTGGTCTTCATGTTACTCAATCACACTTCGCACACCGACCTCAAATCCCCCGTCAGCCAGTGTCCGCTATGTGAAAAGGTAGGAAGCTCCTGGATTTTCAGAATTGTCACATGTCCTTCACTCTCCCCGTGTTCTTATCAGTATTTGTGACAAAAGAGGAAATCAGTGTGAATAAAAGATAATTGCATGGGAACATGTCAGCAGCTGTGGTTTCGTGTGTGAAATACACTCTGAGTTCAGTCTGGGTCGTTCAGGAGTATGATTGCAATGTTTCTTGCGGTTATGTCGGAGATATTTTGAACAAAAAAAAAGAAATCTAAATTAAATTATGGTTAGAACATTTTGCTAGTAATTACATTCATTTGTATGCATTTCCAAAAAACTGAGATAACCTGGTTTGTAAAATATATATATTTGTGATGTAACTTCACAGATTAGAACACAATTAATTAATATTATTCAAGCGAATCTCTTTCCATTGACACTGAGTGTTTCCACTCAATCACCTGAATTCTACAATTAATATAGAGATAAAATGGATTAAATTGCCCTTATCGCTTCACTGAACCCAATTCACACTGCATTTATGAGGCCGATACTGATATTGATATTTGAATTGTTTTAAAAACCCTAACCCTATAACTACATATCAGCCAATAAGCATTTTTAAAAAAACACTTAAAATCCCTTTAATGTGGTTATTTAGTGACTGCGACTACAATGTGATAAAAAATAGTAATATTAAGTTATAAAGTAGTTACATAAAAATAAAAACTGTTGAAATCTAAACTTGTGGACAAGCTTTGTAATGGTATCACTGTTCATAAATGACCTCAAATGTACACATATTTGGTATTTCCTTGTTACTTATTGGCTGACATACCGATTATATCTTAATATCAGCTTATTTATCAGTCTATCCCTGCTGTTAAGTCATCTTTTTCTTATTCCTCTCAGTCTCTTCCAGAAGTCTTACTATCAGAACGTGGTCTGCAGCCTTCTGTCCCATTGACAAGATCACCCACAGCCGCTGACATGCCCCATATGAACTTTGGCTTCAGAGCAAGAGCTAAGGTAGAGTGCACTATGAGAAAATATTTAATTGGGCAATAGTTTTATCGGTTTTCAGTGAGAACACATGATTTTGTCTCTTGTTTGACGATGTGTGTATGTGTTCTTGCACATCCAGGAGCGAAGTTTTGCCTGCAAGGTGTGTGGAAAGGTGTTCAAGCGCTCATCCACCCTATCCACTCACCTCCTCATCCACTCAGACACGCGGCCTTACCCGTGCCAGTACTGCGGCAAACGGTTCCACCAGAAGTCAGACATGAAGAAACACACCTTCATACACACAGGTGAGTGGGCAGGGCAAACAGGAAATTAACCACACTGTTAAATACTCCAATTCATACTCTTTACACTCTTCTAATCTTCCCTCAGGTGAGAAACCGCACGTGTGCAAGGTGTGCGGTAAAGGATTCAGCCAGAGTTCCAACCTCATCACCCACAGCCGAAAGCACAGCAGTTACCGGCCGTTCAGCTGTCCTCGCTGTCAGCACAGCTTCCAGCACAGGGTTGACCTGCAGCGCCACCAAGAGATTCAGTGCGTCTACAGAAACATGTATGTTAAAAACTGAGTCCAGGAAGTGATGACGTCATAGCAAAACTGGGTCAAACAGCACTTGTAAATAATTCTCAATCACTCATTCACATGCTTGATTAAAAGTGGATGTTTATGTTAATAAAAGTGGGTCGATTTGTGTAGAAAACATTATTTCATCCTCTTGGTTTGTGCTTTTTTACATTTTTGTGTTGCTCTTGTTAGTTTTATGTGTTAAGCAGGAACCTATGCAGCATCCAAACACACTACTGCCTATGACTTGTAAAACATGGTGATAATGCAGGTAATGCACCACCAAAACCTATTTACAATGATAATGGGATTATTTTTCTAAGATGCGCTCGTGGGCCACAGTGCTCTTGGTGTATCATCATCCAATCACGTTGTGTCATTTTTTAGAAACTACTGATCTGCAGCAGGGCTCCCTACAGAGATGACTGATGATAATCCAATTTCTATGGTGCACTTCAACTTCTGCAAGTAATAGAAGGCTTATCTTGAACTTGAGTTTAATAAAAAGACGTGAATTTTCAGAACCATTTCTACAAGATGATTAAAAATACACAGATTTAAAGCCGTAGTAATCAAGATTTAAAAAAAAAAAAATCAACAATAGGTCAAATTACTGCATGTAATTCAAAAAGTATTGCTTCCAGTAAAGAACCTAGATAATTATCAACTAACTGTGCAGTTCCTGATTATCTATGCAGCGTTTTAGCATCTTGTAACTGATTGCTTTGATTGTATGGCCACCACAACTTTAGTTTTGGTTCGCTGCTCTCATCAACCAGCCATCTGCAGCAGCAGCAACCACTGTCAAAAAAAAAAAAAAAAAAGTTTTGGTAAACCCGAAGTACGCAATGTGCAGACAGCAGAGAGACAAAACACTGTCGAGCAATTATTTCCCTCAGGAGTCAATAGGAACCAAAATAGGGCAGGAATTACATTCATCAGATGGCCAGAGACACAACAACACAATCATTTTGCTCTGTATCTACTGGATACATCATGTTCGCCACTTTGTTGAGTCTACAGCTCTCCACTTCCCCCAAGTGGCCCAAAGAATCTATTATTACAGGGTTAAACATAAATAAACATACAAATAAGTACATTATACAGTCCTGTATGTTTGACTTACTCACAACATACCCTTTTGTTATTTGGGTTGCACGTGATTGGAGAATGAAAAAGCGCATTTCAAAATGGATTTGAGCTCATTTAATCTTAATAATTTGCCACATGAACACAAAAGAATTCACATACAGTACATGATGTAGTTTTGATATCCAGCTGATATTCACAGTTACAATAGTTATCTTCGACCCAGTGTTCCATTTCTGAAGCCGAAGAAGATGTGGTTTCCGCTCGAGTCACTGCAACCAGTTTTAGATGCTGTCCAGATAAAAGCTTCTGCGTGTGATGATTTTCTTCCAGTTTCGAAATGACTCGACGAGGAATGGCTTGGCATCGATCAAACAACGTTTCATTTTGAATCGAACATCTGACTGTTTCAGAATGCCGCGATGAGTAAGTGCTACTGTATTCAACATAGTTTCAGTCCTCTCTGCTGCAGCAACGACGAACGACACTTACCACTGAAATGCACAAACATGGCTCTGCACACACACAGGCAGCTGTGCTCTCTCACACACACACAAACTTTTTTTTTGAACTTCTGTCCTAGTTCTCCTTTTTCTCAGATTTTGCAGGAGGAAATCCTGAGGAAGAGATAAAAAGAATAAGACTGTTCAGACCTATCAGTGTCAATCTGCAGGTGCTCGCCTAATGTTGACATATTTTCTGGTACTTTTAGCCACTACAGTTTATTTTAAATACACAGCTTTGACATTATAGATTGAATCGCGATTAAGCAACAGCTGCAGTAAACTGTTCACTTCTAATCTGTAAGCCTAATAACGTGTTTAAATTGAACAACGGGGATAGACGCAGATAGTTATGACACAGACTTATGACTGAGTTACAATGATAAATTGATGGCAGCTTTACACTTATTTGTCTGTGTAGTATACCACAATGTATTTTAAAGTATTTAGTTCAATCATTTGATGGAAAAACTGGCAGCATTTACAATTAAATACTAAACCTGCAGAGGAGGAAAATTACTACATAATACATAAAACAACACATTTATCCATAAGTAACACTATAACACCAAATACACAGTTATGGCAAATACATATAGTTATGTGATATAAATGATGATAAGTGATCTGTGATGATAACATTTTTCATGAGACTTTGTTGCAACATAAGGAAAATGTCAGAGTTCAAAAGAAGTCATTTTGATGAAATTGACTGATTAGACACAACTGGCAAAAAAACCCTTTAATTTTCTCACACCCAAACATGAACAAAGCATCTCTAACACAGAAAGGGCTTAAAAAGAAAAACATAGTATAGGAGAATTACAGCTTCAACGTAGAGTGAAATGTGAGTGTTATAAAGCTGCTTGTTCAAATATTTAATTTGTCACTGGAGATTTTATGATGTGTATAAGAAAACACGTAGTCTGAAATCCAGTTAGAAGTTTTTGACGATATATTCCCCCTGACACAAGCGCACAAATTCAAGAGCAATTTCAAAACACCAGTCATAATGCTTTTCTTGGCATCAACAGTCAGGTAATGGAAATCCTAAAGTTCACACCAACATAAGTGCACCCAAAGCGGAAAGAGGTGAATAATAGCTACAATGTATCGTTAGTGATCCTTCTTAAATAACCTTGCTCATCAGGTCTTACCTCTACACAGAGCTGGTGGACTGATCTGACGGTGAAGGTGAATTCCAGATGATGTGGCCTCCATGAGTCTGGTCTGTTAAATCACCTTCTCGTTCCAGTGGTGCTGGGCGAGCCCCTTCAAATAATAGATATATATATATATGTATTTATAATCCTGTTTTAGTGCTTCCACAGGGCCATCATCATCTATCATCATCTATGATAATAACTGGTGGTTTCTGTGATGTTTTCATTCTACCTGACTTCAGTCAAAACACTGTAGCAGTACTGTCATGTATTCTGTATTTGATTTATATTTGCCTTTGAAACACTTTCTGATTAAAGGGGATGATCCTGGCATGGAATATACTTCTGGGAATGTGTAACTATTTTCCCCACTGGGCTGGTGTTCACCCCCAGAGTGAGTCAGATTCATTAATATATATGCTAGCAAACTGAAAGTGTCCTAATCGTTTTAGGACAGGATGTCTATGGGAGAAGTATGAAACTCCACTTTAATGTCAACCTTTCCAAATGAGGTGCTTCGTATCCTAGCCAAAAACCAAGAAATGTTTTCACAATTACACCCATTACCTTTTGGAACTACAACATTACGTGACTGGTAAAATTATTTTACTTTATAGATATCTATCTAGTTCTGTCTTAGAAATAGTAAATAGTCCAATTTAAAAAGTGTACAGCCACATTAGCGGCTCAGTGAGGTTGTAATTTAGAACAGCAGTGCTTTGAGCTAAATGCTAACATCACCATGCTAACATGTTCCCAAAGACAATATTAATATGCTGAATATTTAGCAGCTCAAATTTCCCCCGTCTTAGTTTTTCCACTTTGCTTGCCAACATTTGCTAACAAGCCCTGAACAGAAACTACAGCTGATGTTGATGGTAATGAAAGTTGAGTTTAGTCATGAGCAAAGTATCTGACAAATGTTAATATTGACGTCATGTCTGTAGATATAAAGTTAAGGGATGACTAAAGTTATTACTATAATACTATAAATAGCAAAGAGTGTTGACTCACTATTGCGGTGAATTAATTAGTGATCAACAGTAGAGAAACACATTTAGAGATATGGTCATTATAATTACTTTTATATTAATACTTTTAATTACTCACGTAAGTATATTTTTAAGATGATTATATATTTGACACAATAACTTCACTTTGCTTTAAAGGAAGCTGATCTCATTACCTGTATAACTGTGAATGCACCACAGCCCCCCGACCAAGCTGACGCCCATCACAAAGGCTGCAAAGATGATTCCCATCACTGGTCCTGTCTGCACCACAGAACCTAGAGACAGAGTGTTTATGAGAGAGTGTGACGTAGGGTTAAACACTAAAAAATGATCAAATAAATGGTACTCACTGCTGTGCTCTGGATGTGGGCTGGCCAGTGGGGAGACGCTAAGTCTCTTGGTTCTTGCGCCTGTGGGAGGCCTCAACACTTTGGGTGCCAGTGAACTAATACGCTGGGTGACCACCATAGGCCTGGACAGGTTTCTGATCTCACACTGAGATGGGAACACAGGAGAATAAGTAAAGTTATTACCACCTTGCAGTACTGTAATATCAACATGAGAGTGTTACAAAGCACACATTATGATTTCAAGACAGGACAGGATAAATTAAAGGTTTATTGTTGAGTTTGGACAAGTTTTTGGTTTTCAATATATTTCCTACCTATGAGTTCATGCCATAACAGTATGAAAATTAAGCAGCAGAGGTTTTAAACTTTCTTGAGGTCTATAAGCCAACACAGTGAACATTTTGCTGTATTAATTAAAGTTGCATTAAAGGTACCCTGTGGAGTTTTTCACAGTTTCTCACCAGAACATATTGTGTGTATGCTTGAGGCCAAATAAACCTGTTAAGTACATTTTCTACCTCATGAAACATTTGCAGAGCTGATTTTTGCAAGAAAAGGTTAGCCCCGACCATGTTAGCATGCTAGCAGTTTTTTATGCTAAGAAACAGAGACCCATTTTTAAAGCTGTTGTTGTTGAGGGATGCTTTAACTGCAATTATCTTGTGTTATGAAATGTACCTGATGCCTGGGTGACCTGGATACAAGTGGGGGGATACGTAGCCCACCCTCACAGTCATTCTCTGACTCCTCTTTCATGGGCCCCCCTTTTGTGGAGTCAGAGACACACAGGCGAAGGCTGCAGTGGAGGAACTGCATGGAGTCATTATAAACCGGCCGCAGGAGGAAACTAAATCTCAAGGACAGATTCTCCTCCTCTGCTTCCATACTTGTGCTACTCTTTTCCATCCTTCCTGATGCTTTGCTCCCTATTCTCATTTTGTGGCGAAGGGAGAAACTTTCATCATTATCATCAACATCCTTATAATCCCGGTCTTCTCTTTCATCCTTTTCCTCCTCCAGTTCGCCATTCCCTTCTTCCTCCTCTTCTCCTTTTGTTTGTACACCAAGGGTCAGTGAGGGGTCTGACGAACAGCCGTTGCTGATGACAGTCCAGAAAGGAGACTTTTTTGGGTCTGACAGAGGAGAGACCACACATGACATCACCTCCACAACATCTGTAAAAGGGCCTTTGGCGGAAATCTGCAGTAGGATTGAGAACGAATGAAGAAGACAAATTGTACTTACATTTTTGGCTAAGACGCTGGAAATATACAGGACTTAAATGATGTACCATGAAGCTTTTTTTCAGTTTTTGCTCTGTTTCATTGATAATGAGTTTAAGTAAGCACAGAAAATAATATGAGAGAGATGAGTCACACTCAGACCTCAAAGTAGACACGGTGGTTTGCAGTGATGACACAGGGGCCAACCCGCTTCTGATCGTAGCGCTCAGAAACAAAAAGCTTCAAAATGAGAACCGGCCCAGATCTTTGTCTGGGTGTCAGGGGCTGGCTCAGTCCTGGATCCGGCCCCGGACCCCGGGGTGCCCAGGGGACCAGCCCTGTCGGAGGAGTGTTTACACTGTTATCATCTTCAGAAGCAGGGCTGCTGGGGCTGGAGACTGTAGCCAGACAGCTGAACTAAAACGAGGAAGAGGAAATTACACATTAAGAGTACTGAATAAATAATGGAGAACATTTGAACCAAAACGAAGATAAACACACAGATATCTCATGTATGCTGAGGGGACTTTTGGACTTTTTCCCTGTGCCATTGAGCGCCGGGATGGTATGAGGCTTGTCTCTCCATAATAACACCTGGTTGGACAGGAAGGAGAAGAGGGAAACAAAGTTGTTACAGTCAACAAGATAGATAGATATGTTTTTTACATTTTTCACTGTTTCAACACATTCACCTTCTGCCTCTGTTGTTTGTCTCTTTTTTCCACTTTCTGAGGTCAGTTTACATCTTCCGTCTTTCCAATTTCCTGCCTCTGAAGTGAGACTTTCATTCTCTCTTAATTCACCTCTGTGCAGCTTCCCAATTTTAGGCGTTGTTCTGGTCACAATGACCTAGGTCGAGTGTCTCACCGGGACAATTTCCACTAACCATGTTTTCAAGAGTCCATTATGCACAGCATGTTTTTGTTTCACCACTCTCTGAGAGACTTTGACCTATGTTTTACCCACTTGCTCTACAAGCGTCATTCGTTCTCTCCCTCTCAAATAAACTAATTACCTAATTAACTCATTGTCTCTGCCTCTGTTTCTGTCAATTATGGCACAAACAATCGAAAATCTCCCCAAACTCTTAATGGACAAAAACATACAGATAATATGGTGTATGAAAAATGTATACAGAGTTATATGAACAAAAAAAATAGAATTTGGTAAATTATAATTAACATAGCGTTCAATAAATAACAAAGTTAGTTATTCATCAATAATTATTTAATTAGTTAATATACGAATCAAGTTTGTTAAAGACAGAACACATTTGTATTCTCTTAACTCCTTTCTGTCCAAATGTCTTATCTCACCTTGTTTTTGTACTGCACCCCTTTGGGATGTCCCAGGAGCAGTCCCTCAGTCCCACAGGAAATGACTGGGAACACCAACAGGAAATGGCTCCCATTGGACTGAGCCTGGCATGTTGGGTCTCGCAGAGTCACGGCAGCCACTGGGACAGATAAGCTCTGAAGGAGAGAGTTGTGGGCCTTAAAACCAACACAATGACCTGAAAGTTGGCAAAAAAGGGAACTACAGAGTTGGGTGATAATTCACTATGAATTTGTCACTATGACCGACCCCTTTCATATTACACATAGGCCTAGTCATGTGATTGATTGTTAACATAAAAATATTTTAAGGCAGCTTTAAATATGATCCATTTATAGGTTTACAAGATATGTAGAATACTTTTTTTTTTTTTTTTTTTAAAGATTTGTATTTTTCATTTAAACACTTTCTTTCTTTCTTTCTTTTTGAGCTACTGGAGTCTTTGAGAAACCACCTAATTCATTATAGGTGCAATGTGTAGGATTTAGTGGCATCTAGCGGTAAAGTCGCCACCCCCTCTCCTCCCACCACCTCTTCTGAAGTAGAACCTACAGTGGCCACAAACACTCTCTAGAGCCAATGTTTGGTTTGCCTGTTCTGGGTTACTGTAGAAACATGGCAGTGCAACATGGTGGGCTCTGTGGAAGAAGACCAGCTCCTTGTATAGATATAAAGGGCTCATTCTAAAGTTACAAAAACACAATGATTCTTAATTTCAGGTGATTATGCACTAATTAAAACATACTAGTGAATGTTTTATTCCATTTCTGCCAAATCCATTGAACTAGATACCACTAAATTATACACACTGCACCTTTAAGTTGCAGTAACTAGTAATATGTGCTGAACGTACAGTATGAGTTATATTCTTTCCTGCTTCTGTCTTTATACATTTCTTATATATAAGACTGCATTAAATACTAAGGTGTAAAGACCTGCAGGATTTGTTGGTCCACGGTCATACTGAGGCGTCCGTCGTCACACTGCACTGTGAAACTCTCTCGGCCTCCTCCCACTCTGCCGCCACCATTCAGCCACTCTCTCAGCCTGCGCTCGTCAGCCCAGTTAGGCCGCCCAACCACAGGATGCACTGCAACCACGTCTGAAGAGACATTGAACACTCCCTTACCCAACACATACATGCATTGATGGAAATACTCTGCTTTCATTTCTCATTCTCCAGACCACCAAACAACATATTCTCCTCTTGATAAAGGATTTAAAAAAATAACAAGGGTAGTTTAAAAAATGAAATGGAAATGTTTAATTCACTCACACAGTGATGGAAACAAGAGACACACAGGGGTCCTGACCTGTCCTGCCCCCAGCCAGCTGGATCACAAAGCGATTGGCCAGGTCAGCCTCAGTGTATGAGGTCACCTTGGTGTAGCCGCTCTCACTGGCCCAGACAAGAAGGTCAGGTAAGGTGGACAGGTCGGAGTTCAGTATACTGGAAAGGGTCAGGTCAGGCTCAGGTGGGTAGGGTGGGGATACACTGTTGGAGGACTACGAAGAGAGGAAGAAGACATACTGTACATAGACATAACCACATAATAAGATACAAGCAAGTAAGAGACATAAACTGAATACATTATTTTTGGGATATGCACCATGTAAGCACAGTATCAGCTAAAATAATGAAGGTCTTGAAGAGATGTTGTAAAGTCGCTTCTCCATCTTTGTCAGTTACAACTTACTTCAGCTAACAAGAGCAACAAAGCGGAGCTCTGGAGATATGAACATGTGGCTACCACCACAGTAGAGCATGCACCCACAATCATATTGGCATTAATCCAAAAGTCCATCTAAATTGATCAATCCAAAATTAAAACATGTAAAAATTAGCTACCCAGGAGTTCCGAGTTCAGAAGTGGGTGAGCAGTTTTTTAAGAATAAAGCTGGCATTATTCTACATTTTTCTCATTGCCAACAAAAACCAACAATGTGTTAGCCATTCGGTCATCGCTTTGTAACTTCCATAAACAAAAGACATACATTTTTAAAAATAGGTCACACATATATATTTCCATTTTAAGAAAAGGCTTAGTAAAACAGTTGGAAACTGTGGTTTTCAGCAACTTTAATTAAAACAGGGGTGCATTTGTAAGGGATTATTTTCAGCTGCGGATTAATCCACATTTAGTGCTCTAG
The DNA here is from genome assembly GCF_963691925.1 of Scomber scombrus. Lineage (NCBI taxonomy): Eukaryota > Metazoa > Chordata > Actinopteri > Scombriformes > Scombridae > Scomber > Scomber scombrus. Next base: position 22,344,272 of record NC_084987.1, read on the forward strand.
TTAGGAAACACAGTAGCAGGACAGTGTGTGTGTGGGTTTTAGTCAAAATAAACTTCTGAAGCAATGTTTTTGTAATGAAGGAAGGATGTTATACAGCGCAACAACAGAGAGGAATAAGATATTTTTAGATATATAATTCAATACTTGTTAGTAGCATCAATTCATTGTTGGTTTAGGTCCTTTCATGGGATTTATGTAGAATAACACCAGCTTTATCCTTTCAAGGCACTTTGCTGCATCTGTGCAAACAACTCTCCAGACATATAAGTCACATGACATATGAAGATACAAATCCTCACATAAACAGAGACGTGACCCCGGACACCATGAGCAATAATGGCCCAGTTGACTGGCATCGAGCTGCTGAGAATCAACACAACCTTCTGTGTCTTCCAACTGGCCATCGGGGGCACAAGAGAGACTATCACCTCCACCTGCAGAGAGCTGGATGAGGCAGAGAGAGAGCTTTGCATATCTCAGTGAATCTTACATCAGGCAGGATCTGCCCTCATCTTAGTGTCTGAAAGTATGAATCAGTTTGTTGCTGTAGCTGAAGCTGCAAGTTCTCACCCACAGAGTCCTGAGCCCGCTGAATGGAGCTTAATCACGTGAATTTCGGGGCTGTTCCCACCTGCAGCCACGTGGGTGCAGCCCTGCACTTCCTGTGGCTGCAGGTCAGAGGTCATGTAGTTGTTAGAGAGGAACATAGACTGCAGCTGGCACACAGCGGGCAGGGTTGGATCTGAGATATGGAGAGCAGAGTTTCATTTGAAAAGGAAGTTAGTTTCATAAGATCTCAGCTTTAAGTTTTGGTGAGAACAAAGAGGGGAGATGATAGATAAGGTGGTATGACCTGAATTTGAACAGTACCAATCTATGCGCAGATGTTTAAGTTACCCACATGTAATGATACTATTTCAGTTCTATTAATATGCTTATAAGATGAGAGCTGTAAACAAATGTCTCTCAAAATGATACGCATTTAAGCTGTTGTACTTTTGCAAAGCTTATATTTAAAACTATAATTGATGATATGGCAGTTTCTCTGTGGCTAACCCTCTCCAAGTCGGACATATGCTCGATTGCCATGCGTTGTGTGTGTTAGAGAGGACAGGTTGCCATGGTGCTTCAGAGCCCAGCGGTGCAGTGCGCGTGGGCGGAAAGGTAGTGAATGCACCGGTTGGACTTGCAGACGTAGGGTGAGGGACTCTACGCTGGAGTTGCTGGACACCTTAAGGATGAAAGCAAAGAAGAAAAGTTGAAGGGAGAGAAAGGTAATTAGATCATACAGATAAAACTACTATGTCTCTGCTACTTGATACAACTTTATCTTTATCAGTTTGTCCAGAAGTAATAAATTAATTCCTCAGTACAGCATTTTACACCAAACTGCACACTCTGACTGACCTGCACCAGCACCGGCAGGTCAGGGGACAGTCTCTCAGCCTCCAGCCACCAGCTGACTGGGAGCTTGGAGCTGAGCAGCAGGTGGAGGGCTCTGAGAGGTGAAGGGGACAGAGACAAGGGCTTCAGCATGACCGTCACCTGTAGACAGGAGATGAAAAGGGTGTCATGTGGTATAGCTGTAAAACCAGCTCAGTATAACAAAAGAGGGGATGTATTTCAGACAGCTATATTTGGTTATACGGAGTCCCGAAAGTGACAAAATGTGTTAAATAGATAATATTGTTAGTCAAATCATTTTAATGTAGTGTACATTTATTTTATTCTTCTTTTTATCGTTTATAAGCTCAAACATTTCTTTGTAAGCCCCGGTTCTAGTTTTCTTTGTGTTAAGCTATTTGAATAGACTGGTGCTCACTGTGTTAAGTCATTAGCATTTTCACTTAAGCTAGCTAAGTCCGCTAATTGCTCAAACGACATTGCTCCACAAACAAACTCAGGAAATACATGGATATACATCTCATTACATGATTAAATGTGTGCAAAGAGCCCCCGAAAATATGAAAACTAATGAGTTGAATAATAATAATAAGCTAAGCTGAAAGATACATACATGTTGCTTTTTATACCAACTGACTGAAGGTGAGAGTAAAAGTATAACACTTTATATTTCTTTTTACTCTCCATTTGAATTATTTATTCAGTATTTTTTATTCAGTTGTATTTTTTAATTTGTCTGAACTTTTTTTTATACATTTTGTCAGTTTCAAGGCTCCATACTTTTACATCATTTAAGTTTGAAAGCTTAAAACAAAAGCGTAGAACATTATTTCATATTTAAATGATCATGAAGTGTCATGAACTTTGTGACACTCGTCATTCTGTGGTTTTCCTTTCTGTGTCAATCATGTTTGAAACTTGAAACCTTTTGAAACGTCACCTTATTATCGGGGCTGTTCGTAACTCTCCCCACAGCAATGACATGAGTCTCCTTGTTGCCACTTTCTCTTGCAGCGCAGCCCAAACCAACCTCAAACCTCTCCAGCAAACCCTGAACAGGGTGTAGCGCCCCCACTGGTGCCACTGAGCATTGCAACTCTCCACTTTGAGCTGAGGAGTAAGAGTGGATACATGATTATAAAGTGTGAAAAAATTAAACTTAAAATATTGGCACAGGGAGGTATGAAGAAATCGGCATTCCTTGATGTCAAAGAACAAATAGAATGAGTTATGAGAGAGGTCAATACTTAAATCTCTGCCTGACGCAACTGGAAAGCTTCCCAGAAGAAATCTGATTTGTCCCTCAAAACTATGTAGACTAACAATTTTCACTTTCATTCTGACAGTTCAGTTAAAGACTTTTGACTCATGGCTGCAAGAACAAGGGGGATGTAACATTTGATTCTTCAACAACAAAGTCATCATTTAAAAAAAGGAAAAAAAAGTGTGCAAGTCCAGCTGAATCCTGACATTGTTACCTGCCATTGTCCTCCAGAGCATTAGGAGACAGAAAACAGTCCATCCAATCCCTGACAGTGAAGGCATCATGAAAGGTTCAACACGACAATGATTTAATGTGTTGGCTCCTCTTGCAACATCCTAGCGAACAGAAACATGACAGCATTACGTATCATTCATCATACTGTAGCAAGCCTTCAGTGCTATCAAAATCAGTCTAATCATATGCAGTTGTCTCAGATGTCTGTGGGAGCTTTTCAGCATAAAACAAGATCAGTAAAATGATCTAGTCATTCACCTCATCAATAGAGCTGGAATGATTAGTATATTATTTAGTCAATCGACAGAAAATAAACATGTAACAATTTATTGTTTTTAGTCATTTTTCAAGCAAAAACTGAAAATATTGTCTGGTTCCAGCCTCTGTCTGAAGAAGAGCATTGAGCTTGAAATGTCACTTGTGGTATCCTATTAAAAGCAACCTGCATTGAGAGCTGCAGTGTGCGGATTTTTCTCTTGCTTTTACTGGTTCCAGCCTCTCAAATGTGAGGATTATAGAATAATCATTCATCACAAATGCAAACTGAATATATTTTGGTTTTTTGGATCGATGGTCAGATAAAACAAGCAAGTTCTACACATTAACTAGAGTGGTTAGAAATTATAATGGATCATAACATTTCTGGCTATTTCTCTCAGGAAAAGAAAAATCACATGTTAAGATAGTCATGATTAAACCAAATGAAAATGAGATAGTACATCATGACACACAGTCAAAATCTTTACTTACTGTCTCAAAATTGGAGATTACAAAATCAGATAATAAGATAATATGTCTGAAAGTTCAGTTAGTGTGTCAATCATTGTTTTTAATTTTACCATGACTAATTCAGATGGGCAATGATTTTGCATGCTGTTTCTATTTCCATTAGAACTTATTAAAAATCAGCCATAAGTTTGTCAGAGAGAAGAAACAAGAAAAAATAGATATAGCATTAGGCCCACATTAAATCTGAGATCTAGTTTCATTTAAGACGAAGGAAAATCGTGTTAAACTTTCAGAACAACACGGGTCGATAACACCTACTTAAAAAAATCTGAAATCTATTTAGATGATGCATGAGATAACACAATGTAATTTTCCAACTATAAGAAAATCTAAGACGTTTATCATGCTTAGATCATGTTAATATAAGATATCTCTATTATTCCCTGAAGGATTTAGCTGCCAGTTTTTTGTCATATTTACCATTTCTAAAGTTGATTTCAGGTTACTTTAAACTCTTTCTCTTCATTTCTGAACTAAACACGACTAAGCAAAAGTTGAACTCACCTGCGGCGCTACACGGAGGGACAGGCGGTCTGCTGATCCAGCTGTTGCTTCAGGCTTCACTGGAAGGGCTGGATTCACAACTCAACACACGCCCCCCTCATTTCCTAAACACACAACCATGCAGTCACACACACCCTCCACATCTTGAAGTAGGCAAAAAAGACTCAACTCTCAGCTGCGTGTCGCATCTTTTATCCAGTTGAGGTGCGACTTGTGAGAAATATTTCTCATGGGAAATTCATTTTTACAACCGCGTGGGCCTGGAGGGGAGAGGTTGTTGTAAAGACACAATTAAAGGGGCAATGGGAGGGACTGCGGGATGGTGTGACAGAGTGGAGAGAGAGATGGCGAGGAGAGGAATAAAAGGCTCCGAAAACGTCTCCAATCGTAGAAGGCAACGGGAAGGAGGGTTGGAGGGAGAGAAGGAGGGAAGAGGAGGAGGAGGGTGGACCTCAGGAGTTTGACTGGCAGGTGAAATGTTTGGGAGATGCAAGGAGGTGAGAAAACGAGCAGCACAGACACACAGACACATGCACTTATTATGTCTTCTCTGACTTGCTTTCATGACAGGGATCATATTTTCCATATTACTGCCTTTGAGTTTAGATGTTGCACTTTTTCCATTATTGTTCAAAATGTAGCAGACATTCTCCTTTCTGGTCAACAAGGTCAGAAACAAAACAGCACTATGAGAAATACCTTCAGAGAACACAGTGCTTGTTTTTTTTGTATCAACCATGTACGAAAACCCATTTAAGACAAATTTGTCTGGATGGGGTGGCAATTTTTTAAAATCATGCTCTTTTTTTTCTAAAAGTTGACTAAGCAACCCTGATGATGATGTCTGGATTTGAACACGCAGACAACCCCATATTTAACCCTCCTGTTGTCTCCCTGTCAACCGTGCAACTTTTGTCCTCCCTGGTCAAAATTGAGCCGGTGTGATTTGACTGTTCATGAAGCATAAGGTATAAATTATCACCCAATTCTGTGTTAAACCTTTTTTTAGCCAACTTCATTCCAACTTACTACCACAAGTTTTACACATATTTTGGGAAATTATACTCAATAGGCCTAATTTAAATGAAATTATACCTCATTTTTGAGTTAATGGGGTTAAAAGTGTCAAGTGTTGACTTTGAAACACAACAGCATTTATCAAGCAGGCAGGGTTGCATACTATCAAGTTGCATTGTGGGATGTGTAGGATCAGAGTTTTCAGAGCTTTACCCATTTTAAACAGTAAAGATAACAATATAGTGACCTTTTTTACTTCATTTGTGATGATCTGTCTCCAAAGTTCCAAAACTAAACTACTAAATCAATGGAGTGCCCCTTTAATATTCGTTTGTTGCTATATATATGTACATATATATATATATATATATATATATATATATATATATATAAAGTGTAGTTTTGGTGGCTGTACATGGGTGCATGGGTGGACTCCTGTGTGTATGTGTTCAAGTTAAAAATATACAAAGTTAAACTTAAGTTCTGTCTGTGCTTTGGGAGGATTTTCAGTAATGTCGCCCGTGTGTGTGTGTGTGTGTGTGTGTGTGTTGGGCTCCATGCCTTTGTTCCGTATCCAATCTCATTCCCACCAATAATTCCAGGAATGTTTTTAATGATGACCATTTCAGGGCACCACTCAAAATAACAGCTGTGTTCCAGCTTCATGTTTATCACAAGTACCATTTAATTATCTACCTGCTGTCAGTCTGAAATGAAAAATATTTTTGCAAAACTAGCAGGACATTTTTAAGTCCTCGTATTGCTTTGAAACATTTTGTCCGTGCAATCTATCTGAGCATTTTTGAGTTCTGATAATCAAAGCAGACTTGTGTTCACAGTCCTGGTGTCAGTGTGACCCTTAGACAACATTACATGGTTGCATTACACAGCTGTCTGCTTCTTTCTCAATTAACGAGGAAACTTTAGAAACATTTATTTCTTCAGTCAAAACTTTGTACTCAAATAGCATCTAAAGAACATTTGGTTCCCAGGTTTTGGACTTTCAGGCACACAGTACATCTGCTGCAAACACCTGTCACCACAATATTTAATGCAAACCTACATCTTTCTTCACATCTTCCTCCCTGCACATCAATAAGATATCTAATAACACATTACATTAGCCTCATGTTGGGAGAAAAATCATTTATTTTTCTCTGAGCTGCTCTGTGATATGATGCTGTTCTTTTTCCCCCTGACACAATCATCTTCCTCATTGCTTATCTGTCATTTATTTCAATGAGTCCCTGACATTTTGTGCTGAGCTATGACCTAGACATTGCCTCAACAAGCTGCTAATGGCTGCAAGAGCGCAAGATCAGAGAAGAATCCCATCATTCTGTAATATAAAGTTGGGAACTCAGTATACACATACTGTACTTGCATATAAATCTAATATACGATATAATACAATACAATACAATACTATATGATACTATACTGTACAATACTATACTATACTGTACAATACTATACTATGCTATACGATACGACACTATACTATACTCTACTATACTGTACAATACTATACTATACGTTACGATATGACACTATACTATGCTATACTATACTGTACAATACTATACGATACAATGCTATATGATACAATACAATACTATACTATACTATACGATACTATACGATATAATACTGTACGGTACAATGCTATATGATACAATACGATACTACACTATATGATACTCTACCATACTATACTGTACAATATCATATGATACAATACAATACTGTACAATACTATACTATACTACACTATACGAAATGATACTATACTATACCCTACTCTACTGTACAATGCTATATGATACAATACGATACTACACTATACGATACTATACGATATGATACTCTACTATACTATACTATACCATACTATACTGTACAATACTATATGATACAATACAATACTATACTGTACGATGCTGTACAATACTATACTATACTACACTATACGATATGATACTATACTATACCCTACTATACTGTACAATACTATACCTGCAATATGATACTATACTCTACTATATGATACAATACTATACTGTACGATACTATACAATACTATACTATACTATACCATACTATACCATACCATACTATACTAATATCAAAGTGTCTGAAACAAATAGAAAAAACATTTTAAAATGGAGAAAACTGGCTCACGAACACATATACTAGTTGTGTTGCCAGATAAATAAGAAGAAGATCTGGTGACTCTTGAGACTTACACAGCAGTGCTTTGTGCTAAACACAAATATCAGCATAAATCAAATTATTGGCTACATTTTGACATGATGTCTGTCCGTCCAGGCAGTGGGATTCCTTCTCTGTTGCTCTTCCTGAGGTTTCTTCCATTTGATCCCTGTAAAGGTTTTTTTTTAGGGAGTTTTTCCTTATTCGTATTGGATATAGGATATTATATTACTTAATAGATTGTAAAGCCACCCTGAGGCATATTTTTGATTTGTGATATTGGGCCCTATAAATAAAAAATGACTTGACTTTTGTTTTTCTTCAGAAACAACTGATCACTTCAATAGATAAACTAATGACAATGAATGATTGACGCTTCTGTGTTGGGTTCACATCTTTACTTAGTCACATTTCCAACACATTTCACCAGCAAATGACAGAGAAGGAAACACAGACGGGAAATAAAACTATGAATCACAAAAGAAAAAGGGAACAAAATCTGAAAATGTCTTTGAAAAATTATTGTAGTTAAAAATCTGAGTGGTACCTAAAGACAGGGGGAAGAGAAGACGATGAAGTCCAGGCAAGGCAGCTTTATTCATAGATGAAGAGGTGTGATGTGCAACATCGAGCACAGACACACAAACAGCACCTGACTCCCTCCCTCCCTGTTAACCCCCCCAATTCCTGCTTTGCCTGTTAAACAATCAACAGGCAGCAGCTCTGAACAAACATGAGCAGATATTTCTTTTACCTCTGGCTCCCCCAAGCGTTAAAGTAGAGGCGATGCATGATTGTAGCTGACGTGGATACATTCATGACTGAGGCAGGGACACCGTACACAGCGAAACACACATTTAGCAGCAACAAACAGCAGAGATAAAAGGGACAAGAGACTGGAGCAAGAATAGGAACAAAAGAGACAGTGCTACCTGTCAGAATAATCAGTTTTCACCCTTTGACTCTGCGATTTTTAGGCTCTCTGAGCATCTCAGTGCAATCGCTGAGTCTTAATATGCTTCACTCTGTTACCAGGCAGAACACACAGGAGGATCCATCATCTCATTTTACATTTGTAACATAATCTGGATTATCTTCCATTATCATCACCACTTTCCCCTTTTCTAAAAGCCACTCCAGATAGTCTAAAAGGTCAGCAGATCCGTGACACTGTGTATGTGTGCGACACACGATCAGATTCTACTGATCCTTGATCACACATGCCCAGCCAGGCCTTCATCCCATTGCAGACACGCAGAGATCCCGAAGTAAGATTTAACTTCCCGGCCTCCGTTCAGAGTCTGTGGCTGGCAGTGGGCAGCTAATAATCCTTTGACCCCTGACCCCGGACCCTAGCAGAGGTCGGAGACGTAGTCAAAATCCTTGAAGTAGTCCTGTTCCCTGCGGGAGAGGGTGCGGCGCTCGCGGGGTGGCGTGAGGGCGGGACGCTCGGCTGTGAACTCCACGTCAAAGTTGCTGACATCTTCTTTTCCTCCGATGCACGGGACGAATGGCGGAGGGCTCTTCCTCTGGAGGAGGGCCTCCCAGTCCGTATTCTAAACCACATTTACATTCAGTTTAGAAGCAGAATGAAATTCTCCTATCAGCAACATGACAAACAGCTTCTTGGTTTGACAGGAATAATAAGAAAAGAAACTCACTCTGAAGAAAGGTTGTTTTTTGACCTCTTCAGCATCCTTTTCTCCAGAGCCAAGACGTCTTTCAGGATTCCTTCTCAACAACTACGGACCAACCAAAAAACAGCGAAAAATGATAAATGACTCAAATTGTGCAGTTATTTATAGCACTGACATTTGCATATTACCAAGTTTTTGAGCAAAAAAGTAATATAAAAAAAAAAAATCAAATATAGCATTTGAGTTAGTCAGGAAGTGCAACAGGAGAATTCTCCTTAGCGTCAGACTCACCCGTCGCATGATGCCGATAGCCTCGGTGGAGAGGAATCGGGGGTAGCGTACTTCATCGTTCACAATGCTGTCGAAAACCTCCTCCTCATCGTCACCTGGGAATGGAGACTGAAAGAAACAGATGCACATTATTTTTCATTGTATTACATGTTAGACCTCATGTAATACAACTCTTTTAAATATGAATTACCGCCATCCGATACAGGCCGACCAAGCTTTTCAGACTGTGCTAGATGTCGTGGTATCTATTGAGTTTGCTTGCAATTATTGTAATCCATTTTGGGCAAAAGTGTATGTAATGTAATGTATGTTGAATTTGCTTTTCATAATGTTTGGTTCAACTACCTCAAAACCTTCTAGTGCTCATCACTGTCCACTGGCACATACAAATAGTCATGTGACCCACTGTTAATGCTAAAATATTGATTACAGCCGCTTAATGCAATGAACTGAGAGATCCTGATAGAATTACTAGAAGATGACTATTACTCTGTGTTTTTAGTGCCAGTGTTTCTGTAATTATTGGAATTTCTGTATTATTTCCCATAAAGCTAATTGTTTCCACTTCTAAAGACAATGCTGCCCATCTGCCCTTTCATTTTCCATTTCACTATAAAAACTTTGGGCTTCATGTTCTTAAGTCTCTTACTGAAGGTCAATAGTTCCTGTTTAAAGCCAGAAAGCAACTTCCTTCAGTGCCTTAAATTAGCCTGGGGATTGTCTAAAATCCGAGCACGCAGAGGCTGCCAAACATTGTAGTGATTATCTTGCAGTAATAAAACTAATGTCTCAAGACGCAGATTAACATGTATCTTAGCATCTTTGTTAGATATGGTAATTGAAAAAAGTTTTTATTCTCACCTCTCCAACCAACATCTCATAGACGAGCACTCCGAGCCCCCACCAGTCGACTGCTCTGGTGTACGATGTGTCCGTCAGCACCTCTGGGGCCAGAAATTCAGGGGTCCCGCAGAACGTACTGGTCCGGTCCCCAAAACCCATCCCTTAGTAGAAGAAGAAAAGAGAGAAAAACTTGATTTGAGGCATGAAGACAGAGAATTATTAACTGTGGGAGTGAGGAGAAACATTTCATTTGTTAAGAAATAAATTATTTAAAGTAAGAAAAGCAAATTTTTCTCGTAATATGTGAAACTTTTTCTCTCTCATTGGAGTTAAAGAGCGCCAATATGACCCTCACCTTCTTTACAGAGCCCGAAGTCTGCTATCTTCACAAAACCGTCAGTATCAAGCAGCAGGTTGTCCAATTTCAGATCCCTGAGAAACAAAAGGAAAGGCGTTCAAGTATGTATCCTCTTGTATGTGCTGTTCATGGAGGGGCAAAGACAGAGACTCACCGATACACAATCTTATGGTCATGAAGGAACTGTAGACCCAAAACCACACAAGCTGAGTAGAACCTGTGGTACAAACGAAGGACAGAGAGACAGAGATTTGAACATACACACAGCTACATATTCATGCTTCATACATGAACCCATGTGAGAAATTGTGGACAGATGCGCACAGCATGGAGCAACGTCATGTTACTTCTTTTTAACGCACACACACACAGCAGAACTCACACAGCGCGTGGCTCAGAAAAGACGTCGGCATGTATGTGCATCATGAGGTCTCCTCCTGCCGTGTACTCCATGACAAAACACACATGTTCTGGCGTCTGGAAACATGCAAACAGGTTGACCAGGAAAGGGTGGTGGGAGTCGTTGACGGTCTCAAAGATCCGCTTCTCACACATCAGACTGGAGACGGACAGACAGACAGACATAGCGAGGGTGTGTATGAGACGGTAATTACAGTGCGAGGTGTAATTATGAGGTGAACGAGCCTCTGTTGTGCAGTAGAGACTTTGGTTAAGGTCACTGAGTGCTGTGTCGTGAGTTTAAGTTACCTTTCCACTTCATCCCGTGCGACTATGTCTCCCTTCTTCAGGGCTTTGATGGCATACAGGCTGCCAGTCTTTTTGTAATCACATAGCAATACCTAAAGAGTTCAGAAAAACCTTTATTAATAATTATCAATAAGGAAGACAAAAGTCTTTCTTTTAATGATTAACAAATATCATGAGAAGACCAAAACCAACAATGTGTTTTCCATCTCTCAATAGTTTTCCACTTCCCTAGCTTGTCCGTGACACTCAGCCACAACCCCATTTGTTCCTACTAAAACCCATTAGGTCCTAGACTTAAACACAGCTCTGAGATGCAAAAATAGCTCACATTATTTCATTAAAGGCTTAGTATTTCACTAAAACAGCTTTTAGCAAACTCAAACTGAAGTAGATTGACAATTTGTTGGGGACCATTTGGGGCGGATTAATAGACATTTCATGCACTTGTATGTATTTACAGCAGTACGATGATGTGGGATTGAGTAGAAATTAAGTACTGTGCATGTGTTCATGGCAATGAAGGAACATGTGACCCAGTAAAACAGTTTAGCTCATTTCTGTCTGGTCTGGTGTCCAATAAATGAGTTAAATACACATTAATATAGACAGATTATTAGGGCCAAATGTGAATTTTAATCACAGTTCATTTCCACCGAATCAGTCGGCAGTTATTATATTATAGAGGCAGCAGTGTTCAGCAGTGTTCAGCAATATGGCACTGCGTAATTTCATTAAGTAATTGACAGGAAATAAAGTTGAACCCTGCATTAACTGTTTTAATGGCCACTTGAGGGCAGCGAACATCCAGCAGACAAAGACATTAATATTTCAGTTGTATTTCTGGCCACCAAGTGAATGTAATGTAGTGAATGTCCAATATTTACTCTCCTTTTAGCTCTGTTTTGGTCTCCACCAGCTCCAAAGGGAAATAAATGTCTCTTTAGCTGCTAAATTCTCCATTATGTTCACCAGGTAGTCACTAACTTTGTCTGTCTGCCACTCTGTGCTGTCTAGGGAGTATATCTGAGCCTTTTAACTGGAAAAACCAGAGACCATGTGTTCTGCCTGGTAATAGAACATTTGTGGATGGTAACAAAAAAAAAAAAAAAAGAGCTAAAAGACACTAAAACGCCACACAGGGATGAGGAGAAGTGTATTCAGGTGATGATTCTCTGTGATTTATCAATACAAGAAACACATAACACACTAGTGTTAATATAAATGTATTGATTGGTGCATCTTTAAATGTTTTGATAGAGAAAAATATTAAAATAGGAAATAATAAAGAGGTCAGATATCAAAAGAGGAAGATATGAAATATTAGAACATAGGGGTTTTGTTCATCTTATGAAGATAGACAAAGTATGCCTACCTTCCCAAAGTGCCCCCTGCCGAGCACTGCTAGCAGCTTGAAGTCCTGCAGGCACAGAGGGCCGCTGCTGGGTCTGACAGAGAGATTATAGGCAGATTATAGGCAGCGCACGCAACACAATATTATGCCATGTCATCTTCATACTTGTGCCTGATATGCTTAACGGCACTGGTAAAACACACACCTAACTTATAGCATCCATATAGTATTGTATTATGAAAAAGGACTAATACTGTTCAGTGTGTGACTCTTCGTATTACTCATTCAAGGGCGACATATGTTGTAATCCACATTAATGATGACTTGGCTTTACTGCCGGGTGTTAAAAAAAAAGAGGTTACAACACAGCACCATATTGTGTGTGGGGGCGTGTTTTTGGTGTCAAGCTGTGTTGGCCATATTGCAAAAAGATATGGTCAGGTAGGTCTTGTGTATGTGTGTGTGTGTGTGTGTGTGTGTGTGAGAGAGAGAGAGAAAGAGAGAGAGAGAGAGAATCTGTGTGTTTCTGCACCTGCGTATAGAGTTTTGTGACTGCGTTCTGGTTGGCTGCTGGTGAACAGTGACATCCGGCGTGGACGGGGGTTCAATGACCGGCGTCTGTTCCTGTGAAACACCACAGAGAGACGAAGCAGGAGGAGAAGACGAAGAAGATGAAGAAGCAGAAGAAGAGGAGGAGGGGGTGAGAACATAAGGAAATATGATGCCATGTAACGTATCAGTAGGGAGTAGCAGGGAGAAGAAAACAGGGAGAAATGAGGACAAAACGATTGCTAACATCTGTAACGAGTAACTGTAAGGCGGACAAACAGACTGACAGCCATCACCCGGGTTGCCAGATCCCCTGCTGGCTGAAAGCCTCGGCCCTACCCTCTTCCTGTCCTCTCCACTCCTTCCTCACTGCTAATTAGTTCTCCAAAAAACATCAGAGTAATTAATCCCATAATACTTCAACCCTGTTGAACACACCATCTGTTACAGGCCTCTCCCCCTCTAACTCTCTCTGTGCTCGTCTAGTTCTGTGTCTGTCTGTCGCTCTGCTCTTTAAAATTCAGATTTGCTTTATTGGTATGACAATAAGATAGCACAGTATTACCAAAGCAGCTTGCAGAAAGTCTTCAATGTTAGAGTAAACATTGAGAGAGTAAAAAAAAAAAGTTAAATAAATAAAAGAATATATAAGTATATAAATAAATACATATTTCTTCTTCCATCTCCTCTGACTCTACAGTACTTTCTCACTTCATAGTTTTCTTAGTGCTCCCCTGCCTCACACATTATCGCCCTCTGCAGCTTGTGTTCTTCACACTGGGAAACTAACACGGATTTTGCCCTGACCAAATTAAAGCTCCCCTCCATCTAATTTAGTCTCATTAAAGCTGTCTCCCAGAGTTTTCAGCTCTCCATTTCTCTAATTATTCACCCTCTCCTTTCTCCGGCCCCTGCTATGCCCATATTAGATTTCACTGCAGCACACACAGCACAGTGGCCTATGACTGGAGCACTGTTTTCGAGCCAAAGGCTGCAGGTAGAAGTGAGCAAAATAGTAACATGATAGTGAAAGATGCCCATGGTCCCCCCCCCCCCCCCCCCCCCCCCCCCCCCCGTCTGGTTGTCTTCCTCTCTTAAGCCCTGTCTTACTCACCGGAGCCGGAGCATCCACCACGTCTCTCCTGATCTCAGCTTTGGCGGGAGCATCGCTGTCCAGACTCAACTTCTCCACTGAGATTTCTCTGCAATGCACACACACACACATACACAAACACACACACACAACAAAGAAAGACAAATCAGATGCAGAGGCACAAATAAAGTCACTTTGTTGTAAGTGGGTCATCCATTCTCTTCTGGGTCATTTGCTCCATTGTTTCAATGATAAAAATTAATAAATGTGAGTTAATTAAGTTAATTTTAAGCCAAATTGGGCACATCATTGGTAAAAATATGTTACTATGATGTATTATTTGGAAATTAAATGGATAATATAAGAAACATTACATTACATAGACCTTTCAGGACCAACCAAAGTCATTTTGCTGCAGGCGCACTGGTCACATACCCGGAGCTGTGTGTGTGTGTGAGCGTGTTGCTCGAGAAATTGGGTGTGTAAGCAGGTGTGTTGCTTCCAGTGGGGATGGCGTTCCTCAGCAGTCGGACCCAGGTGGCGATGTCCACGTTCATCTGACGAGCGCGCAGGAAGGCTTTACCTGAAACGAGCACGGCGGAATACAACAGGATGGATGAAAGGGGAAAAACAGTAACGCACTGTGAACTGCTGCAAAGTCTCTTTTCTGTCTGTACTGAAGGGAAAAAATAAATAAAGGTAATAAATAAATAAATGGCTGCTGCTAATGCAATATCTGGAATTATCTTTATCCTTTAAAAACAAAAGTGATTCATCTCTCCAAACAGGCCAGGAGTGAGCAGAATGGGTAAAACCACTCTGCAAAAAAAAAATCATCTTTCAATCCTCTTTTACGTTGTTGTTGAGACTCACAGGCTTCAAATGAACTTTCGAACTAAGATTAGAGGGAGAAAAAAATATAATTTTTGCCTGTGCGTCACAAGGTTGGAACAAACTGATCTACATATAATACCAGTGTTTTTGTTTTTTACAGATCATTCATTAGGCAGAGGCATTTCAGGAGTAAATTGGGTTGCAGCGCCCCATTAAAGGACATGTTGACATGAGGAAAGGAGGTGGCAATGGTGGATGTTAATGAATTTCCTTTAACTGATTGACTTAAGTGTTTCTTGCCATCTATTTCCAACAAGAGCAGAGCACTGATGGAAAAGCCAAGGAATATTTTTCGAAGTTGTTTTTTTTCTCCAATCCACCAACTCAACTCAACTGAATAAGAACAACAGGAAGACTGTCTGTCTGACACTCAGGGCTCTGAGGACAACTGGCTTTTATTGAAGTCATATTTTATACTGAAGTTTTTATTACTTAAAAGTAAAGGTACACTCTATATTTCTGTTCAGTGGCTGTGAGTGTACACTTGAACATACCATGTTGTTTAGAGAAGACTTTCTTCTGTCTCTGGAGTCTTCGGCCTCTCTCTATTATTGGGTTGAAGAAGATCACCTGAAACAAAAGGTGTGTGTTAGGACAAAAAAATGCAACTACAGTCAATGTATGTCTACGGTACAAACAAAGAACTACTGGCTCTTTGTAGTCTGCAGGCAAATACAGACTCTAAGGAGCTGTGTAGGCTGATATTTATTAGATTTAACATGCAGCAGACTGTGAAGGTTAAATTAGAGGGGCTTTATCAAACAGCGCCACCACTAATATAATAAAAATCTCACTTGCCATTTTTATAGGGATGATAAATGCAGCTTGTGTTGCATGACGTGTGTGTGTGTGCGTGTGTGTCCTGTACCTCAGCCAGCAGCAGCCCCTGTGGCTCCAGTTCCAGCTGGACTTTGTGTCTTTGGTTGTCTAGGAACTCTTCCAGCTTCAGGTACTTCAGAGCACAAAGGGAGCGGTAATCTCTCCAGTACACCGCAATCTCCATCTCCCTGGACTAAACACAAAACAACACACAAGGATGTAAATATGAAGATGTGATTTCTGGTCATCTGGTCACCATTTTTCTAGTTTGCGATTTAGTCTCAGGATTAAAGTTCAAGTAATAGACTCTAAGGTAGAAACTCTTCTTGTTATACTGTATGTCAAGGGTGTACTACATTATGCATTTAGTCAATACCATTTGCAACTCAAGCAATACAGAGTGATGAGTTACAATCTTCATGAAATCAACCTCGATTTTTATACTATTTATCTTGCAGTTTTTTTTAGCAATAGTCATTCAGTGTATTTACATTCGGTCATTTTCTCTGTATATACTGTAGCTATAGAGAGGTATAGGCCTATAGTAGTCTGCCACTTCTGCGTGTGATTCAAATGGCCTAAATCTGTGTTACTGTGTGTATTTTATTTAATGGATATCAGCCTTACTGTTGACTTTCACACAGCAGCATCGGAGCTGTTTTCGGTTACTGCTAATGCAAAGCAAACACTGGCTGGATTTTATTGTGAGTCACAGGAAACAGTGCATTTGTTACTGGTCAGCGCTGATAGTGACTGTTTGAGTAAAAAAGTTATTTTCTACATTTTTTGACAGTCAATCAGTTTTAAATATTGCACGGAGTAAAGGAACAAAAAGGAGCCAGACATCTACAGTATATGCGCTGTGTGAAGTATGAAATTAAATCACAGTTGCTCATAATATGATGGGAAAAGGCCAATTTTTTGACTGATTTCTTAATTAAAACAACACAAGTCTCTTATGCTGCTCTGCAAACAGACACTAGTTGCTCCTCTGTTGTTTTTCTGACAAAGTACCTTCTCAGAATGTTTGCTGCCCCTAGGACTGTGGGAGCTGTACTTGCTGGTACCAACAGTAACCACAGGTATTGCCAAATCACCCCTGACTGAAACATTGAGGTCACTCACAACCACTGTCATTTCTGGTATTTTTACGCCTTTGCAGGTACTCTGGTGCACAATCAGCAGCTCATTTGCAACACTGGGCATGTACCACCTATATATGTCTGTTTCATCAACGTAACATACTGAGTGTGCTGTGTCTTACTCTCTCCAGCTCTACAGTGAAGCTCTGGTCCCAGGCCTGCTCTCCAACCGTTCTCCAGACTGTCTGACCCACCACCGTGTTCTCCAGCTTCAGCACCGCGCTCACTTCCGCTGTAATACACACAAATGTAAAGGCACAGCTTTTTCCAGTAAATATCAGGGATGTGTTTCTTTATGTTTGTCATTTCAGCTCATGTTGGGTAAGTAAGATTTCTGTTCAAAATAAGAAAGGAAGCGCTTACAGGAGAGCTCATCGTTCTTGCCGGGGATCTTGAGGCTCATGCTGCTGGTGCTGCGGCTGTAGAGGCCGCTCAGTTTGAAGGAGGGACGTCCGTCTCCTGAAGAGTAAGAGGGAAGAACCATCGGGTTCGCTCTGTTCCGCCCTGGGACGACCTCCAGCAACCCCACGCAGCCTAGAAGACGCACCTCAAGAGTACCTGGAGAGAGAAATTTAATAATTAAAATTGACTTAAGGATCAGTGCTCAAAAATCACCTCCTTTGAAAAGATACTAGGAATTAAAACCAAATATCTAATCTGTTTCTACCTGTGAGCGGCGATGGTTTGCTCAGAGTGCTGTACTGGTTATGGACATAGGGGGTGCTGTGGCGGGAGCTGAAAGCCGAGGAGGATGCCAGCACCAGCTCCTCCTTGATGAGGCAGGCTTTGGGATGATCCTCAGGGAGCTCCACCAGCCTCTGCTCCATAGAACACTTGAGCAGGTCCAGACGCTGGGTTGCTTCTCCCAGACCACACTGTGCCTGCCGATCACAGAGTGCAACATTTCACAGGACTGTCAGAGTTCACAGAAAAGTCTCATCCCCAAACTGCTGAGTGGAGACAGAAGATCATTATAGATAGTATTTCTCCTGGGCGCCTTTTATTTATTCTTCTATATAAAATATATGCTGCGGTATGCTGTTTTTAGCACTAATACTAATACTGTAGTGGCAATGGAAATATGAGTGTGGTATGTGAATATATACACACCATCACACATATAAACTGATTGTTGAAGTGGGAACAATGGAGGAAAAAATTAAATTAATCTGTGTGTCTTTTTACAAACAGAGCAAGATTTCATTGCTTCTGAATTGCTTACTTAAAGGACTAGTTCTACATTTTTGGAAATATGCTTATTTGCCTTCTTGCTGCGAGTTAGAAGAGGAGATTTACCACTCCTACAGTCCTAGTCTGCAAGATAAATGTGAAACTACAACCAGCAGCTTATGGAATCACTAGAAGAATGTAAATAATATAACAACATTTAAAAATTAATGAAAGAAATTATGTGATTTATGTACTTCAATCATGCATAACAGTTTACAAGCTTTTATCAGAGCACAGCTGATACCATGCTGGAACAGGTGATTGTATTAACAATGTTTTAATCTAAGTCATCTCTCCTCCAATCTCTCACCTCAGCCATGGCCTTTTTGTCCTGGACTTTTCCTCCACCCAGCAGTCGTATCATGTTCTTGGCTCCCTCAGCCATGGCGTGCTCCACACGGTAGTGATGCCACAGCTCCTCCACACGCAGCTCCATTCCAAACAGGTCCGGCTTACCTAGAACACAGTGTCAGGTTCAGTCAACAACTTCAATTTAATCTGTTTTTATTTTTCATTTTTTGCATGGCTGTGTCTGCGTGTCCTGTGCAAGGGAATACCTAGTTCAAATATTTACTCTTAAAACCTGCAATAACTGATTTTTGGCCACTTGGGGGCAGCAGAAACAAGCTGCGGACACAATACTGATATATTAACACATTTTAAGTTAAACGTGTTAGCAATCAGATGCCTATTTATACATCTGGCAGATACGGAGCAACATCAGCATCTATTTGGAGTCATGTTTTATAGCCACCTGAATCCAAGTTCAATATTCAAGTGTACAGTGGGGTTTTCAGAGCTTTTTTGTTCATTTGTAAGGAACCATGTACAATATTGTTAATAAAGGTTAGCATTTCTAACATATTGTACCACATTTAACTTAAAGCAACTCATACAGCTCCAAATGACATAGATGAGAGCAGTGAGAATCAACCAAAATTGTAAAACAGTAAAACCAGTAAAACTGTGGGTTCATCACTACTACAAGCCCTCTAAACATACTAATAGTCACGTAATCTATTACTAAAAATAAAAAAAATTGATTATAGGCTTCAAAGCACATGGCTCAAGGAGTATGTGGAAGAAAATAAAGGCAGACAGGGAGAAAACAGACTCCCATTAGAGGCATGTACAGTATGTGCCTTGATTAGTCAGTTTTCAGTCCTTTTCAGGATCACTGTCATTCTTTCTGCTGCTCTGAGCTTTGTTTTTTCTCCCTGACTTATTCTGTCTTTTATCTCTGACTCCTTCCTTCCGTCCTCTTCGCTCTGTCGTCATCTCTGAGTCAGTCCTTTCAGTCGCACTCCCTTCCTGGCTCCCTGGATCTGGCCTGCCTCTTCTCTAACCTCTGCTAAATGAGGCATGGCTTTTAGTTGTTGGGCAACATCAAGGGGATGCAGGAACATCAATAAGACTCTGACTTGAGAGAGTGAGAGGGCCGTAATGGACAATGTGTGTGAGCGTGTGTGTGTGTGTGTGTGTGTGTGTGTGTGTGTGTGTGTGTGTGTGTGTGTGTGTGTGTGTGTGTGTGTGTGTGTGTGTGTGTGTGTGTGTGTTTTGACTGCAAGACTGTACACTGTGAAGTTCAGAAGCAAGAATTGATCCATTACCCTCTACATCATAAAATATGCAGTGCGTATAAGTTGAAAGAGCGATAGGTGGGATGAAAGAGTAATTGAAAGATGAGTGTGGATAAAAATATAAAAGCATGATGAACAGTACATTGGTTGTCCTCAGACTGCTCCGTGGCCTGCATGGACTTTCGGATCTGCATGCGAATGATGTCGATCTTGGTCTTGCTGTCCTGCAGCATCTGCTGAGCCGTCTGGAGAAGCTTCTTGTCCTGTGGAAGGACGTAAAAACGAGACGAGATCAGGAAAAGAATTTAAAGGAGCACAGACTGAGGAAAACCTGTTTAGAATATTTGGAAATATGTGGTGTAACATTGCCTCTCTTTTCAACAATAAAAAAAGTTAAATACATTTTAGTATTACACAATCTCTGATGCAAAGTGAATGCAGTTAATAAGAGTTTTGGATTACGCTTGTGCCAGTTAAATACCTTGGCGGATCCGTTGGCATAGATGGGAATCATGTTCTCTGCCCCCTGTTTGACCTTCACTTCAATGTTTAGTTGCCGCTCCAAAGCTGCAATGCGGTGCTCATTGGCAGATGTCCGACTGAGCGACCCTGGAGACTTGGGGTCATCTAGGCAAGAGAAGTGATTGGACGGTCAGGTTACTGAGTACAATAATCTAATAATAACAAAATAATGTTGCAATCAACTGATTCAACGTCATCGTTGTCATCTGGCAGCATGAAGTTAGAAATCAGCAGGTAATTTTTTTTTGTCTCTTTGAAATAAATTAGAAGTTATCCTGTGAAACATCTCAACATCAACTAATCATGAATTGGAACAAAACGTTGTATCCAAATTATCCCTTGAGTCTTCCTATAGTGACATGAAGAGGCTGGTATTGGTGGTTTGGCATGACATGTCTCAACAAGATGGATTTACATGAAATTTGGTGCAGATTTTCATGTCCATCATAAGATGAATTGTAGTGGACAATTTTGGTGATCCCCTGACTTTTCATCTAGCAACATTATCATCATCAGGTCAAAATCAGCTAGTCCAATACATTGGTTTATGTCCAAATACCTGCAAAACTAATGACATTCCCACCAGCCTCAGCTTTACTTTGTGTTTAGGACTAATGGACAAAGTTTAGCATGCTAACTGACTGAGATGGTGAACATGGTAAACATTATATCTACTGCATATCAGCATGTTAGCATCATCATTATACGCATGTTAGAATGCGGTTTCATCTTGAAACACCAGTGTGTGTTAGTACAGTCTCACACAGCTGTTAGTGTGGCACTGTTACTCTCGAAGGAGCTCAAAATGTGCTCATAAGAATGAACACTCCTTCAGCTAAGAGTTTCAGGACAGTCCCTGCTCATAAAAGCAAGCCATAAATAAATGACTGTGTCTATAGGTTCACTGGAACGGATGACTTATTTGAAGCGGAATTCAGCCTGCATATTTTCCAATGAACTGAAACCAACATCTGCCCACAAGGTAGACAACCAACTAAAAACATGCTATTTATATTTTATTTGTACACACACCACTTTGGATAACAGTCATCACTAATGTATTGCATGTGATGACATTAAACAGGCACATATGTTTTTTAATGTGAACTATAAATAGAACATCTAATACTGGAAACATGTATTTAATGACAAAAGTGTTATAACTATGTTGTAACTGTATTAAAGAGTATAACTGCTCATTAATCACGTCTCTATGGCAGACACTGTACCTTTGTTGTCATCATGGCCTTTGACCACTATGTGTGCGTCCAGCTCCTGCAGCTGAGAATGGAGGGACTCCAGCTTACGCTTGGAGCTACGAATCTGTGATTCCACCTGCTGTGCATTCCTCTTATCAGTGGTGGCCCTGCGCAGATTCTCGGCACCCTCCTTGATCTTCAGCTCCTTGCGGATCTCCCTGCGGATCCTCTCGCGATGCTCATCCAGGCGCTGCTGCACGCTGGTGTCTGAGAAGTCGGAATTCTGGTCCAGACCGAGCTGCTGGAGCACCGACAGCCCACCTGGATCAGTCTGAGGGAGGAGAGAAGGAGGAGGGAGACATTATTAAAGAGAAGGCACAAAAGGAGAATGAGGTGTTGGCAGAATATGAGGGAGTTGGAGGAGATATTTTGGCTTATGCAGAATGTAATATTCATTAAAAAAAATTTTAAAAAGGGAAAAGTTCACACATTGAGCATATTGCATATGAAAATTATTCAATCTTAATTGAAAGAGAAACAGATTCAGTTGACTTCTCTAGCGGAGACCTGTTGAGCTGAGGTTACAACAGACAAAGCTGGTAATAGTCACCCTGCACAGTTGTGGGAGGAAAGGGCAAAAAAACAGCACCTCTGAGTGAACCCTCAACATGTGAAACCTGCCATGCTGAGAATGAGACCAGCATCAAAGCACAGGCACCTCTTAAGTGTGCGAACAGCTGAGTGCTCGCATCAGCTCTCCTACCGATCAACACTAACTAGATTACAGCAGATTAGAACAGCATTAATACAGACGGAAATCAATCAGGGTCTGGATGCCTGGAACATACACACAAACTGTGTATATGCATAAAAAAATGGAGCATAGACATGCAAAAGACATGCATTTTATAACAAAACAGCTCTCTCTCTCTCTCTCTCTTTCTCTCTCTCTCTCTTTCCTCTCTCTCTCTCTCTCTCTCTCTCTCTCTCTCTCTCTCTCTCTCTCTCTCTCTCTCTCTTTCTCTCTCTCTCTCTCTCTCTCTCTCTCTCTCTCTCTCTCTCTCAGCAGATCAGTTTAAACTAACTTCATCTAGATCTTATGTCTCGGCTTCTTCAAGAGTTGTGATTTCTGCTGTAAGAAGATCACCTGCAGTTTAAAGTAACTAACAAATACAACTCAGAAAATAATTTATTTAATAGAAAGTGGAGCAAAAGTACAAATAAAGTACTGATTATGGAATATGTACAAATGCATGGTGTAACTACAGAGTAGAGTGAATGATAGTAATATGAAATAGTAATACAATGTAATTGGGCATTCACTTTAACTGTGGTTTCAGTGCTGCAGAGTTATGTTAGTTAGTCTGCATTAAGTTTGAGTTACATTACAATTACATATAACTGAGTTTACAGGATTTCCTGTTGCTGCCAGTTTTAGACAGTCATCATGAAACAGAGGCACCCAATGCCAGCTTTATATAATGTGGGCCATGCACAGTACAGAGTGTGCGGGAGCTCTTGCTGACTCAGCGGGTGTTGTAACATGACTGAAAACAAACCTCTATAGTAGGAATCAGTGCGAATTTCAGCCGGCTAGCTTGCTTGACAAACTTGACAGCACAGTGTCTGCCAGATGTTAAATGCTGTAAAACTACAGAACGATACATGACCAAGCTTATGTGGGCTGGCCAAAAAGTGGGGAGACATGTCTTGTATGAATGTTCATATGCTATACAGGGCTATGATGAGCTCACCACAAAAGCTGACAGCCCATCTTCTATAAATGCTGGCCCTGAAATGTCAGTCAACCGTTTGCAAAGGGAAGCTTGAGGCTTAGACACAGTTTCCACAAATATGACCAAAACCATATCATCCTCTTTTTGTGCACAGTAACCACAGTCTTACAGTTTCTTAGCCTTACAAAAAATGAGGACATTTCAAATTTGGTTCATAAAATCCATTTTTAATGTGTATTAAATGTGTATTTTATTCCTTTTTTTAAATTTGTCTTTGGGCATGAAAAAAAAACAACCTGAACTTAAACATAAATCAACTCATTTACAACCAAAAAAGTTACAGCGGATGAAGTGGTAGTGTATGGGATGAGGCACTAGTGTGAACTGTGGTGGCGACTATGCTGTCAAAATCTATGCATATATAATAAAACCGCTTTTGAATAGCCGTCTACTGTAGTGACCACTATGCGTGAAAGGGTTAAACAATGACAAAAACTCCAAAAAATGATCCCAAATATTCAGATTTTCAACACATAAACTACATGCAAGACAAGATTATGTGAATGCCTTTTCAATCCCAACAACATCAACACACTTAAGGCCTAAAAATACTGAAGGTAAGTCAACACCTCTCTGACAACAATCTGAATAAACTGAGCGCTACCAAAATAATATAAAGTATGTTGCATTTAATGGTTGTTCATGTCCATGTTACACAATCCCAAACACTTTTCACAAACCTCTATAAATGAAAGCTTGGAGATGCATTCATTTAAAGATATGACATTAAATCTAGGGATTTTATTTGATTAGAAACTTACTTGGAAAGATCACATCAGTTTTGTATGTAGCCAGATTACAAAGTCTCTAGGGATTATTAGGACAATTAGTGCTTTTTTAAATTCTTCTTGTATCCTAACATTATATTACAGTCTAATATATCCATACCTCACTAACTGTAATATTGTATGGGCCAGCACTTTCCCCACATATCTTCAAAAAATATTATTGCTGCAGAAATATTTTGTAAGAATGGCAATTTTCTCCAATTCTTGCAATGCAAACGCTCCACTTTTTTTGAAGTGTAATGTTATACCTATTTTTGATATTAATATTCTTCAAATATGTACTTTTATTTTGAAGTTGAAATACATTGAGTACATATTTACCAGAAAGTTAAAAAAAAAATTCTTTATTTGTAATTCTCGGGTAAACTATTATTCAACTAGACAAATCAATAACCTGTACCTACCATTGGTGCATACATCTCGAAGACAATAAGATACCATGGAGCCCAATTATGGAATAGAAATGTGCACTTACTAACTGATTCTCTGTCTTTACCCAGATACAAAATAAAACTAAAAAATGCTTTGATGACAAAAGATTCTAACATAATCTAGATTATGTATGTTTGCAAGTTTATTTGTTTTTTTTTACTTTGCATTGTTATTGTGTTGTATCTCTTATAGGTGAGGTTTTAAGATAAGCCCATAGTGGGTTTCTACCTCACCTGCACATGTGTTTTATTTTTATTTGACTATTTTTCTCTGACTTTCATTTTACAAATGTGCAAATAAACCAATAAACCAATCTCATCAAATCATACACACACACTTATACACACTTAGCCACTGAGGACTGTCCCCTCCCCTGTGCCAGAGTATAATGATGAGTTGCTCAGTGCCTTTCACTGCATCATGCAGCCAGTCGTCCAGCTTAGCAGATCTGATTACAACTTCTTAGGTCTCTGTGTCCATCCAGCTACATGCAGGCTGGAGCTGCAGCCCTGCATCATTAAAACCATAATCCATGTGCAACACAATACTGTACAACAGTCAGCCACGGTCTGAGCAGCCGGCCAAACCACATGGCCAAGTTCTTGCAGGATATTAACTGCTAGGTTAATGCAATATTTGGGTCATTGCACAACTATGAAGCAATGTAATTGAAAGAGTTTCACAAACTAGTAGTGCAACAATGTAATGAAGACAAATAATGCTGCAGATGTGTGTTGTATGTCAGTTTGGTCTATAAGGAAAACAACATCTATCATCTACACTTTTGAAAGATGTGAACAGTCACCAACATCACTGACATGGACATAAGCAAAAAACACTTATATACATCCTGCTTGATGTGGAGAAGTTCTCAGTTCAAGCAGCAGCAAAGGTCAGAACCACAGCAGAAGAGAAAGAAAAGGCAGTAACACACCATGAACCACAGGAAGGGAGAGTTTGTGCTGTGACGCACTCCTGTTCAACACAATACATCTTAATCCCTGGTGTTTTACAACAAAGAACCTCTGGAGCGAGGTGTAAGACTGCTCACACAGCGGGGCGAAATCACAACAGCAGAAAGGAATGAAAACTCAAAGTGATTCACTGTCAGATAGATGTTTTTACAGGAAGTGAACGAGGAAGCTGACAGAAAAGAGAAGGGACGTAATATTGAGTTGGAAGGAAAGCGATGAGAAGGCGGCCATGTTGAGGCCTGCACTTGGCAGGAGTTGCCTACCGAAGACTCCGTGTCATTTTGCTCGGCGTGCACCGGCGAATCAAGGGGTTGATCCCCTGGCCAGTCCTCCAGTGCGTCCTCGCTGGCCATGTTTGGCCTCTGGCTTTGCTCCAGGCCCCCACCCTCCCCTTCTGCCCCCTGCCTTACACTATCACCCCCAAACACACACACACACACACTCACTCACTCACTCAGTCAGCACTGACAGCAGCGCCACTCAGGCAACACCGAGTGCTATTCCTGCCTCCTCAAAATCCAGGATGTCCCTCCCGCCAGGAATCAAAAGCCAGTCTAAATCCGGAGCGAGTGAACGAGGCGGAGGAGAGGAAGAGAGTACAGCGCAGACCGAGCCCCACCTCGCTGCTTCCTGTTCTGCTCTTTGCCAGATAGAAACTGAGGCGTCATGCACTTTGTACAGACCACACACACACACACACAGGCACACACACACACACACACACATTTGGTTGGTTTTGTAAGTGAGAGCGTTCACAGCGACTCTGCTTCCTGCTACTGAGTCTCCAAAGCTGAGAGACAGGCTGTTGTGATAGATTGTGGTCATACTAAATGGACTATCAGACGGTTAATATCTTTGTGTGTGTGTGCATGTAGGAAGTGTACGTTCAGCACAGCGTCACACCTTTCTGCATACACATACGCATGCCTCTTAGTTACAGGTGCGTGTATGTAGAAATGCACATTGTGTTAAATTAACTGCACTGAACAATGGGGTCAAAGGGCAAAAAAATACTACTAAATTAGATTTGACATTTAAATGAACAGGTTTTTTTTTTTTTTAGAAGTCACTCAACCATGAACACCACCACAAAAAAACACAAAGCATGAAGCAGCCATGCATTGACATGTGTTATGTCCTCTTCATATATAACATCACGCCATATGGAGATGGATTGCACACAGAGAGGAAGAGACGTAACTTCCCTTTACTGCTGGCATTGAGTTCCTGGAAGCTCGCACACACTTCTAAACTCACATAAAAATAAAGACAAAGCGCTGACTCGTCATCTAATAGAGATGACCGAGGAGCGGGCCCAACAGGCGGCTGACCCTCGTCTTCATC
This sequence comes from Scomber scombrus, assembly GCF_963691925.1. Taxonomy (NCBI): domain Eukaryota; kingdom Metazoa; phylum Chordata; class Actinopteri; order Scombriformes; family Scombridae; genus Scomber; species Scomber scombrus. The sequence continues at coordinate 22,371,245 of NC_084987.1, forward strand.
GCTGACTTCTGTCCTCTTCCGGACAGTCCCATGACCCTGGATGAGAGACACTCAGGGTCATGGGATTATCAGACTCAGACACTCAGCAGTGTGGGGTCACTGACCTTCTGAGCCCTCACTGGGTGGCAGATGGGCCTCTGACTCCCTATCTCTATGTGTCGCATCCACACACACACACTTACGCAAAAAAAGGGATGCACAATTATAGACAGAGAGGGGGCGAGGGAAACATGCAGCGTGGCATTCGAAGAGGCACCAAAGCACATTTAGTTCTTCTTCTTCTCCCACACTGACATACATAGGGGAATAGGAAGTGAAATGGCAAGTTACGCCAACATATGCAAAAAAACACAGGCCGTCGCTCTTGCTAAACATCATTTTGATCAAAGATTCCGTGTCCCATATTTGGCAGGCAGATAGTAAAAATATTTCCTTACCGAGCAGTTCTGACTCTCAGTGCTTCCTGTGTGATGGGGACTGATGGCTGCACGGATAGCAGCCCCCATGCATCCATACTGTCTCCTCACCTTTAGAAATATGGCTGAGCTGTCATTAATGACTCCACTGTGATGAAACTGACAACTTCAAATCAAAGCACGAGCTGCTGCCACGGCTTTAGCACCTAACTGCCCTGATCATTTCTATCTGTGAAAAGTATGCAGTTGCTAAAAACGGTATTGACCACAGTATCAGGAACTAAGATCACAAACAGCTCTTAAAGTTACAGTCACCAGGGTATGGACAGATGGGGTTTTTTTTGTGTGTGTACAAAAAGTGCACCAAAGTTGGCTGTAGCCGAGGATGGGAGGTGGGAACCCTGTGAAATTCTTTGGAAAATATGTGTCACTCAGTTATGGGTTATGATGGAATATATGAAAATATGGAAGAAAGCAGGCTGGAAGCAGATTGGAAAGATATTTATTTATGTTGTGAATAATTTACATTGCAAACAAAGATCTGTATGTGCTCCGCTGAGATCTTGTCATGTTTAGATTATATATCAGCTGCTTTGTTTAGTAATCTGTTCATTTATCAGCCGTGTTACACAAATAACAGCATACAGGTTTCAGCTGAGCAGGTTGCATTTTACAATATCATTATTCGTTGAAAGGCTTCAGTCCTGCTGTGATGTGTCCCTTTTTTTGAAAGCTTTTTAAGGCATCTCGTCTGCTTAATTAACGACAACAGGTGTACATCACTGGGTGTCCTAATCAGTGAGTCATTCGGCTCTGTCAAGCTGATGCAGGAGGGATAAAGCTCCTCTGTAGTATACATTCTGTATAATTGAGCTGATGTAGATGGTACGTAGATGGCAGTTTCTTTAGGTTTTATGTTTATGTTTTGGTTTTTTTAAGCTTAAATGATTTTTGTTACATTTCCCTGGGTTCATTTTTGCCTCTGTTTCTTTAACAAACATCATCTATTTTTCTCATACTGAAATTGCTTGTAACTGCTGTTTTGTATATGGGTCAATGAGGTTTTTTTCTGTCCATGTGGTTTAGTCATATTGAAAGGGGTCAAAATTTGAAAATAAACATTATTTGTTGTGGACTCAGCATAACATTTCTGCTTTTAATCAATTTTGAGAGAATATATTATAGGATTATGGTAAAAATGTCTAAGTGGTGTAACCATAAAAACTTTGTACCAAAAATAATTCAACTTGCTTAAAAACGCTAAAATCTCAATAAAACACCATATCAACTAGTTTGGTATGATCTTACATTATAACTTTTTATATTAACTGAAGTAATTATTTGTATAAGTACACTCAAATACACTGGAGGTGGATAAAATATTTAATATTTATCATTTCATTGTGGTTACACCATTTGACATTTTCAGGAGCATTCAGTCTTACTTTTGGTAAAAAATGTCAAATGGCATAAAACCAACAAAAATACAAAATGTACATATTAATAAACCTGATGCTGCTTTTAAAACATTTTAAGATAATTTTTTAATTTTGCTCATCTTGCCAACCCTTATTTGTCACTGAGACATATGTATTACTTAGATGATGTCTTGTTAGATAGCAGGGGTTTGATTTACAGCAGTGTGGGATGAGCAAAATGTTTGGTATAGTAACTTTAACTAAATTAAGCTGCATATTGTGCAATTAAAGGATTTATTTGAGCTTTTTAAAGGACTGTAATGACTTTAGGAAGAGTCAGCTGCAGCTTTATCCCTCACATACACCAGAGAAACAAGTGATTAAAAAAGCACATGAACAATCTGAAGTGTTGGCCTCTACTCTAAAGCACATGCTCCAAAACCTTTTCTCATATCTGTCAAAGTATGTTTGTGTGAATCCATGCAGCCATACCATCTTTCACAGGATTGCTTTCTGTTCCAGGTCGTAAGATCACAATCAACTTATATTTTGTTTGTAGGTAGTGGCAAGCTGCTGGAGAATGAAAATAAAAAATCTCTGTCATATTGTTTTTATTGCTTTTCTCTCTGCAACCATTCTTCCCCTTCCTGTATGTTCCTTTATCTACACCATAAACCTTTTCACATGCTGCTCCCCTCTTTCCTCTTTTTTTTCTTCATCATACGTCGCCTCTGTCACACAGTTTGGTTAAGCAGACCTCTGTCGGTGGATAACAGAAAGCCATCCTTTTGATTAAATTTTAATGGCCTGTCAGCTCATCTTGGCTCGGCTGTGTCTATAAACAGAGATTAAGTCCATTTTTTTGGGGTAGAGGCAGCGGGTGAAATGCTCCATTTGTCAGCCCTGACTCTGTATTACCTATTCATTCATTCACTTACTTGCAAACAGCCTCAATATGCATGTTTAATGATGGAGCAGACTTTCAACCTAATTGTTATAAGTGTGTTGCCCAAAAAAAAATCATTTATTAAATGTTACCTAAGCCTGATATTGCATGGAGAGGTGTTTTTGTAAGGGGGGAAAAGAGGGATTGGGATTTCCAGGAAGCGACTGGTGATGAAAATATGTTTATTAGAGGAGATGTGGATTACACAGCGTAACGCAAGGTCATTGTGTGAGCTTTAGTGGCGTGTGGATATGGGCCTTGTCTGCATGCGTGGCCTAGAAGCTGCAGCAAGTGTCTCAGAGATGAATGTGACATGGGAACTGCGGTCGTTCAAGGAAGTGTCAACCGCAGGTGAACAGAGGGCAGCTGTGGTTTTATAAGGAAGAGGCGGGCGAAAAAGAAAACATGACTTCTGTGTGGTCCGAGGTGACTGCTGGTTATGATTTGAAAAGATGAGCAAAAGCAGAGAGGAAGACAGGAGAAGAGAGAGTGTGTGCAGTTAAGAGGTCAGATTTTGCTTAATAGTGCCATTCATCATTTTAATACAATGTCTGTGTGTGTGTGTGTATTTGTGTGTGTGTGTGTGTGTGTGTGTACATGTAAAAAGAGAGAGTGAGGCAGACGGAACACGGGAGAGGAAACACGAGTTTAAATTCTCCTCACATCCTGATGTCTGCACACAGCCTCTTTCAGCTGGCGGTGGATGGGATTTGGGTTACGAGAGGGGGGTGGCTGGGTGGGCGCAGGGGGTGTCTGGAGGTTGGGGGGGTGGGGGGGTGGAGGGGTGTACAGCGAATTCCAATTAATCTCTCTAAACACAAACACACACATACGCACGCACACTCCTGTTTGTATGCTCTGCATGCAGCAGATAAAATAAAGAGATGGATATCAAATTAAAAGCGTGAATAAATACACTCTGACACAGGAAACGGCACAAAGACACACAAACACACATGCAGAACGTGCATACACACACTCACACACACACACACACACACACACACACACACACACACACACACACACACACGCAGGGCTAATGTACTGTAACTGGCCTGTAATGAATAAAACAGCACTGTAAGGCGATGTCAGCTGCATGTTGAGAGTACTAACAGGAGGAAATGTTGCTCCTCATTATGTCAACACAGCAGATCAGAGGGAAGTCTGCAGAGTTAACTTCAGGACACTTATTACTACAGAGTAGACTTCTATGTGGGTAAGTGGGGCAATTTGACTGTAGAGCAGCAAAATGGAAGTATGTTGTATTTTTGACCGGATACCACGATAATAACTCACAAATGAACACTTTTAATCTCATTTCTTTCATTTGGATGAAAACTGAGGTGTAAAAGTGTTAGGTTGTGGTTTTAATGGGAGCTAAAGTCAAGCTAAGACAATTTCCTTGGCCAGGCACAGTAACAAATAAGATATAACTTGTTAATTAGTGAGCTTTATCGGTGTTGGTTAGGTGGATTTTGTTACTTGTTTTCAGGCTACTTATATTTTGCAGACAAATATGAGAGTGGTTTTGGTTTTATCATCTAACTCTAGGTAAGAAAGTGAAATGTCTAAGTACTGCTTTAAAGAGGCACTTCACTGATTTTCCTCTGATGAGGACTAAAACTGTGACAGTACTTTAATGTCTCCTGTGGCTCTGAATGAACTTTTTCTAAGTCTGAGACAATAACTGTGATGATGTCATTAAGGGTTATTTTGTGTGGAGGTTGAAAGATGTGGGCTTCTACCAAGGCAGAGAGGATTTAACAAAACAAAAAAAAAGCTATTGTGTTGCATTATTGTAAGTGTAGGATCCAGCAGTCAGGATAGTAGAAATCAGGATATCCTCGCCTCCTGCCGCATAAAGCTTCGCAATTACATCAGTTTCCTTTTTTAGATCTGCGTCTCACAAGTCATCCCCAACTTTAAGCACCTGCAATATTAATAGGCTGCAGTCCACCTTTAAGATCAGGAAAGCACGAATCAAACACAACACAGCAACACTCCTAGCTGATATCTAGTCTTGTATTATTCCAACTCTGGCCCTGTGTGAATGAGTTAACAGCTTACAGAGTGTACCTTGGACTGTATGTGTTGCTTGTTAATCCCCAAAATCCCTCATATTCCAGGGGAAATTCTGCTGCCAAATCTCCTTTTGCAGTTATACACAGCAACATGGTCGTATGTATATATCTGCTGTACTACCACGGCTTGATGAAGACATCACGTGCATAAGGGGAGATGATTCTCGCAGTCTGGGTAAACAGGAGAAAGACTGTGCTGATGGTTAGGTGAGAAAGTGCATCTTGTGTGTTTGAGTGCACATCTGTCTGAGTCTGTGTCTGAGCCAGTGTGTGTGTGTGTGTGTGTGTGTGTTTGTGCGTGTGTTTGTGTGAGTTCCAGCAGTGTCCGCTCCACAGCTGGGGAGGAGCAGATCAGCATGAATGGCATCTTTGTGAAAGGGTTGATCTTCTCAAGAGACTTCGGTAAACACTTATGTGTTTGTGTTCCCGGCTTTGTCCATTGTGAACTCGGCTGCAACAAACAGTCGCTCTGTTCAGGCTCCTGAGCAATAAACCCCCAATGAGAAAAGCTCTACAGTCCACATACTTAATCTGCTTCTGTCATGCATGTAATAGAAGCTTGAGAAAAATGTGGCAGATGAAGGAAACTGAAACAATCCAAAAAATACTATTTTATAGAGCAGAAACCAAATGTTTTTGGAATCTTCTCGAGCACCCAATGAAGCGAGTCAGTGATAATAACCGTGTTCGCCATTTTAATTTAGCATATTAACATGATGACATTTGCTAACAAGCACAAAGAGCACAAAGAGCAGCAGAGGATGATGAGAAGTGCATTAGTTGCAGGTTTTTAGTCAGGAGAAAAAAAAAGTCAGAGGATCAACAAAGTTATTACAATTCATCCAGGGAGGGGAAATGGATTTCTGTCCCAAATTTCACAGCAATCCAGCCAATAAGCACTGAGACTTTTAACTAAAAACAACAAATGGCATGGTGCTGGAGGAAAAGTCATGAGGTTACCAAAGCCAGTGGGATACAGCCTCTGATCAGGATGGCAATTCATCACATTGTTGTTCAAATATTTTCTGCAGCCACTTCAGGCTCCAAATTAACAGAATATCCTACACTTCTTCCTTATAGTAACATAAAGCTGGTTGGGGGTTGGAGATGGCATGAGATGACTGAGAGCCATGCTGCTTGACTTCCTCGCTTTCTTCACTCTATAGGCAAATACACACACACACACACACACACACATAATGCTATTATAGCACCAGGTTATTTCAGTGTGATGTACTTTTTATGATTATGGGACAAATAAACTTGATTGATTGGTTGGCTTAATTGACTGATTAAGTCGCCTGATTCACTGGTGAAGATAAGCAATGTTCCAGCATTGGGGTTAGAAGAGCAAAACGAGAGGTGTTTCAAAATGCACTAAATACAAATTTTCCAGTGTTGTGTTTCTACATGGATGTTCCATAACTCGGCATCTTACAGCCCTGAAACATGAATGAGTTACAACTGCCACAGGATTTGATCCACTACCATCTCCCTGACTCGCTGGCACAAATCCAAACTCAGATGTTGCGTAAATGATGCACGGATGTCCATGAGAGATTTTACCAGAAACCCAAACACATGAGTCTAAATCTGTACTTATTAGAGTCCCCCCCCCCCCCCCTCAACCCTCCTGCTGTGGCTATGTGTCTCTTACTCCTCTTTTTATATTGTGTATTTTTGCAGGGACAGCTCACAAACACTGCAAAGCTTTCCTGAATGTCTAATGATTGTGGGTCTGTCTGAACTGCGGTACCCAGTCACACATCATAGATGCTCTAGTCCCACCGGCACTGCCACTGCTGAGATAAGCCAGGCATCCTCTAAGAGGGGGTTTATGAATATTTTAAACATCAGGCATGCATCTGAGTAAAATAGGAAGAAAAACTGAGGAAATAATTATATATTCTAATCTGTCAGATAACAGATCATCTGACATGCTTTACAGCTCACGCTTTACTTTATTCTACATGCAATATGCTCCCATGTCACCTACAGCGGTCAGCAGGGGACAGAGGGAGCGGAAAGAGCCCCGCTATGTAATGGAATGGTTGAGCAGGCACGATGGTAATGGACATGGAAAGCAGATTAAAAATGATTATGGCAGAAGGGCTGAGGGGGATAAGAGGTCCATTCTATAATGCAGATGATTATCCCTCTTTACCGATGCCGTTGATTACGGTGGCATGTAACTCATAAACACCAAAGAAGAGGAGGAAAAACACATAAGCGGCAAAATGTTTACAGATATGTTATTTCAATTGTAGCATAATGGCTAATGAAAGCTTGAACACTTTAATAAAGACAGTGAGATTTAAGGTTACAATAGTCCACAGACAGCAGTGCATAATCTGCATATACATGTAGTTGTTTTCTTTAAGTTACTCATTTATGTGTGTGCATTTAGGTGTGTCCCAAATTATGTTACCATCCTCTGAAACAGCTTGTGACAAAGAAGGCCAAACACAATAACGAAAGTCAGGATCGCAAAGACATTAACAAAATAAACCAACAATTTCCAACCGAAACCCGATGGACCGGCCAAACTGAACAAAAAGAAGGAAAGACACCCAGGCCAGCCCACAAAGGGCCGTAGGATCTGGGCTCTTCCCTTTAACCTAATATTCACATAACAACTAAACCTAACAGAAGTTAAACTGCGCAAGCAAGACTACTGGACTCATCAAACAAACAGAAAACTAACAAAGAGAAATAACTGGACCATAACAAATTTAATAAAAGGGTTGCTGCCAAGGCTGGGTGGAAGAGAGCGTGCAAAGGACATTTATTGTTAACAAATGCCATAAAGATACCAAAACCACCACCACCTGTCTCACAATACTTACCAACTTTCCTGCTCGGCCCTGAGCTCATTCACTCCTATTTAAGACAATCTCTACAAACGGGTAATGAATATATAGTTTCATTTTAGAGGAAAAGCCTCAGTAATTTCTCAAAATGGCTGCACTCTCATTTTCAGCAAAGGTTCCTCAAGAATGAGTCATTTGTGCATTTCTTGAGGTCAATTTACATCTATGGATGGTAGTACAAGATTAAACTAAATAGACTATAGTGTGTGTGCATGGTAATGAAGGAACATGTCACCCAGTGTAACAAAGCAACACACTGATCTGTTTTAAATAGTTTTTAGCCATTACTTTATGGTCCGGAACCATTTCATTGTTGATTTTTCATGGGATTTATTGCCATTAAGCAATAAACTAACCCATTGATGAGAAAGGAGTTGTAGATTTAGAAAGATTAAAATAAGAAGCTACAGTACAAGGAGCCCAAACTGAGAGCCATGTGAAAGTCGCTCTTCTATGTATTCTAGTTTTGTGAGTCACCCGCAACAGGAAGAAAAGGATCAAGACAGTGTGCATAAAACTGCTACACTGCCCATGACAAATCACAAGGCAACAGCTTCAAAGATTATAGGCTCTGAAGTCAACCGGCCAAGTGTTTCGAGACAAAACCTACCAGCCACACATTTCTATAGAAGTTTGTCTTTTCTGTCTCGTCTCTGGACTTTCCCTCTGTAGACGCTGCATCCTATTCATAAAAGGCTATTTATACTCCTCCAGTTACAAATCTCATTTTCTCCCGAGCATTGTTGGTGGTGGGTATAAAAAGCCAAACTCACAATGGCACCTAGTTGCTATTTGTGCCTCAGTATTCCACTGTTCCAGCAATTCAGCCTCAGAAACTTAAATAACAACAATTGCCGCAGTTTTGGGTTACATTTTGAAGGGTAGGCTTGTTTTTGGGCTACCAATCTACAACCACCTATGTACCTCTCAAACAGGTAATACCTGTCTTTTTTCTTTCCCGTTTGTCTCATTTTTACGGCCTCTGGGCTGACAGAACAGACAGGCCACTGTTGAGGTGGCATCTCGGTTGAGCGCGCTTTTGCTCCCATGAAGCCTCAGGTCTGTGCTCCCCTTAAACCCAACACCACTCCTGCAGCACAACACAGAGGCTGTTACATGACCTCAGCACGGTGACGGGATAATTCGTCTCAAATGCCTCAGGTGTAACCACAATCAGGTCACACAGCCCAGGTTCCTCTCCTTACCTCTACTTCAATTTCTACTCAAACAGAATGCGTCAGCCTCACTGGTTTCTTCTTTGTACCTCATTTATGCAACACACCATTAAAGCATTTTGCACCCAGTTGCCAAGTGTCATCATCTCTGAGGAGCTGCCTCCTTGAGTTAAGGCGAGGACACAGCAGGAAAACAGCACAGTGAAATGAATCATCGCAGATTGTTGTTCTGTAAGCCAATAGTGACGTAGTGACTAATCACATGACTACTGCAGGTGAACTAACTGCTGACACTTTGGCCAGCTGGGAACATTGTAGTGCTGAACGGTCACAATAGCTGCCCGAGCTGCACTATTCTACATCATTTCATTCAATAAAGGGTTTTATTGGAGAATGAAAAAGCTACAAAGTCTGCAAAATGTCACCTTTTTAAAAGGTGTTACAACTGGACCTTTATGCTCTAACAAAATTGCAACTTTCAAGATCAAACCTTTCACGTTGATGTTACAGTATAAGAAATATTGAAGTATTATTCCATTTACAGCTTTATACCAACATATTGTATATTGTATGAGGCTTTTTTTTATTGCTTGTCTTCATTCATTCATTTATTGATTTGTTTACTCTAATGGCCGACCCTGGATTTTGTACTTCCTTAATGTCATAAAGTTGCTTCATTGTAGTATTGCAGTATTGTAGTATTCTCCTTAAAGGCAGAATGAGTAGCATTTTACTAAAAAACAATGCACATACTCATTCAAAATAATTCCTCTCAGTCATCACTTGTATGTATCTACAGAGATGCTGCCTTCTGCCTGTATTTCCTTTGTTTGCTGTGTTTGGGACGTTTCTGGGTGTCAGACTTTGGGCAGTGGGTGTGTAGCTCCCAGCCAATGACATCATGCACAGTGTGAGCTCAGGGCTCTAAAAACTTAGCAACATAGTATTTCTGGTGTCGTTGAGCAGGGGAGGAGGGGCCAACTTTAGGCTACATTACAATAAATGAATACAATTTCCATCTACATGAGAATGGATTGCTTCCATTGACCACCATAAGTACACTAATACATTTTAATATCTGAGGTTGGAAGCTCATGGATGGTGGAGTCCTTAAAAGTTCCCAGGAGGAAAATTGAAAATTGAACTTCATTTGCTGATGAAGGAAAACTCCAAAACATCTACTAAAATGACTTTGAGATTGTTTTCTCCGCAGTGTTTAAATGATATTTAATCATTTGATATTTTATATCAAATGTTTGAAAGCACTGATGCTCTCGCCAAAAATATCACCATATTATTGAAATCACAGCACTAAATCAAAAATATCACACTTGATTTCGTCATCATCGATTAGCTGGTAAGAATTTTTCATTACAATATTCTTCAGGAGAGACACCCAAACCAAACATCACAGTATGAGCTGTTTTATAAGCACTGCTGAGCCTCAGTACCCACTGACATTACAAAACTACTTTAGTAACCAATCAATGCTTGCCTTTCAGACCAACACATGAATCGTAAATGCCTCCCTTCCTTTGTGACCTTTCTATCGCCCAGTCACACTGAGAGAACTGTCATTTCCAGTTGGAATTGACATTGTTTCTCCCTTGGTGTAATGCCATTTCATGAACTTGACCTTCTTGGCCACATATTCTTCAGTCTTATAATACCACAAGCCCTGTAATACACTCACAAAACCAACTTAAACACAAGCAACCAGTATAATACAACCAGCAGTTAGTCTATCTTTCACCAGTCCCCCCATATCGTCTTTATTTTCTTTCTTCTCTTGGCTTGGTATGATAATTAATCCCCTGAAAGCCTAATGGGTGAGTGCCATGCAGCAACAACAGCTGGTGTTCAGACTGGTCAGCTGAATGGAATGGGGTTTGTAGATGGGTCAAGAGGAGCAGCCATTAGACCGACATGAAAACCTGTATCCTAGCTTGAAGGGATACTTTGAATATTTTGGATTTTGTTAAATCTACATTCCTCTCTAATTGGCGACTGCTTGGCTGCACCCTAATGAGTGAGTATGTGGCCAGAAGCACCCATTGGTTTCATTGATGAATGCTGTTAAGATCAGTGCATTGAAACTGTAATGCAGCAGTTATTTGCTTGTCTGCTGGTGCGTCTGGGGGAGAGACAGATTTCTGCAGACATGGTGTAATCCTGGATGAATCCTGGAGTGACTGGATGTTGAGGGGGGGGAAGGCGGGGGGTGTTGGGTGTTTATGTGTGTGTGTGTTTGTAAGTGTGATCCTGTGTGAGTGACTGCTACCCTCCTAGGAGGTCAGAGACACAGCAAGGTCCACAGCCTCCTAATCCTATTAATCATAGCAGTGGCAGCTGGAGACACATTATCGCCCACCATCAATGGAGCGCTACAGTCTTTGTGCGCTATGAAATCTTTAGATGCCATCAAAGAAATGGACCAAGTTCCTCACATTCTCTTGGATGATCAATAAAAAAGTAATTTGGTCACAATCTTAAAAGAGTTTGCCTTTGCTCCTCACCGCTGATGGAAGAAGCAGCAGCTCCTCTGACTTGCAGAACTCTTACAGATAATAACTGCAGGAGACCAAAAGAAATAAACAATTCATGAGAAGGCGGCCGCAGAGTGTATAGCTTCCTCAAAGTGTGTGTTATGCTATCGGCTGGGTGCAAGAGCTTGCATCCTCAGCAGGGGGTGTTATTTATATTTAAAGCACATCTGAAGAAGAAGGAAGGGCCAAAAAATATAAAAGCTGCAAATCGATGAATGCAGGAGCAACGAAAAAGATAGAGATGACAGAAAACCGTGAGTAGTTACAGTTTGTAGTTTTTTACGCTGATGACCTCATTCTGTACATATATGGATGATGTGTTTTTAGTAGGGAGAAGACAGAGCCGACACGGTCATTTCAGCTGTTTTCCTCTGTGAACCGAGCAGTCGTGACCTCAAATAGGATGAGTGCCAGGCAACGGTGCAGCCGTGATGAGGTATTCAGGAGAAATAGAGGGAAGCAAGCGATCAAGCGAGCTCAATCACCCAACAGCACTGTGCCTCAGTCCACCCTGACAGGTTCAGCCCATCATCATTACCAGCATGCCCCCTTGATCTCAATCAGCCATCGCTCGCCAGCCTGGAGTAACGACGACTGAATCCTTTTCATCTTCAGAGAAAGGAGGCTGAATAGATGAGAGCGGGCACAAACTGCTCAGATGCAGCTCAGGCTGTCGTCGAGGTGTGAGGGATTCAGCCGTGAGGCCACAAACATGTTTAAATGTGCGTCTTCATCACAGCAGCAAAGCAGGGTGGGTAAAATCTATGTATTAGGGTTGCAAAGGATAGAAATTGACTATATTGGGTAAAAAATGGGTGTTTAAAATTACATATCACTTGTTTTAGGGTTTTACTCTAGAAAAGATGCAAAAGCAGAGATTTTTAAAAGCATTTTGATTAGTAGTAATCTGTGCTCGTTTCGATCAATAAAAAGAAGACATTTTGAAACATGGCAAACAAAAAAACTGTTTAGTAATCAATAAGGACGCCCAGTTATTTAGCCATCTGCTCCATGCATTACACCTGCAATATAATAATCGGTAGACTCATCTGGTGAAAAATGCTCACATGGTGGCAGCTTATTTATAACCTGTACATATAACCTGATAATGAGATGAGCAGCACAATATTTGAAATGTTCATTAAATGTATCTGACACATTAACTTAACAGCTGTCGCCCACTGTGCTCCACAAACAGCTTACTCCAAATACTAAAGGGCCTGATTCAGAACTACTTATCAGGTTCAAACGTGGTTTTAGATTGATGTGAGATGATCAGCTACATTGTTTCTCTAGAGAAGAGCTGCCACTATGTCGAACTTCAAAAACACAAAGACCACTCTCTCAGGTTCACAGTGGTGTTACAGAGTGATGTGTCCTCATATCATCATTGTCAACCTTTGGCTGGCTCTTAAGTAAACCACTTCATGGATCTCTGTGTTTCCATCCAATACCACACAGTACTGTACACTCAGCCAATCAAACTGTGACTTTAGTATGCTATCACCAGTGAAACCTAACATAAGGACAGCAAATGTTCTTTCAAAATGTTCTAAGGTGGAGCTTTCCACTATTACTTTCATTTTTGTCCAGCTGTGAGTACATCCTCCATTTCCTTTATGAGTTGCGTTATATTAGAGAAGTGTCCATCAACAGCACACTTTAAAAATCAACAGCTTTTAGTTTGCATACCAACTGTTTTGCACTTCATTGTGTCATATTAAACCCTCTTGAGAATCAGTGTTTATAGATTTGGGACACAGCTTGGATATCTGTGACAGACCGGTTGGTGCAATGCAGGACTCGACGGTGCACTATGGCCCATATTAACTGTTGCTGTTGACCCTCGTGCAATGCAGCCTTCCAAGAAACAACTGAGGGCAGTTCAGGGAAAAGTAACGTCAAGCAAGAAGCCAGTTTTCACTCACAACAAATGATTCAGCAGTGACAGAGCATCAGGCACATTGCGAAAAGATGCAGTAAGATGGATACGTGATTGTCACTTTTTTTTCACTTCTTTTTACTTACTGGCCGCCGCAGTGACTTGTGTGAATCTGAAGCCACACAGTTTCCCACAGTGTGTCAGCATGTGTAGATAGATAATGGTCTGCGGTTGTATTATAATTACATGCTGTCACACATCAATCACTCACAACACAGTGAATATATTTTATCTGTGTGGATCCAAGATTAAGTATTTAAATATCTTCAGAATAAACTGTAACATCAAGCACATGTGTACAGTTTAACCTGCTGACAGGGATTACTAAGCAAACAGTGATGTGCAGCCTGCCTGCTGAGCTGAGCTGAGCTGAGCTGAGCTGAGGTGAACTGGCACTCCTGTCTTTAATTTTTTAACGTTTCCCTCCACTGTGTCCTGGGCTGGACTGACACTAGGGTATCTGCAACCCAACCCGTCTAAATTACACCTATGGGCTCTGACACCACACGACTAAACTGTGCCTCGACAGCAGGGTGTCACAAATGGGGAAATCACTTCATTTAATTGAGGAAATCTAATGTGCAGCACAGCTGTAATGGAAGGTAAATCAAAGTGAATTGAGTTTATCTAACATGTTATCTATTAAATTGAGTTTGATCCACTTTTGTGCCTGTGAAGCTAAAATGTTGTAAAGGTCACGCAAATAATGAAAATGTGCTCTTCTGTCCTACGAATATCGCTGATCTTGTGTTGGCGGTTTTTATTCGTCACTGACTCGAGGTCACAACGGGGGCAAGGACATTTAGAAGAGCAGTCTGCTTCATTTCACATTATTCTACTGTTATTCTATTTTACACTTTCTAATTCACACTAAATTTAAAAAAGAAACTGCAGGCTGCTAGACAGTTTTATTGACTTATATCCAATTCATACATTTATTTAAGTTATACATTATTTAATGTAATTTAACATTTTGTTTGGGTCTATAGGAAATGGCCTGAGCCTTCAGCCATGTCTATTAAAAGTCACTGCACAGCAAACTCTTAATAAACTGCCAACTGTTCTCTGAAGTTCCTGCAGTGTCAGGATTTAGTCACTGATGAATAAAGTTGTTAGTTGCAGCTGTGATGGGGGGTACTTACTCTGAAAACAGTTGTATAATGGATTCTGTGACTTTGTAATGAGCTTCTGAGAAAATGACCCTGATGATGTCATGAGGGTTGCTTTAGCTTTTGCTACATTCATGTCACATGGGATTTTCCTCAACTGCCAGTCTACGTTGACATTAGCATCAAAGATGAAATTATGATTGAAAAGATTGATTTTTCTGAAAGCTCTAATATTATTCAGCTGTTAAAGTAATGATGCAGGAGTGCATTTGTGGGCATGAAGTGTCATATGACAGAAGTAATTGAGTTGCATTATAAGTGTAGGATTTATCATTTTAGGAGTTTGAGTCAAGATTACTTTGACCTCTGCTGTTTCTGTCTTTCAAAAACAAATAGTGTTGTTAGAATAAGTACAATAATAAATGTCTTGAGTGCCACCTTAAAAAACACTATCACTAAGGAGAGAGGATTTCTATTACAGACCTCCTCCAGTCATACAGATATCAACCAGTTCTTCTTCTTTAAAAAAAAAAATCCAGATGTTTTCCTTGTTTACATGTACTATTTATGTGTTTTAGGTCTAATGTGCACATTAACACATCAGCATTAAGACAACAAGTGACGAAAAAACTAAAGTTGAGAAACTCACCTGTAGCTCGTTGTTATTGGCCATCATTTGCTGTCAATCAGATGGCGACGCCAGGTGACTTGAGTGAATGTCTGTCTCACTTTGCAGCCCTCAGATCATTGTAGAAATGATAGCTGAAGTTGGTCAAAATTGTTAAAAATGATCAACCCAGCGTTTGATGTCCTGAAAAAATCTAATCAAAAGCTCCTAATAGTCCAGATGAAGGCGCGGTTTGATGTAAACGCAACACGCACGAAGAGAAGATGAAGAAAATGACGTTTGAAGACGCGACAGAGGACCAGGTGAGCAGAGAGGAGGGGAGACCATCACCTCCTGTTGGACTCTGATCTGCATCACGCAGTGCAGTCTGTGCTGTACTGTCAGAGGGTTTCTTCATCAGTCTTCCTCAGTGAAGAAACACTGAGAGGATCCACCGGCACTCTCTGCTCCGCTTCTCAGAGGAAACTGAAGCCATCCTCCCCGCGGAGCTGCGCTCCTGATCGGCTCTGCGGGCAGCTCAGAGCCGATGAGTGATGGTGCTGGAGAGAGGCGGGAACAAATGTGAAGACTGGTCAAGAATACAAAACACCACTTCCGGCTACATTTCAAAATAATACTGGCATGTCACTGTATTATGTGCCAGTGCATGTTTGTTTTATATTGAGTTAATCTATTTAATTATTGTATATAATTTTGCTTTTAATTGTATATGTTATTAATACCTACCTCCTTGACTATCTATCTATCTATCTATCTATCTATCTATCTATCTATCTATCTATCTATCTATCTATCTATCTATCTATCTATCTATCTATCTATCTATCTATCTATCTATCTAATCTAATCTAATCTAATCTAATCTAATCTAATAGAATACAAAATGAGTTTTACATGTAAAGTTATTGTGCCATAAATGAAGCATGGGCTTATACCAGTAGCAGCTTACTGGCACACAAAGGTCTTAATGTTACTCACTGTTGTTTAATGAGGCACTACAGTACCTACAGTTTCGGCTCCAAAAGACCTCCAGAAAACCTCCAGATACATCAACTGAGAGGATGCAGAAGTAATGCAAACATTCAAGCTTGCAAAGTCGCCAATATCATGATTTGCTGAAGTAATTAACATTACAACTTTACAACATTACTTATGGCTAGCAATGGCAAACGCATGTGGTAAATAAAAGTCCATTTTAATATGCAATCTACATATGAACAGTTTTACCTACAAAAAAATCATATAAATGTATTTTGACAGAGCGTATTAATGTGTCAGTGGACCATAGGGACAGGATTATGTAAAAATACATTGTGGGCGCCAACCCTCCAGTCTGCAGGGGCCACATATAGCACCAGTCCCACTGGAGATATTAATACAATAAAAACAGCAATTGCACATTGAAAAAAGCTTTGATGGCTTTAATGATGAGCGGGATCACTGGGTAAACTTTACTACATGCAATCTTAAAGCATGTCTTATTAAAGTCGGCTTTAATCAGTTATATCTTGTATCTGAAGTACAGGCATGCTCTTAAATGAAATGTGCAGATTATATTGTCGCTGTAGTAATCAACATTTTTCAAACAGTACTTCTTTTAACACTGTTAAAGGAATCTGTAGATCATTTGCACACAGATAGATCCTCTTCTTCTATATGGCAGGAGGGATTTATGTGCTATTATATTGGAACCAGCCTGCTTGTTCCTGTGCTGTGGATGTGTCTGTCTGCAGGCAGCTTGACGCAGACCTCTGCAGCAGCTGAGCGCCCTCCTGCTTCCACCTGAGACCTGTTGATCACGATTGGGCATTACAGTGTATTATTGGCCTGTTGGTAAAGCTTACAAAGCTAGCAGATGTGTTAGCTTCACTGTTACCGATGTACAGCCGATAGAGGCATATACTGAACTGTTTATTCATGTTAAGAATTTAGGATCTTGAATCTTAGGATGTGAGATCAAAGTCCTTCTAAGGGATACAATTTCTGTCAATATGAAGATACTAAAGATGACCAGATGAACATGCTTGGATTCTCCTTTTAAATTGCATCACTCTGAGGCTTGCAAAGATTAAAGTTATTATGGAGTGAGGTGTTGTGTTTAAGGGCACTTCAGCAGGGTGAACACTTTCTCTCTCAGGGAATATATGGTAGAGAATCCCCCCACCCCCTCTCACTACTGCCATCATAACATTTACTGTATCAGACTCTTGCATTTGTTCTCTTGTACAGTGTAACCAGCCTGCACTGCACATTACTACAACAGATAAATGAATGACCTGCCATGACAGAAATTTGACATGCAAATGATCCCCCTGGTAAAGGTGCTTCAGGGCTCCTATCACATGTGGGAGTTTATTTCTCCTGTACATTTAGACAGGCAGCATCGTTTACCCCTTTAACCCTTTCATACTGTTCAGGGTCAAATTTGACCCATTTTGACATTAGAGAGCAGTAAAAACACCCTAAATTCTAAAAACCTTTTAGCCTTTAATTTGACATCTTCTCTTATTGTGACCTAGAATATACAAAAATGGAAATATTTTAACTTCTTATTATATATATAATACATTTTTGTCAAGTGTCTGACCCATATTTAATCTGTTGCATTCTTCACATTTAATATAATACATTGAACTCGTCATGTTCCCCTGTTCTATGTAACATGGGTGTGATTGTAAATGTTTCATTATCCATAAACAAAAAGCATAACAACTGAAGAATAAAAGTATCTCTGCTCTCTGAAAGCTTCCTTAAGGATTAATTACACATTTATCTGTAACCGGTGAGGCATTCATTAATCATTTGAGAGATGAAGGGATAATGTGAATACATCTGAACATGAACAGTATGTGAGGGTTAAAGCTTAAACTGTTGTATTATTAACTAAACTATAACTAACGATTAACTTATCAGACAATAAAGCATCAAACTGAATTCAGCTGAGACACATGTTATCATGGCTTCACTGACCTCTGATCCCATGAGCTAAATACTACACCTATCAATCTCCTCTGCACAACAAACATTGACATGTTTTCTTAATAAGTTAACCATGATGCTTCATTTTTCATCTAATAGATTGTTACTGTTGTATCAATACACAAGCAGCATTTAACTGTTGTAGCTGGTTGAGGTGGAGCTTGTTTTAACTATTTTATATAGAGGTAGGTTTAGTGGTTTCCAAACTGGAGGTTTGGCTCCTCCAGAGGGTCACAAGATAAATCTGAGGGTTGTGAGATGAGTAACAAGAAGGAAAGAGACAGCGTTTTTTAATCTTTGCTTTTTTTCTGGGAAATAGTAAATCATTTTGTATTTTTGGATGTTATTTAAATGAAATTATGTGAGACGTTTAGAGGGGAAATGTCTCTTACATGGAACTGCTAACAACTCATAGAAATCTGAAACATGACAAGAGGCCCCAGTTAGACTTTTGCTTTTTGTGTATAATATGAAGAGTAACCAGTCAACACAGCTGTCAGATACATGTTGTCCAATACTTCCTTCTGAAAAGTAATAGAGTGGAAGTAAAGTAGCATAAAATGTGAAATAGTATATTCAGATTTTACTTACATCCACACTTTAGTAAATGTCTATACACAGACAAAGTAGAGATGTTATATTGTTGTTGAAGTGTTTTTTCCCCTTTCTTTATGGAAAGTCCTGTGAAAAAAAATGCATGCAGATGGTTGTTGTTGCCACCTGGTGTTTTCTCACTATATTATTTTTTATCATTACAATATTATTGTCTGTATGTATGCAATAGTTCTGACAGTAGAATAACTATTATTACAATTATTATCATTGTAAAATTCTTCATAAATATTGTTTACAAGTAGACTGCACAGTGTTTCTGGGCTGCTGCCTCTCATTTCCCTTTTGTCATATTTTTACATGTAAAGTGATGATTAAAACTCTGACATAAACACTGCTGCACACATATGAACTCCAGCCTTCAAGCAAATTTATTTAATATTGAGAGCAGCGATTTTTCACAATGTTTTACTGAAAATCAGCCAATGGCACAACATCACCACAGAAAGTCTCTGCAACACAAAAGAAGATGATGACACACATTCACCAAACAAATATTCAAATATTAAGAATGTAAACACATATATTTTATGTGAAATGTATAATATTTAAAATGAACCGCAAAGTTGCACAAAAAATATCAATAAAAAGGAACCTGAGGCACTGTAGACTATATTATCGAAGCAATACGGGAGCACATAGAGGTCTACTCTCATACCTGCATGCATTATTAATGTTAGCTGTGCTTGCTCTTATAGAAGATTATAACTCTTGATAAAAACTCTTAAATATGATATGTACCAATATATAGCAGCAGTTTACACACACATACACAAACATAATTTAATAGAACATGCATAGTTTAGCTGCAGTATAAATAGTTAATTAAAGGATTTAGAAAACTATATTCTGTACATGCTGCTTTCAAATGTCATTCTTCAGAATCATATAAAATTGTGCATCTTACCAATAGTAGCATAGTAGCAATATAGTCATAGTAGCGATAGATAAAAGTGATGTATATTAGATAATAGATCTGGATATAAAACAGATCTTCAGATTTATTGTAACATGTTCACTGAATACTGGGTTAGTGTCTCCTTCATGCAGCCACCAGGTGGCAGTGTTGTATATTTTTAGTTTCTGTATTCCCAGACTGACCTCACCTACCTTGTACAGACACAAAGAGAGACACACAGGTGCTTTTTCTCTACACGCAACACCTTTAAAATCACGGTTTATAGGATATGTTGATAAGTTATGATTACCTGATTTGTCATAAGTAGCAAATATGTTTCTAATATATTGCACAGATCACAAAAGCTAAAGAACAGAGCAAAAAATATATATGGACAATGTGTATAAAACTCATAACTTATATTAAAATGAACACATATTAAGTATAAAGCATGGACTGAATGTTGGTACTTGAGTACCCGCACCCCACCCCCTCCATGTACCCATCCCTACATCCCCTCCAGAGTGGTGCATTGTCTCATCTCAGACATCCTCCTTTCTCTCCCACCATGACATCATCGGTAACCTCGGAGACTCCCCGAATACTGGGCGACCCAGGAAATGAGGTTACAACTTTGGAATGCCAGAGGGAAGACAACAACTACACCCCTGTCCCTCGCACCCCCACCCCCCCCCTCGCCCCCCAACCTCGACCACCACCGGCACCCTCACCCTCACCAGTCAGGCACCCTCCCAGCCCTTCCCTCCCTCCTCCCTCCTCTCGCAGCAGAACAAGGAGGGCCTTCTTCTCCCTCACGCCCCCCCCCCCCCGACTCTTCCTCCATGACTGACAGCTCTATTAAGTCCATGAAATCCCAGTCGTCCAGTGAAGTCACAGTAACATTTACTGACCAGAGAGCAGTGGATGTGGTGAAAGCTTTTCCACACAAATAATCCTCTTTGACACAAACAATAGGTTGTTTCTTTTCTTCTTATTTTTGTTGTTGAACACTCCACTAAGAGGATTTTGGGTACACAAACATATAAAACTATTAACAGTATAACCACTTACCTCTATAAATACTTTGACATCAAGTGCAATTTGTCATAGCTCAGTCCCTCGTTTGAGAGGTGACCAATATTTGGTCTCAGTATCCGGTTGTGACACATACAAAAGAGACTATACAGAGGAGTGCTGCCTCCTCCCCACCCCCACACCCTCCCCTCCCCACACCCCACCCCACACAAAACACATGACAACAGTGTTTCTAAAGCAGTCACAGTGCATATTCAGAGTGAGAGCGCTACAGTATTAAGTGCTTCTGGTAAGGAAACATGCTCTAATGTGAGGCTAGAGATATGCATGTCTGGGTAATAATAATTAATGACACAGTGCATCTACTTTTAGTATTTGTTCAAAGAATAAATAAGGAAGTTGACGTGAAATCAATTACAAGTTAAGTTTGTGTGGTCATATGATGATCTACGTCCTTGAAAATCCCTGTATGGCTTCAGATATGGCTTCATTGTGTGATATGTTTTATAATAGTGTAGCTTCTTAAATATAAACACAAATCTGCCACTAAATGTCAGTCTTATAGTATGTTGCATATATCTATGATTAAAGGAATAGTTCAACATTTTGGAAAGTACTCTTTGTCTTTCTGAGAATTAGATGATAAGATTGATAACATTCTTGTGTTTGTCTGCTAAATATGAAACTACTGCCAGCAAATGGTTAGCTTAGCTTAGCTTAGCTTAGCTTAGCGTAAAGACGAAGTTAAAAATCTGCCTATCAGCACCTCTAAAGTTCAAAAACTAACCGGTCATATCTCATTTGTTTGGAAGCAGGAACTTTCTGTGGTATCTGTCGTTTGCCTGACAGTCATGAGATAGTACACCACATAAACCTCAGTAAAACGGCAAATGGTTTCTGTACCGATTTAACAGATTAAGGGAATATAATGTATTAATTAGAGGCCTTTTACAGAGCTTTCTCTTCATTTCCAGTCATTACAGCATTGCCAGATGGGAAATGTTGACGTATCGTACTGAAGGGTTACAATTATCATATTTTGAGGCTAATTATTGTACATGAGTCATACCTAAGAGAACAAATAAGCATAAATGTGAAATTTCAGAAAACAACATGGTCTGCTGCTGCTGCCTGTGCTGGCTGAAACACATACTATGTTCATGGATGTGCCATAAAGCCCAGCTTTGAAGATGCACTGTCATAAATACAACTCAGTAGCATGCCTACATTACTTTTGTAAAATATGTTATCAAAGGAGGCATATCAGAGAAAAAACATGCATGTTAGAAGCTATTAGACAGAGTCATGTTTAGATGTTGTTCTAGACAGCAAGGCTACTGTCCAATTAGTTGTGCCTCTTATTTGCACTGTAGATATAAGCCTTTGTGCTATAAGCCAAGCTAACCAGCTGACAAATATGAAACCTTAACTTTAACCCTAACCGTATTCACCAGAGTTTGTCCCTCCAGCTGACCCAATCTAGCATTTACCTTATGCACCTGATATCAATCTTCTCATTTAATTGTCCACCAGAAAGCCAATAAGTATGTTTCTCAAAATGTCAAACTATTCCTTTTAATTAAAGTATCTATTTGTTTACTGGTTGATCGACCTGACTGGTGGACCTGTTGATTAGTTGTGTTCAGTGCTGGGTCTCCACCTCCACCACAGTCCAGTCTCCAGGAGGGGAGCTTCCCCGGCTGTCCGGGGAGTAGCTGCTGACGGAGGTGACTGTAGCGGCAGGAGGGCTGAACTGGGGCAGCATGTTGGGCCACATGCTGCTCTCCAAGGGGCTTAAGGTTCCCCCTGTACCCACAGGGAGCAAGAGGAGAGGAGGGCAGCCTCCATCTCCAGACAACATCAGGGTCTGGTTGATGAGCTGCTGCACCATGTCCACCTTCTTGTTCCATTCCAGGTCCTGTGGAGGAACTGGACGAAGCTGCCTCTGAAAATCCTGTGTCAGAGTCGGGGAGGATGGTACCCTCCTCCCTAGAACCTGTGCGTTCCTGTTCTGCTCTCCTCTGGCCTCTTCCTCCTCGTCACTGGTTTCCATGGCTTCGTAGATGGTGCAGAGCCCTGTGGATGGAGAGAGCATGACTCCGGTGGGGCTCCTCCTCAACTGCTGCTGCTGTTGTTGGATCTGTTTCTGCTGCATCCGGTACTGCTGCTCCAACTCAAGCTGCCACTGCAGAACCTGCCTGCGCTGCCGGTGCTCATGCTGCTGCTGCTGCAGTTGCAGTTGGAGGAGCTCCCTCCGCTGCTTCTCCAGCTGCTTCTGCTGGTCCAGCCTGAGCCGCTCCTCCTCCAGCCACTGCCTCTTCTGCCTCTCCTGTTCCTGACGGTGCTGCATCTCTCTCAGCTTTTCCTGGTGTTGTTCCAGCCTCCTCAACTGTTCTCCACCGGAATGACTCTCAGTGCTGGTCTCTATCAAAGGTGAAGGGGGGGCAATCTTGGCAAAATGTGCAGCAAGAACAGGATCAATTGGCCTCCTGTTGCCTGGGACCAATGCCAAGTAGTGGCCATTGGCTATAGGAACGTCAGAGGTGTGGTTCTGGTTCTGGTTGTCCTCCTGTGAGTGTGCTTGCAGCTTCTCGTCTTCGTCCATTTCATCTGTCTTCTCGTCTCCTGTGACACAGTCAAGATCACTTGGTGCATCCATTAGAGATGCATGCATCAAACAGAACGGGTGGCACAACAACGGGGGCCAGGAAGAAGAGGGTTCAGGAGAGATATGACAAGACGGCCAAAGGTGTAACGCAAAAAGAAATAAAAAAAGGGGTTTTTAAAATAAAGTGACATCCATGACACAGGAAGAGTATACATTGTATCTACAAACCAAATAAGAGCAATACCAGGAAACAGGAACAAATCATAAGGTAGATGCTGTTACAGTTTCCTCTTTCCTGTAATAGGATATTTTCCTTTGATTGCTTTCATTGTGTGTACATAGCTACCAAATCTGATGTTTCATCCTCTTGGAATAATCTACAACAGTGTTTGAAGCTTGATTCTAAATGTAGAGAATTATTTTACTATGATTTTTTCATTCGGTCTTTGCTTTGTTTAAAAAAACCACCTGAATACACTTGAAAAAGAGGTCTATTGTTCCTCTACACATGTTTAAGGGCGTTAATAAAGCATAACCCTTTATCATTAGGATGCATAATATTAGTAAATGGGCGGAAGGATGATTGCCAAACAGTTTTGGGGTCCATGCGCTCATATTAATACATTAACATCCTGGCAATATACAACACATATAGCAGTAGCATCCAAGACTATGTGTAAATAAATAGACAAAGATGTAGAAGGCATTCATATCTGCAGGACATTTATGCCTTAGCAATGACGTTACACCAAACATGACTGCATCAGATTGATGATTCATGAAAGTGAAGAGAAATGTGTTTTTGTTGTTTTGACAGCATTCTCATCTTCATGCTACTTATGTAGGAAAGCAGTAATATAAATATATATATAGTACTATACAGACGACAAAGAACAAGTGAGGGATAACACTGACAAAAACGTCACAATTATGTATGGTATGTGAAAAGAGTAAGTTCTTCACAGTTGTTTGATTAACTTGTGTCATGCACAGTCACCAAACCATATGACGCTAAAGGTGGCTGATGTAACTGTAACTGAAAGCAACGGCGTTCCCAAAAAAGCACAAACACGAAACAGGGCTCACATAATCTCATGAATAATTTAGGAACAACCAAAGCTGCAATTTTGAGAAAGGTTTCAGGTAGATAGACAAAAGGGGGTTGTGCGTGACTTTGACACAAGGGGCTCGAGTGTTTCCGTGTCAGGGTTTCGATGAGGAGGAGCAGGCAGGTCGGAGGAAAAAAGGCACAAATGGGGAGGAAATGTTTGGTCTTCTTGAACTTCGGCATTCAGATGCATTTGTGTGGCTTGTATAAAGAGGGGATGTTCCAGTGTGCTTAATAAGTGGGTTGAACATTCAGGAGGGCGCACACAGATTTGAGCAGGTTTCGCCCCGTTTGAGTGTTAAAAGCACTCGTCAAAAACCTTCAAGAAGACAGAAAGGTGTGTGGTGCATTTCCTACCTAATTACAGGATAAAGTTAAAGATGCCCTGTAGAGTTTTTGACCACTAGTAGCGCTATGGAGCAATATTTTTACCAGTGGGTGCCTGCTTTCTTTTTGTGCAAGCACATATATTTTTGTCACTGATTATATGTTCTTATTCTTATTCCTTGGGCTGACTGTTGATGGCGCTAATAGGCCAAGAAATGTATAATGCGCCAACAAAGGCAAGGATAAAGACTGCAAGGTAGAAAAAACATAAATATTGCAGTCCTTTAAATGTTAAAGAACATCTTTGCAAATGTTTCAAGGCATGATATTTGTTTGAGCATGTCTGTTAGACCTCGAGGTGAAAAACACTGAATTTTAAACATGACTTTTATTGTTTATAAAATAACTCCATGGGGTACCTTTAAGCCAAGGATACATTCTGAATGTGAGGTCAGTCACAGCTGGTGTTGAATCTGAAAATGTCACGAAGGCAGAGGCATGCTGGAGAACAGGGCACTGGAACACCGTTTGGGATTACGTCTCTGGTTTGAGCAAAATTCCATTTTAGATACAACACCATTGTACAATGTTGCATCGCTTCCTGTTTACCGGGCATTCACATGGTGAGGAAGAGGCGGCACCATGGGAAATAGGTTGTGTAAACACAGAAATACACAGAGACTCAAACAAACAGACAGTAAGTTCAGGCATGCTGGATCCGTAGGGAAAATAAGAAACAGGAACAAAATGCCTTGCAATGATGTTTTAATGGAATTTTGACAGATAACCTAGTGTGAACCATTCATTTATGAACATGTCTAGTGTAGAATTGTATCATCAGGTAGTACACAGTCTTGTTAGTTAAACATGCAATATACTGCTGAAATAGTAAACCAAACGCCCACTATGAAACGTTTGAGCGAGTGTAAAGCTCAACTGTGATAGCGATGTAGGACAATGCAGGGTCTCATCACAAATAAAAGGCTAGTTGTTAGTCTCTTCTGGAACACAAATCATCAGCTAACTGAGGCTTGAAAGCTTAAGCCACTTAAAACCAAATGCCTGAAACACATACTGTACGTGACTGCACTTTAATACCGTAACAACCTATGCAAAGAGCGTAGAACCTCTTGAAGCACACATTAAAAACTTCACCAACTGCAATCTAACACTCCCATACCTACCTCAACAAATCTGTAAGGCTGAAACAGCCGTGTTAATATCTAGCCTTTATTTTGATAGCTAAAAGTCTTGAAAACAAGAACACAAACTTTTAAGAAAGAGCATGTGACTATCGCTATGGTGCTGTTGAACATGGAGCATGTGTACACAAGGTAGGGAGGACCAGGTTTCAACAGAAAAAACAAACGAAAAAATAAAACAACAAATAAGCAAATACAAAACAAAAATCATTGACATTTGATCGGTAAAAACAGTAGGATAAATACACAATGAGTCCATTTCATTCCATCTGTGTTTTTTTTTTGTTCTTTTTTTTTCGGTTTAAAAGCTCAGTCACATTGGACCAATCAGTCAATACCCCATCAGGGGCTACAGAATATGCAGTGTTACTTAAAAAGAACATTCTACTAGAAAATGGTAGTAGCTATTGTACATAAAGGAGTTTAAGCCATACACTCAAAACCATGACCATAACAGTATGAAAGAGGGAGGCTTCATTTAAAAATTGCTACAGTCATTTTTTTCTCCATCTCCTTTGTTCATTTTTTAAAATCTTTTCCTACAATCTTGCTCTCCTTTTTTTCTTCTAAGCCATCTAACCCAACTGGAGAGAAAACGAACAACAGGTAAAGGGGGAAGGTTGCGGGGAAAAGGTGCATTCCGGGGGGGGGGGTAATAGGAGGGACTTATACGTTACCTGCCAGAAAACTATCAGTCTTATCACATATGGTAGAGTAGTAGGGGGGCTGGTCGCCGGTGTCTCCAGTTTCCTGGGACCCGAGGAGGTGGCTGGGCTCCAAAGGATCAACCTCCTCCAGTTGGTCAGCTGCGAATTTTCCCCCCAGCATGTAGTGGTGGTCGTCTAGACTGGGCTCTCCCAAAGGCATCAGGTCCACGGGTCTACCCAGCAGGTCTTCTGCCCGGGCAGCGGCAGCAGCTGATGGCAGGGTCAGCTCCTTGATGAGGGAGGGGTCCTTGGCCTCCTCTGGCAGCTGTTCCTCGTTCTCCAGGGAGAAGATTCCTGGGCTCTTTCCGCAGCTCTCGGCCATGGAGTGCGCATTGGAGTTGGACGTGGTGCAGTCGAAGCCGTAGGATGCCACGGAGTTGGCTGACTGAGGGGTGGCCCCACCTCCGTCCTCTTCGCCCTCTCCAGCTGGCATGTCTCCTGCTTCCTCATCCTCATCAAGAGCAGGCAAGTTGCAAGTGGGAGTAGGGCTTTCAAATCCGGCACTCTCGTCCATCATCATCGGTGCGTCGGGGTCGTTTATCTGCATCTCGCCCTCTGTGTCGCTGGCCTCGTCTCCGGAGGTGGTGGGGGATGACGGGACGGATGCTGGAGCAGTTGGAGGTCCTGTTCCCAGGACCTCGTCAGCTGGGAGAGTCTCAGCCTCTTCTTCTTCGCCATCGCCTTTCTCCAAGTGAATACCAAGATCCTGCTCCATGTCGGGTTGGACTGAAGCCGGCACTGGGGTCTGCTGTTTGTCAGAGTGGGACTCCACCCCAGAGCTGCTGTCGTAGTCACGCAGCTCCTCTGGTGTACTTGTCTCACTACTGCTGTGGGGAGCCAGAGCCGTGCCACTCAGGGTGCTGGACTGGGACATGCCTACAGCCGCAGGAGGAAGTAGCCCATGGGCCTCCTCAGGGGCCGAGCTCATCATCTGCTCGTGGGACGATGGATGCTGCTGGTGCTCCTGGTCTGACTGAGGAGCCAGCGAGGGGGCGCTGCTGTCCCAACACGGCTGGGCAGGACACTGGGTTGGAGTTTCGGATTCAGCTGCGCCGTGGTCAGAGACGGGGCTTGGGGAGGAGGCGGAGAGCAGTGAGGCTGGCTGAGCCCAGGGATCGGCAAAGGGGTTGCTCTGGCCCCAGGAAGAGGCGGGGGGGACACAAGGTGGAGGAGCAGAGCGATTGAGGTTGTCTAAACGCTCCTCCTCATTGAAATCATCTTCATCTACGTTTCCACAGCTCTCTGTTACTCCTTCACTGTGCATCTCTACATCTTCATCCTCCTCTTCCTCATCATGTTGCTGCTGCTGGAACACCTTGTGATGCTCCTCTACCCTCTCCGAACTCAAGTCCATATCATCCACCCGCTCGTCCTCTTCATCCTCGTCTTCCTCTTCTTCGTTGGCCAGGGTTTCCACGTTGGGAGAACCCATGAGATTACAATCGCCCTCAGAGCCGCGGAGGCTTGAGTCGACCAGGGCGTCTGAGCTCTGGGTGCCTTCCAGTATCGCAGTGTGCTGGGTGCTGCTGAGGTCAGAAACCCCCTGCTGCCGACTGCTGGTGCAGCTGCTCACATCCTCAGAGTCCATTCCAGACAGCAAGTCGTCACCGTGCCAGCCACCTGAACCACCGAAGGCGGAGGACCGGACCTGGAACTCCTCAGAGGGCTGAGATGTGCTCATGTCCGTGGAAATGGATGAAGGCTGATGGCCTAGTCTCCTCTGTTCCTCATCTTCATAATCTTCATCCTCATCAACATCCTCATTGATCTCCTCATCAGCCTTTTCCACTGCCTCCTCCTTCTCGTGAGGGGAGAACATGTCCCTGGAGGTGAAGTCATCCATGGGTGAAGTACCCAACAAGTGAGGCTGTGCAATCATACTGAAGGCCTCTGTGGATGGAGCTTTGGGACTAGGCATAAACAGGTTCTCCTTCTCATCTTCCTCCTCCTCCTCTTCCTCCTCCCTTGTCTGCTGTGCCTCAACCTGTTCTTTATTCTCCTTTTCCTCTTCTGTCTGGAAGCCCAGCATACTGATGGGGCTCTGGGGGGCAAAGCCAGACGAAGCTAGAGGCTGGTTCCTGTCCCAGGGATCAGACTGGAACTGCATGTCCAGCAGAGAGGAGGCATTCTGTGGCTCTCTGACAGGAGAGACGGGGCCAGGTGGGGAACAGGGAGGAGACATGACGGTGGTTCCCAGGGAAGGACCTGTGTCGCTGGCAGACTGATCAAAGTTGTAAAGGTCCAGCTGCGCTGACAGCTGAACATTGGAGAGGGATTCATGGACTGGTCCAGCTCCTAGTTCTAGCTCTTCTGATTGTTGAGACAGTGGTTCTTCAAGGGGCTCTGGAGATGCATCGCGTTCTTGGTCTGGTGTTGGTTCTCGTACAGGTTCTGGTGTTGGTTCTCTCATGGGTTCTGGTGTTGGTTCTCTCATGGGTTCTGGTGTTGGTTCTCTCATGGGTTCGGGTGTTGGTTCTCGTACGGGTTCGGGTGTTGGTACCCGCATAGGTTCGGGTGTTGGTTCTCGAACAGGTTCGGGTGTTGGTTCTCTGATAGGTTCGGGTGTTGGTTCTCGCAGGGGTTCTGGTGTTGGTTCTCGCAGGGGTTCTGGTGTTGGTTCTCGCACGGGTTCTGGTGTTGGTTCTCGCAGTGATTCTAATACAGGTGCAGGGACTGGTTCTGGGGTGGGCTCTGGAGTTTTTTCTGCTAGAAGAGTTGGTTCAGTCTGGCTGGACAGTTGTTCTGCAGCAGATGGTTCCACTGCTGCTTCTACAGGAGGTTCTGGCTCGTCTGGCCTGGCAATTGTGGCTGCCACAGTAGCAATAGCTGCAGCAGCAGCTACAGCAGCGGCAATTCCCTTTTCAGGTTCAACGAGCGTTGCAGCTTTAGGCCCACGTTTGACAGGAGTCGGAGTGCTGCTGCCCACAGTTTTCTTGGGGCTGGCGTTCTTGTTTGCAGCCGTTTTGGAGGCAGGCTTGGAAGGTGTGGGCTTACTCTCTTTGGGGCGGCTGGGTGTCTTTGTGTCTGCAGCCTTAGTAGCAGTAGGCTTTTTGGCTGTGACATCTGACTTTGAAGCTGATTTGGGGGTCTCAGGTTTTGCTGACTTTGTTGTAGAGGATGGGCGGGTAAGAGGAGACTCTGTAGGCTTTTTGGTGGCCGGTTTGGTAACATCTAGAGAGAAAAAAACAGAAAAAAAAGGTTAAACAATGTTATGATAAAAATAAATACAAATATACAATATATTACATTGCACACAAAATCTAAACACTCAATATTTAAGCTTCCTATAGTGACATGACATATGTTTAAGAAAGTGGAACATCAAATGTACGGTTGCAGGTCAAACAAGTTTAATTAAGCAAAACAACTAAAATAGGTTTACTTGTGCATCCCTGCTCATAACAATTTCTCCCTTTTTTTGTTTTATTTTACCTTTTTTAACAGGAGTGGTGTTTCTGGATGTTAGTGATGCTGGAGGTTTGCCACCAGAGGGGGTTGTAGAGGTTGGTTTGGAGGCAGCAGACTTGGTTATGGGGGTTTTAGGGGTGGCAGGTTTGGCTGTAGCTGTGGAGCTCTTGGTTGTTGAACTGGCAGTGGGTGGCCGGGTTGAGCCTGTGGCAGGACGGGATGTTGCTGCTGTGCCAGCTGCAGGCCTGGAAAAAAAAAAAACATGACAAAGAAAAAGGGTTGAGAAATACTGAGGCGTAATACGACAGAGATCTGGGGCACTGGCTCAATTCAATGCAACACCAGACGCCACGTGTCCTTTGGTGGAACCTACCAGATAAATACGCATATATTCTTTCTACATCATAAATATCTCTCTGCTGGTCTATTCTACACTTAAGAGGTACACTTATACAGCCCCTTGAGACAGACATATTTCTTGTTTATTGTTCATTTGGATCCCCATGGGTCCGCACAAGAGCACACACAACAATAACAACATTATTGCAATAACATCACCATTGTATTGCAGCAATAAAACGGTGCAATTGAAATGGGTTGACAGGGTCAATAATAGTCTCAGTTTATTTAAACATCTGTGCTGTGCAGACAATAACAAATATTTTGCAGACCTGTCTTCAAGAATAACCACATCAGTCATTTCTTATAAACTATTTTGTAGATTCTTCAGATATAAAGCCCAGCAAACTGTTCCAGTGAGATACGGCTCTATATATGTCTGTTCTTTTCATTGCTTTGGTATATCTAAGTGAAAACAATAAAATAAGGGTTTTCTGATTTATGGGACACAAAGATTAGATGACTCGAGCATCAGCTGGTGGCAAACATCAGGCCTCCCCATGACCCCTGACCATATGCCTCAGAGTCTTTGATGTCTCACTTATTGGTCACTTCTAATGCCAGAGGAAAACCTAAGAAACAGTACAAACACAAGCAAGAATGAAACAGCACAATGGCGTGGAGGCTTTCACCCTCTTAAGGAGAGGGCAGGCCATTCTTAATGGCTCCACAATTAGTTCTGACCTGAATAGCCTCTCACAGATGTGGCATCAGCCCAAATCTAATGAGTATTTGTAAGCAGATTCAGGCAAGAAGAAGGTTCAGGCAGGGACCCAACAATAAAGATTAGTCTCTCAAAGGGAAATGGGCAGACCGGCACCTGCCATTTTAGCAGACTATGCACCACTTTGCATTTATTAATAACTCAAGACCCCTTACTCCTGTCCTACCCAACCTAACTCTGTTCTCTTTAGTGTATGAGGTTGACTGAACTGAATCTGAAACAAGGGTGACAACAGGCTCTGGGCCAGCTCACTCCTCTACAACCCCATGACAAACACCCCTGAGGGACCACAAAGTGGAACAGCTTGGGAGGTGAGTCACGCCATGATGCACCCCAGAGAGGCATCCCAACCCCGGGGTGACCCTGTCCCTGATCTCTGGTCTATATCCAATGCCCATGAGGAAATCACACTTGGGGCAGTATGCATCACCCTGCCTTGTCGCTGAGGCTGCCTTCGATGTCAGGTCTGAGCGAAGCAACCTACATCTAGTAGTCCTGACAAGGCTGTGGTGTGGTGTGCCTTCTCCTGGGCCCGCGCTACACTAACTGCCTGCTTCTAAATAAAGAACTGAGTTAGCGCTGGCAGAACGAGACCAGGCAACGCGAGGGAGAGCGAAGATGGCTGGGACCCTGTTAATCTTTAATACTGAAAGCAGAATAAAAATAACTTCTCTACTTCTCCTCAGCTGGAACCGCAGTCTGTGTTAGAAGCACAGTCATTTTGTAAGGGCGACGAAAGAGTATGTGCTACTCACCACCTGGCAAATGTAATAGAATATGGTTTAGTAACATGAAATAAGATTAAAGCCCAGGAGCGATAACACAAAACAGGGGTGTGGTCACATCAGACGTTTAAACAAGTTGATTCACCTCTATATAACTGACTGGGTAGTAAAAGGTGTGTTTCTGATCCTGAGAGTGTTGGATCATGTCAGTACAGCATAAAAGCCTTCCAGCAATTCAAAACTACTAAAGGACTTATCTGCGATTAATCGACTTAACATATTTGGAGCGGACTGTGTTTATTGAAAAAATCAGAAAGGCTGAAAACTGCTGTTGAGGATATTATAAAGCAAAACAAAGCAAATCCTCTTATAAAGACACAGATAGAGATGCAGCGATAAAAACGAGTGATGAAATGTAGGGCAAAGTTGCACCGAATCCTCGGCTGAACTGCGAGGCTGGCTGAGGTAAAAATTTTTTAACAATAAATCTATGGCTTGAATCAGAAAGTTGAATCTGAGGACAAGCTGTAGATTTGATCTAAAATATCTCCTCTGTCTTCTCAGCAATGTGTCCTAAGCTGAAAATGGGAAACTGTGAATAAGATGTTAAGATTTTAAGCCTAAAATTGTTCTACAGTGAACAAGATGTTAAAAGGTGACCAAAAAAAAAAAGTATGTGACGCCTGAATTAGAGGATGAAAGATAAGAAAAGAATTACAGAGAAAAAGAGAATAGGGGAGAATTAAAAGATAAGAGAGCAGCATTAGAGATGAAGTATGCAGAGGGGATATTCGGAGAGAGCATTCACAATAATCTGTCTGATAAAAGGAATACGGATAATCCAAAAGGGCAGGACTGCTTTATGGAGCGCTGGAAATTAACCAGGCCGCTAAGAAAAGAAAAAAGCATGAGGGAGTTGGAGATCAGGCGAGAGAGAGAGAGAGAAAGAGAGAGAGAGAGAGAGAGAGAGAGAGAGAGAGAGAGAGAGAGAGAGAGAGAGAGAGAGAGAGAGAGAGAGAGAGAGAGAAAGAGAGAGAGAGAGACAGAGAGAGAGAGAGAGACAGAGAGAGACAGAGAGAGAGAGAGAGAGAGAGAGAGACAGAGACAGAGACAGAGACAGAGACAGAGACAGAGAGACAGAGAAAGAGTGAGGAGGGGGAGAAGAATATTCATCCTATTACACATTATCTCATATCAATGTCATCTTCTGCTTATCAAAGGAGGCAGTCTGCACGGTTGAAAAAACGATTTACAGTATTTACGGTTGTGAAACTCATAATAAAGACGTGTGTGTGTGTTTGGAAATTAGAAGTGGTCCGGTCGCCGTGACAATGCCTGGGTACAGTGACGCACTGACAAGCTTGAATTATTTTAAGCTTTCATTCATTCTGTAAATAAGATCACTGTCAGATGAATGACAGAGAAGACTGTGAGGCTTATTGTAGTCTTTAAATGATGCTGCTTATTGCCTATATTTGACTGAATGGGCGGCTTGTATTGAAGGGGGAAAAACAAAAAGCTGTGTTCGTTGTCCACATTTTCAACGCGGGGGGGCCCTCGCTGAGAGAAACAACACTACCGATTGGGGTTAAAGCAAATGCTGAGAAGAAAGCCTAGAAATGCAGTGGAGCTGAAAAATCAGATGATGGTTAGTTGCTACGGGTGCACCGAGGCGCACGGCGAAAAAAAGTTCATGTGGGGATCATTGATTAACACTTTTAGCTTGATTGCAGCTACACATCTCTTCGCTGGGAAGAGATCGCTGTGTGTAGAAACACGGTTGCCTGCTGGTGCTGCTTTGTTAGAGTACGACAAGAGTTAGGCTATGATTTAAATAATGAGATGCACCATCAAAGGGGCGAATGAGTAAGCAGGAGCTAAGCAGGCGGGCAGGCAGACATCTTCCCTGCAGCAAAGGCAACAAACTGTGGTGGAAGGACCTCCCTCCTCTCAAGATGAGCAACGAATTAAAGATGGTGCTGGGTTAATTACTGTAAGCGCCAGAAATAAGGAGGCAGGATCTTTTTCACCCTGACCCTGTCTGAGGCTAGAGAGGCCTCAGAAACTTTTAAAACAACAATACAAATACAGGTATATACAGAAATAACACTCTTAACACTCTATAAATGCTAGAAAACAAGAGATCCTGATCCTTTTTATTATATTTTTATGTTTTAAAATAGTACATTAATGCGGATCTGGTAGAGAGAAAAACAACTCTTTCCACAAAACCCTTTTTTTCCACTCATCACTCTATCTGCCACTCACTACCATCTGCAGTGTGAGTACAAACACGCCCTCACACACACTCCAACCTTTGTCTCAACACTCAGATAAATACGCCTCCTCCTCCCACTTATTACCACTACATCCATTTGGTAATTGGGTCTGCGGCTGCACCCTGCGCCCGTACACAACGCTGCATCATGGACTCGTCGGCCACACCCCGTAGCGGGAGATTTACAGCCTGCGCAACATGTCGTCTGCTTCATGCTTGGGGCAGAGACCCCTGGCTACTGTTCAGCACACACACACACACACACACACCCACCCACCCACCCACCCACCCACACACACACACCCACACACACACACACACACAATAGTTTTGGACCATTACATTAGCAGCAATTGGCTAGATCATGAGGAGGGTTGAAGCAATAAAGATTTATCATCCCTGAGGGACCGTCGATGAGAAAAACAGCATGACTAATGTGAGAACATGAGTGGATGGCGAGGAAATGACAGTGGAAAAAAATAGAAAGGAAAAAAAAGAAAAAGGAAGAACCTGATCTATGGTTCAGGTGGACAGTGAGCTCATCTCCTCTGAATCTAAAAATGAGGACAGGTTGAATACCCTTACTTTGACCTCTGATCTACAACGGAGGCAACATTTCTATCTGTTTCACGCAGAGATACCCTCTGGTTTGCCCTTTTCTTCTCCACCTCTGCCTCTCTCTGTCTCTCACACACACACACACACACACACACACACACACACACACACACACACACACACACACACACACACACACACACACACACACACACACACACACACACACACACACACACACACACACAACTCACACTCTCTGCATGTATCTACTGGCAGCGGTGACGGGAGCTCAGCAGGGACACATGACTTATTCAGCCGTGTAGCTTCTATCCTCTGCCACCATCATTTTTGTTTGACTTCATTCTGCTGCATCCAGAGACAGCGGGGCAGGAGAGAGAGGCACGTGCGCATGTACCACGCGTATGCCTTCCCCTCCCCCTTTTTACCTCCACTTCATACCGAGTTATATACCGGCAAATGAACACATGCTCTGCATCCTAATTGCGTGCTGTTCCTACTGCGCAGGCGTCCATGAACAGACGGTAAAGCTCCTATAGAGAGTGCTGCGCTGTCTTACTGGGAGTCTGCATGCAGCATATCAATATCCAATTATTAATGTGTAACTGGACATGGATCGCCTTCGCAGCTAAACAAACTGTTAGCGTTGCTCGGACACCATGTTCAAACATCCCATAATGATTTCTACTCTCCTATTGTGCACTAATCAAGATGAAATGTTCTTATCACAAGTGACATGCTGCACTCACACACCCTACACACATGCAACATTTTTACTTCAGTGGATATACACGTTTCACTTCACAATCACGACCTGTGCTGCATAAATGTATTAATGTATAACAACTATATTACCTCAATAAGAGCCTCACTGATGCTGCTGTTTTTACTTACAACTAAAAGTGTATAACTCCAGTTTTTCAGACCAGTCAGAGGTTTCAAAGAGATTTAATGTCACTAAAATAAAAACCTGCCACACAAGAGAGGGCTAATAAAAAGCCTCTGGCAGCAACAGCTAAACAAACCTAATTTAATTTAGTTAAAACCTCCAGCTGAACCGGAGGAACAAAATACTGGCGAGTGGCTTTAAATTAGATTGATGTCGCTCAGTGAACCTGCGCTTGTATTTGTCTGATGACTGGAACCTGCCGCGCATGGATTTTAAATCAATTGAGTCTCGGTGTAACATGTAAATTGAGAGAAGAGAGAGATCCAGTGTGGGCGTGTGTGTGTGCGTGACGGCGACAGAGGGGAAGCAGGGTGCGTCTGATGGTGCGATTAATGTTTCTGTCGGGCTGATAGCGGGCTTAAATGAAGGCCTGGAGTGAAGAGAGTAGGAAAAAAGGGCAAAATCTAATTAAAGCAGAAATGTATGGTCACGTCAGAGCACATCGCTTATATATATATATATCAGACATACATACACGCACACACTGAGGAAAGAATGCCCACAGGATGCATGGTGCTGTCAGAGGATCCTCTTATCAGTAATGAAAACCTCTCTAATGAGGACTCGTACTGTATATGAGTCTAATGCAGGTAACTTCCTCTCTGAGCTACACGATGCAGCTACAGAGCTCTAACATACACACTAACAATCTTATCTTACACTGATAAAAGCTAGATTTAAAGTCTGTCTTTTGATAATTCGGTTCTTTTTTTATCATGTTGGGAAAAGCTGGTTAGATGCAGTGCAGCAGCATACAGGTGAGAGATATGCAGGGGGCACATCACTCTTTGAGGAAACAATCTATATATAAAGAAAGGGTGAAGATTCATGCTCCACAGAAAATGAAGGTGTAGATCTGATCAGTAGTTATGAATGAGACCTCATCATGTAACACTTTTTAATGACATGTTTGCATATCTGCCATTTTATGAATCTCCACAGCCTGACTGCTATATGTAGCAGGAGGAAGGGGGAGGGGATATAAGGGGAACAGCTTGCTGTCAGTGGGGTTGTTTTGGGAATAACTGTATAGAGGCAAAAAATAGAAAAACATGTGAAAAAGCATCTGTTGATTTTTGTGTTATGTGTGTATATTCCACATCCATACGTTGGTCATATAAGTAATGTCTTCTGTCCTGTTTCTCTCATCTGAAGCAGAGCATGACTGAGGTTGATAGCAAATATATTCAAGAGTTTAAAAATTTGATACAAATATATATTGGCAGATAATTATTGATATTACTATTTTTACTATAAAAGTTTTGTGATATGGATAACTTGAATTTGATTATTAAAGAATTGTGACTGAGTAATGTACTGTCGTGAGTGGGACATTAACTTGTCGGTGGAGAAGCTTTTTCTAAATGATGCCACATATCTTTGGCATCTCTGTTATTTCTTATTACTTATGTATGTGAAGTAAAGTATCACTAGCCTCGCTCTGACATGGAAGGAGTGGCTGATTCTTTTCCTTTTTCATAATCTCCTGTATGGATCTCATCAGAATCCTTAACAAATAGAAACAAATAACCACTGTGTGTTTCCCACGGTCTGAAGAGGGTCCCTAACTCTCTCATTAAGTTTAAGAATGAATTATGAAATCTGCAGTAAAGAAACTGTGCAGACACCTTTTCTTTTTTTTTTGGAGTGTTTCTAAATGAACAATGCGTCTATACAAAGAGATACTGCCAGGATTACATAGCGCATCACACCACAGCGGCATAACAGTAAGGAAAAAAGACGGCATTGCCTCGGCAAACAAAGAAGAAGAAGAGTCAGGGAGATAAGCTCCTGTTCAAAGAACAGTCAGAGTCCCACAGGCTCCACCAGACAAAGGCCTCCTTCAGCCTCCTCTCGCTCCTGACTCCTGGTCCAGCGCCAAGTCACCTCAGGACCCGACACCATGCAGGCAGTGTGATTCACGGGAGGAACACATGTCGACCAGATTCCGCACAAACACAAACTCGCAAAATTACACCGGCTTACGGAGAGGTAAACAAGCGCTCCCTCTAACGAAATAAAAACATTAAGAGCGTTCTCTGTTAAGGCTTCCAACCTCCCTCTCTCTGTCTCTCTCTCGCTCTCTCTAAACCCCACTCCTCTCCCAAAACTTGTTTTATTAATCATGCTGTATAATGCTTGCTCTGCTGAAACCCTGCGAGGCGTTCCTCTCAGGCTTGTTCTGACATTGGGTGGCTGCTGGCCTACTTCTGCCCGGCCCCTCCAAGCCTGTATGTGGGGGATCATTGTCCCTCTTTCCTCCAGGGTGTTTTTTCTTAAACAGGATCCTCTTTGAACCTGTAGCCAACTGAAGCCTTTTTAAAGCTACTGCTTCTCGCTTGGCACTGAGGGGCTTTATAATGCTCAACTCATTGCTGGTAACTTCTATCTATTTGGTCATTTATTCGGATTTACCGCTTTTCTGGAGCCAATTTGCTGATTTTCTAGTAAATCATTGGAATAGCTTTTAATAAAACAAATCAACTAACAACTTTTTATAGCAGGAGAATTACAGACAGCTGCTCTGCTATCTACACACACACAGAATCTCTTTCAGACACACACAGATGAACACTACAGTGAGGCTTCAGTTCCACACAAATGCCACACCTACCTGGTTGTCTTGGAAACCGGGGGCTTGGGTGAGGCAGTGGAGCTGGGTTTGGTGGGAGTTGAAGAGGCAGGTTTGGAAGCTGGAGGAGAGTAAAGACGGGAAGAGAGGAAAGAGGTGAGAGGAGAGAGGAGAGAAGAGAAGAGGAAAAGAGGGAACAGGAGAAGAAAGAGGAGAGGATAGGAGAGGAGAAGAGAGAAGAACAAGAGAAGGGAGAGAAGAGGAGAGGAGAAAAGATGAGCGGAGAGGAGATGAGTGAAGAGTGGATGAAAGGAGAGAAGAGGAGAAGAGAGAAGAAGTAGAAGAGAAGAAAGGAGAGAAGAGAAGAAGGGAAAGGAGGGAAGAGAAGAGGAAAGAGGAGAGTAGAAGAGAGGAGAGGAAAGGAATAGAGAAGAGGATGAGTAAAGGAGAGAGGAGAAGAAAAGAGAGAAGAGAGAAGAAGAGAAGAGTAAAGAAGAGAAGATCGGAGAGGAGAGGAGAGAATATGAGAAAAGAAGTGACAAGAACAGAGAAGACAAGGGAGAAGAAAAGAAGAGAGACAAGTTGAAACACACATACATTATTCTATGATATAGAGCACCATATTTCATAGATATAGGTCAGTCATGAGAATGTGGGGCAAATGTATTTGTAGTTTAGCTACAGTCACTCCGGCGTGTCTAATATGTGTGCTGAATCCATCTTATGCGCATCTAACCGCATGTCATCCCATTACTCTCAGTAGAGTCAGAGCTGTGAAAAAACATCACGGTAGAATAACTCACTGTGAATGAGTTTGACCCATCAGCCTTCATCTCCAATGATACTTTTTAAAAAACTCTTTCACACTAATTTCAGTGACATTTTTTACCCACCTGGGGGCTTTTTAGCAGCTGCAGTTGTTGTTGTAGCTGTTGTGGATGATGTCCTCTTGGTTGCTGCGGTTCCGCTCGCTGATTTGCCGTTGGTGGCAGGGGAAGCGGGTTTCTTCTCACCGACTTTAGCGACGGTCCTGGAGGCTAGGGCTCCGGTTGTCCCTGTTGGTTTTTTGATGGGCGCTGAGGTCGTGGTACTCTTTTTGTCCGCGGCAGTTGCGGTTTTCTTCGCCACACCGTTGGTCTGGGGCTTGGACACGCCGTTTGAGAGGCGGCTCTGGGATGTGTTGGGCCGCGAGCCAATTGTGGTCTTGGCCGGCGCGGCTGTTCCGGGTTTTGTCTTGGCCGTGGCCTTGTTGGTGGTCTTGCCTTTGGCGTCTCCTGAGGTCTTGTTGCTGGTCTTAGCAGCTGGGGTCTCCTTGGCCTTTTCTGGCTTGGGTTCCACCTGGTCCGTCTCTGCTGCGGGCTGCTGTGCCATCTCCTCCTCCGCTGGGCTGGCTGCCTGGTTGGGCTCCTGTCCCGCGCCTGGTGCTGCCTCATTTACTGGATTGGATTCCAATGTTTCCATTGGCTCCAGTGCCGCCGTGGCAACCCCATCCGGCTTCATCTCCCCTTGAATGCTAGTGGGCCTGTCTTGTTGACTTAAATCTCACAGGATGGCCGAAGGTCTGGAGGCTTTCTGGAGAAAGCAGTCTGGTCTGCGGAGAGAGAGGATCAACAGTTAGTCAAGAGCAAGACCAGACATGAAAAGCATCTTGCTGTCTCTCCAATCAGGAGACAGCGCCCCAGGAATGTTGTTCTCCCTGAAAATCAGATAAAGCAATGGCTTGTATCGCATCTTCTTACAGCTTCAGCATCACACACACAAATATTTTTAAACAAGCGTCTGAGGAGTTAGCGGGCAAACTCACTGCAGGGCAGAAGTGGAACAGGATGTGCAGAAATACTGTAAAGGACATTGAGCAGCTGCATAAACCTAAGAGAGGGCCGGAAGTCTATCCATGACAAAATAACACATACAGAAAGACGTTAAACACACGCACACATGTAAACATACATCACAGATCAACACATTTGCTGATCAGTTGAATGTGTGTAACGTCTAGTGGGGTCACAGAGGGAGGGGATGAAGAGGAGGAGGAGGAGGGGGACATGTCTGCTGCAGAAACAACACATTCTACAAATAGCCTTCATTCAATTCAATGCCAACTGCATTGCGGTGGCCAGTGATCCCCCCTCTGTGACACTAAAAAGCTCAGTGACACACTTGGCTGGCGTAGCTGCTGCGACGGGTTGGCTTGTTTGTTTTTCTTTCTCCACAGAACAAAATGGCATCAGAGCCACTAGTGTGGAAGACTTAGTTTTCTAGGATAGTACACTTAAGGGAGCGAAAAAAAAGCTTTAGCACGCAAATTGGATTTAGAAAAACGCCTCCTTCAAACTTGATGAAAAGAAGTAGGATCAGGTCGGAAAAAAGTGCTGAAGTGGGTCAAAGGAGTGTGCGATAAACCGAAAGACAGCGGTACAGTTTGACTCGTGTGCCACAAACAGAAGAAGCAGAGACATGAGCGACTGAGGACAAGAAGTGGGACGTGAAGCATATGAGGGCTGATAAAGGGCAACAGTGTGTAATATGAGCTGTCACACACACTCTGCATCAATGTGAGACAACTGTCCCTTATTTTTGTTTCCTCAGCTTCTTCCAAATGGAGTGTGCAGAGGGAGAGGATTGATTTTTAGTTTCAGTATTGGTCAGAGGGGCAGCGAGGGAAGTGTGTGTTTATCTGTGTGTGTGTGGGGGGGGGGGGGGGCTCAAGGGTGGGTGTATGTAGCAGGAAACTGCCCTTGTCAAAGTTTACAAACATAGCGAGGAGCTGGCTGTGCGGGAAGGCTAAGTGCTGAGACGAACTCTGAGGCGACCCAGAGGAAGAGGCTCGGGCCTGCTCAGAGCATGGGAACAGAAAGAGAGAAAGGGAGAAGAGGAGGAGCAGGAGGTGGGAGAAAAGCAAATACAAAAAAGCAGAAGAAAAAAACAAGATGTAAAATGAGCTCACTATGAGCTGATGTTTTTCTGGTCCAACTCTAAAATCCAGACATGGCTCGTCATCCTATTTTCCACTGACCCAAACTTGTTACGCACTCGCTCACTGTCCTATTTCTGGAAGAGGACAGACATCATCTTTATTCTGCTAGATGTCTGGAAACAATGTCTTCACCCTCTTCTTTCTTTCTTTCTTCGGTCATCCTTTACTCACGCTCTAAACTAAATCTCATATGTCAAAAAAGGCCTTCTTTCATGCAGCTGATCTTCCCTTTCTCCCAGCCATTTTCCCCTCCTTGATTTCTTTCCTCCTCCTCCTCCCCCTCCACCGCTAACCACTCTCCATCCCTCTGTTCTCTGTTTGCCTTTGCGCAGATGGCTGGAGCAGCTGAGCAGGGCCAGAGGGGGAAAGAAAGAGAGAAAGAGACTGAGAAAAAAAAGAACTATCCCTGTATCCCAAACAACGAATACAAACACATACACGCGCTCACTAGTGCAACAGGACGCCACCCCAAACAACCCAAGAGGCCGGGAGGTAGATGACGGGTAGCTACGAGAAGCCATTCGTGCCGCACCCTTCAGTCGCAAGAGGCGTTTAAATGCCAGTGAGGCAACAAAATGTGGACAGTTGGTTTAATTATGTTACTAAACACGACCAGTCGTGGCTGTTTGGGGGACAGGGTGGGTGCTGTGGAAAGAAGACAGAAGATGCAAAGTGAAAGTTTAGTTTTTAGAGCAACATGTGGATCAGACTGACTTTTATTTATCCTCTGCAGTCATATTTCACTTAAAGGAATAATTCAATATGTTGGGAAATACTTTGAGAGGAATTAATACATGTTTGAACAATGACTATGCAGCTTAAGCCAGCAGCTAGAGCCAGCAGCCTAAGCTTAGCTTAGCCTGAGGAGTGGAAACAGGAGGAAACAGCTAGCCTAGCTTTATTAACACATTACTTTTTATCTTGTTTGTCTAAAGTAAACAACAAGTAACAACAGTTTGTGTTTTACTACAGCAGGTTATGTGAAGGACTATTTTGTCTCCTCCTGTGTCCAGTCAGGCTACGCTAACTGGCTCCTTGCTGCAGTGACAGATTTAGCATAAAAACACGAGAGTGGTATCTATCTTTTCGTCTAGAAGAGATAATTAGTACTCATATTTCACTTAAAGAAATACTTAAATATGTTGGGAAATACGTTGAAAGGAATTAATATATGTTACAGTGATTATGCAGCTAGAGCCAGCAGCCGGTTAGCTTAGTTTAGCATAGAGAGTGGAAAGAGAAAGGAAACAGCTAGCCTAGCTTTGTCTTAAGCTAACAAAATCCACATTTTACCAGCACATGTAAAGCTACCTTGTTTGTTTAAAGTTAAAAAAAAATTATTTGTGTTTTACAGCAGACTATTTCGTAGCCAGTACTTATAACACATTAGCGTGTAGATGTTTTAGTTGCCATTGGCCAGAGCCAGGCTAGCTCTTTCCCTCTGTTTCCACTCATTAGGCTAAACTAAGCTCACTGGCTCCTGGCTGCAGCTACAGATTTAGCAAAAGTGATTCAATCTTCTTGTCTAATTCTCACAGGAAAGCCAACAATGTTATTTGCCAAAATGTTGAACTACTGCTTTAAGAAAAAAAACAAAAAATATGTAATATTTTAGCCAAGAAAAGGTCAAATAATGTTTCCCACAGGATGTGTGGGCTAACTGCTACATAGCACTTGATATGTTCTCTTTGTGATAACTATATCCTGTTTATCCATATCAAACTCCACCCGTCCGATACTCCAAAATCTCTAATACAAATGCACCACTGTTTGACTGAGACCCGGTATATCAATCAACGCTGTGACCTAATTCGACCGAGCAGTGAACCAGGAAATAAGACCCTGTCCAATCGTCATCCTCTGTTCTCTATTTCAGATTTGTGTTTGGCTCTGTGCTCTTCTCACAGCAGACTACAGCATCTGGCCGGGCCGCTCATTTCACCGCTGTTCTCCAAAGTACCCTACACCTCTAATGTGTGTGCGTGTGTGGGAGAGAGTGTGATAAATCCTGATGGCACGACTGCAGCCACAGGGACATTTCTCTTTCTCCTGCGAGTCTTCAGACAGCTGTGAGATTGCGCTCCTTTCTCCTCTTCTCTCCTCTCTCTTTGGCTCTTTCGCTCACTAACTCAGCCCCTACGTCATCAGCGCCATCAGTCAGCAGTAAGCGTAAACAGGCCGGAGAGCAGAACAGGAATGACTTCTTTTTTTTCTTTTCTCATCTCTGTTCTCCGCAGAAACTGAAGAGCCAAGCCGCATCCAGACATTTCCTCCGTTACGGCGGCCAAATAAACTGAAAACGACGGTTTGAAAATTCATGTTTTTTGGTTTTGCTGCCAAAGTGAATTTCGAACCCCGTTATTAACCCTTTAACACCCCAGTGGCATAATCCATAAATGTGTCAAGTAATTTCTTACTCATCTGTATGACCAACATAAAGAAATCATATTTTTCTTTATCTTCTAACTTATAATTGTTCCTTTATTGCAAACTAACCTTCAATGAGTTGCAACAGAATTATAATATCTTGAATTTCATCTGTAACTATTGCAGCACTCCCACTTGAAACATCTTCACACCCACTAATGTTATCACAGGTTTTCATTAAATCTAATTATATTGAGCAGTTTTTCACTGAGTCACATGTTGGTACATGGTTACACACTCTGTGATTATAGATGAACCTCCTGCCAGGTTAGAAAATGACAATAATCATTTTATTCTCTTTATCCTCCTTTTCTCTCCTCCCCGCTTCACATTCAAACAGTTACTCACATTTGGTGACACAACTTTACTTTTCTCTGTTGACAACTGAGCAGTGACTGCGGATTAAAAGTTGTTTTGCTGCTTCATTAACACCTCGAGTATAGCTGCTGAACAGGGTTACAATGGGATTAGTTTACATAATGTTACACAGCGTATTCTTTAATCATAATTATTCCCGTTGAATCAGAGGTAATCAATAGTCTTTAGTCCACGTCCTCCACCTGTGGTTTGTCAATCTGATGTGAATAAATCTAATATTTCTGACCTTTATCTGACCTCAGATTTAAGCATCCAACGGTCTTACCACTTAGGCTGCCCTCCAAGAAACGAGCGAACACCCAGATTGACCGGAGAAAATCCTCTCTAACACTATCTTGGGTATCGCCTAGGCTGTAATGCACAAGCTGGCATGTTCAACCCATATGGGACAAAATGTATTCAATGACCTGAAACGTAATAGCTCGTTTCGTTCAGCGCGTTTTCCAGCAGACAGATGGCCGCGTCGGCTACATTACCTCTGTTTCAAAATATGCGGTGCGCTGTGTGAAGTGTTTGAAACATGAAAGGGTTTTAACCTGAAGAGGATTTCTGGTGAAGTTGCCCCTCAGAGCAGGCGGATGGGCAGATTCTACAACCTCCTGCGGCCTGAGCGACACGCACACGCACACACACACACACAAACAGAGGAACTGTAGATGAGTAACTACTTCCTGAGTTCAATCCTCCATGATCGACTGAAAACAAAAGCAGGAGACAAAAACAGAGTGGTGTGGACGTCCACTGTTGACACTGATGCCCTCCTCTCGGTCCATTTTCTCACCAAACTTGCTCTTAACATTTCTTCCTCCGTGTCGTGATCGTTGACTTTGCAAAAATGTGTTTGTTAGCTTTCGCAGCGCGGCTCCGGCTT
Source organism: Scomber scombrus (assembly GCF_963691925.1). Taxonomy (NCBI): domain Eukaryota; kingdom Metazoa; phylum Chordata; class Actinopteri; order Scombriformes; family Scombridae; genus Scomber; species Scomber scombrus. Next base: position 22,416,142 of record NC_084987.1, read on the forward strand.
CCAAGCAGCATCCCACTCTAAATTCCCTGCAAGCCTCAGTGATGAGCTACGCTGCGACTGGGAACAAAAGGAAACCCACACAGACACCGAACTGCACAAAGACCAGAGGCAGCGGTCGGAGTGCAGGATCAGACCAGTGACGGACTCCTTCGTGCCCCCGTTTTCACCCTCCACACACACACATTGTTTACATTCTCTCTATGATAATTCATCAGTCGTACTTATTATCTGAATGTGATTAAAGCTTGGATAGTTCTGCTGCTCAGTTATTCTTCATTACTGACATTTTAATGAATGTTGAGACTCTAACAAACAAGATCTTAAAGGTTCTTTTAAGGCTGCAGCTAACTATAATTTTAATTATTGATTAATCTATTGATGATTTGATTAATTCTTGTCTATAAAATGGTGGAAAATGTCCATCACAGTGTTCAAGGTTGCATCTTGTCTAAAACCCCAAAATATTCAGTGCATGACAACAAAAAGCAGCAAAACCTCACAATTAAGAAGCTGGAATCAACGAATGTCTTCAACATACTTGCAAATTAACATACTTGCAAATTAATTTTCTGTGGATAAACTAATTGATTAATTGTTTCAGCTTTATTTTCATTAAGAAGGTAACACTGTTTAATGTTGTTTCTTATACTTATTTGAACCTTTTTCTGATTAATGTGTTTAAATACTGTATGTATATATCGTATGTACTGTATACTATGTGTGTATTTGTATGTTTTTATTGACTGAGGCATTTTGTAACGTTTGCTTTCAGGCAGAACGCTGTGTTTTGTTACTTTCTGTTGTTTTGTTATCAATCTTCCATTAATAAGCCTCCAGCAGCAAGTTAATGATGAGAACAGCAGCTCTGCAAGGTGAGCTCATCCTCCCGGGCATCATCCCTTCCTAAAACCCACACTGGGACATAAATGAAATGTGTGTGTGTGTATCTACGATGCTGCTCGGGCCAATACTGTCAATAACTGGAAGGGTTCCAGCTCTGCTGAGGGATCGGAGCTTTTCTAACTGTCTAGACACAAACACGCTGTTCTTGAATAATCAGGTCATCGGCATATTTTAAACAGCAAACTGCTACTTTGACCCTGTTTTTGCGTCGACTACAAGCTACTGCTGTGTGTGTGTGTAGGGGGGGTTTCATGTCTTTTAAATACAGCTTGAGGTGACATTTAAAAAACTGCTCAAAAGAGAAAAAGCAGCATTTGTGAATATTAAAACAGATTAATCAGTGCTGTGCTTCATTATGCTGCGGAGTGGCCGACGGAGCTAAATGTTAACTTAATGTCAAATCTTCTCTCGGGCTGCACTGTGTTCACATCTCATCACTACCGCTGTCTGTTGGAGTCAAAAGACGTCTTTTCGCCTCACTGAACAAAAAAGGTCTAAAAATCAAAGTGCGGCGCTCCGTCTCTCGCTTTAACCGACCCGACCGACAGAGTCAGCTCTGCTTGCACAGTACACAACTGTGTACACACATATGCATTCTGTGAGCCTTCTCCTGCCCCCGGGGCCTACTCTAAATAGAAGTCAAAGAGAGGGATTGTGGGGGGGGAAGGAAGCAGTAGCGGTGGTGGTGGTGGAGGGTAGGGAGACGGGGAGAAAAGATGCAAAAGAAAGTGAGCTTTTGTGGCCGATGTATCCCTCCGCCGATAAACTGGTGCGAGCTTGATAAAATAACTCGACATATAACCAATGCCTCCCTTAGTGGACAGAAGGTCTGGAGTGAAGACGCTGGTGGCGGTGAGGGCAGAGAGGATGTGAACGGGTCCGAGGGGGTTTTGAGGGTGTTTTTAACGAGTGTTGGCTGGCCTCTGACCCTGTAATTGACGTGGTTTCATCTCAGTGAGCTGCAAACAGAAGATACTGAGCTGCAGTGTTTGCTCTTTGACGTCGCTAATGAAGCGTCCCCCTTCCTCTGACATGGCCGGGGTCGAGTTTACAAAGTCACGACTGTCAACGCAGCAAAATTCAAACTGTCTTTTTCTTGAGTAGCTACATTTTTATCCCTAAAAAACGTGTACATTTTTTATATTCTTTTAAAATATGTCAAATTAAACATCATTAATATTATAAATACCCACATTCAGTCACATCCAGTCTGACTTTTACGTCTACTTTCCTTATTTTTATGTAAAATGTCTCAACAGTCCCAAACTTGTCTTTGCAGCTCTGCCACAATAATTTACTGCCCTCCTGCTGATGGCACAAAGGCTCGTGGGCAAGAGAGCTGATGTAAGTGGTCTTAGATTTGACGCAGTCTGTGACTTGTGACCGAAAATTGTTAAAAATAAGGTTGAATGTGTGTGTGTGTGAGTGTGTCACCCCTCCTCTATGCAACGCAGGGAGAATCTGACATTCTCCGTCTTTGCAAAGAGAGTAGGGGGGCAGGGGGGTGTCAGATTCAAGACGCCACACCCTGGCATGGGGCCTGAGATTGTCTATTCAACCTACTCTACATCACAACAGGAGACCCAGTCAACTCTATGCCCCGACTAACACTTAAACCAATGTTTTGTTTTTGTTGAAAAGTTCTTTAAATGTGAGTATTTGCTACTTTTCTCTGTCAATGTAATATCTGGGTTCGAAACTGAAAGAAGACATTTGAACACAGCATCTTGAGCTCGGGGGAAAACTGAGATTTTCACCATTTTTAAACATTTAATAGAGAAAAATGAATAAACTATCTAAAATAACAAAATCTAAAATAATCAACTGATTAATTAATAAGGAAAATAACTGTTAGTTGAGACCTTACCTAAAAGGTTTAAGAGGTCTACATGAGGATGGCTGGCAGAGTGCTACAGTTACCATCAGTGATGTGCAGACGATGTATTAACGAGCTGCAGAGAGAAGTAATTTGACAGCTGGAATAAATCCACCCCATCTATATGCTGAGCTTTCTGTGTCGTTACTATAAGGGTTACGTTATAAAGGTCGGAGTTATGTAACAGCAGTCGCCGGATCACAAGCTAGCATCACTTTTATCCTCCATCGCTACAACCTGAAGCCTCTAAAACCTGAGCCATCCATGAGATGAGAGGCTGATCATTATCAAACACTTCCCTGATGAGGATGTGCGTAGGGGGAGGAGGAAGAGCAGTGTGATATGTGTATGTTTGGGAGTTGGAGGGTGGGGGGGCAGCAGGAAGGCGGTGAAGGTACATGACACCCAGTTGGCGGACACCAGTGTTGACGCAACTTGATGCTAATCACTGCTCACACATTCCCCAAAACAGCCCCGACCTGAGGTCAGGAAACCGCCTCCGTCCTGCAAACAAATAAACTCCAAACAAAGCTGCTGCTCCCCAGGACCCTCCCCACAGCCAGGGGGAGGGAGAGGGGGAGGGAGGGAGAGAGAGAGAGAGAGAGAGAGGGAGATAGAGAGAGGGAAGCTGAGTTTCTAAAAGTTGTGAGCAAACGTCTCTAAAATCTGGCAGGTTTCCCCCCAGCATTTTTGTAACATTTCCGATCTTTTGTGCCAATTCAAAAAACAACAATAACAACAACAGGTTGAGGAAACGGGCCATCAGTTATTTGGACCTACCTCTAGCAGACAGCGGGGCCACAACAAACACACACACCCCGCTGAGTGTCAGGTGAACTCTGTGCTGGTGTACGTTACACTCATTCCCACCAGTTGATTTCCACCTGTCTGACGGTTCGATGCCGGGACGCTCGATTAGACGAAACAAGGCAGAACAAAAGCCCCGGCTGAGAGGAAGGAAAAACTCTGTGCTTCTGTCTCGTTGTTTACTCGGCTTCTGGTGTGTGTGTGTGTGTGTGTGTGTGTGTGTGTGTGTGTGTGTGTGTGTGTGTGTGTGTGTAGAGAGCAGCAGATTGTGAGACAGACACCTGGATCACAGAAACATGTGATCAGGAAGGCTGACACTAATCCTATCTCTTTGGAGCAGCACATGAAGATTTTACAACGTCCTCAAGTCGCCGTAACAGAAAATTAAGGGGGGGGGGGGGGGGGGGGGGTTACGGGGGTAGATTTGTTGTGTGGGGGGATTACGAGATTGAAACTTGAAACTTCCTTGATAAAAAAACAAATGAGCAAAACGGTGAGGGCGACTGGCGCGAATGTTAAGGAATGCCGAAAGCCCCGCCGTAATTTTGCGCTGTGCTTTTAAAAAAAGTGTGTGTTCGCGCCGCCCCTCCTCCTTCCAACAAACACCACACGCACACACACACAGAAACACTCGAGTCCTGTCCTTCCCATGGTGCGCCCAGGCTCGGAGAGACTTGGCCCCCCGGGGACGGGCAGATTAACACATGACAGAGCTTGTTAACCCTGGACAAAGAGAGATGCTAATCTTGTACAGTCGGCCTCGGCTGTCCTCAAACAGGGAGAGAGAAAGAGAAAGAGAGAGAGAGAATCCCAAGAAAGACGAGTGGTAACAGAGGCCTCGGTATGTCCCAGAAACTAGACAATACTGTGGGGAGGCAGGGCTGGAGGGTCCATCAGCCCCAAAACAATGAGACTAGAGACAGAGCCGGACTACAAACAAGGCCCCAGCGGTGCGGGCCTTGCTGCAGCCTGGCTGAGCTCCGCCGCCCCGCAGGGTACGACCAGCGGGGCGGCGGAGCAGCTCGACAGTGTGGATATTGATCGCACAGGAGAAAGTGGGGAGGCTACCGGCTCCACAGATGGTTGTGATGGAAAGAGAGAGAGAGAGACAGAAAGAGGAAGTGCATTAGTGAGACAGGCAGTCGTCTGATGCTGTTAACTTCGCTCCCCTGGGAGATAAGAGGAGAGGAGATGGTACTGACAAGGTTTCAGGACAGGGGCATAAAAAAAAGGTGGGGGAGGGGAAGGGTGTAAAAAGAGATGGAGGCAAAGAGCGAGACAAGCAGAGACTGAGGGCCCAACATGGAGGCAACAGACAAACTAAGGCTAATTTGTAACTTGAAGAGCTGCTGGATCATCTCCATAATGGGCCGTCTGCCCTCTCTGGGGGTAAATGAGATCAGGCCGGCCCAGGACCAGCTGGTGGTTTGGATCAATGACACCAGATAGAACACACGGGAGGAAGTGGGTAGGACCGAGGCGTGTGGGCACGGGATAGGAAGGAACACACACACACAAGAAGCTTCTGCGGTGTATCGAGATTTCGCACGAACGCGCGCACGCAAAGTACAAGTAGAGCGACTGTGTCCGTAAGAGGATTATGTCCTCCTGTTTGAAGTGGAACGAGGCACGTTCCAGATGGGATCTGATCCCTCGCAGGGAGGCGGATAGTTTGGATGGTTGACCGGCCGAGCAACCTACTAACTGCAGCTTTCTAAGAACTAAAACCAAACATCTGGCATCAAAAAAACAGCACAACATCTGCCAGAACCTCGTCTCGTATCACGTCCACGACGATCATCAAAGCATTCCGTTAGCGCTCGATGTGACCGACCGTGTTTACAGCAGCGAGATGCGGCGTCACCAGGTTTGAGTGTCATGATGAGAAATGGAAATGACAGAGGGGTAAACGGCCCCCACAGCTGCCCTGGGTAAAGGAAGTCTGTCGTTCTGTCAGCAGCAGCGTCGGGGAGCATGCCCAATCATTCCACTCGTGGCTACGGAGGGGGCAGGCTGGGTAGCTTCTGATGTAATCTCCACCACATAAACCACCGGGGCAAATGTACAGCCATGCCGATGTAAAGACTGAGACACTGAGGGTTCAGGCCCTGCCAGACCGCCCCGGCCTTCTCCTGCGTGGGTTTCCTGGTGGTGTTGATCGGGGGGGTGTGGAGGTATTCTACCTGCCCCCTCTGTTGCTCTGGTGCAGCCTCTCCCCTACCTCTGCTACATGAACATAATACTACTCACAAGGGCCCGACCGATGCAGGACTTCATAGGCTGATGCCAATACTGATATTAGGGGGTCAAAAAATTCTGATAGATATTGGCCGATATATCGTATATAAACATTAATGCACATTGTTTGCAATGATCCGTCAAATGTGGTTTTTAAATACGTGTGATATATGAGATATGTGACGGAGGCTATGCTATTTTACAGTTCAACAATTAACTTGTTTGTATAAAAAGACGTCAGTGCACTGAGATAGTAAACTTCACTGGTTTGAGTATGTAATAATAATTATAAATAACGATAAATAAATAACACATAAAACAAAACATCAGTGCATATCAGACAAGACATATACACTGATACCGATATCTCTGTCACAGGACAATATCGGCCAATAATATCAACTGACTGATATATCGGTCGGGCTCTACTACTCACTATGATACTGTCATTATATATACATGAAAATATTTATTTTATTATTATTATTATTATCATGTCAATGGCATTGTTGCTCATCATGTATGCCCTTAAAATACTCATTGTTATCTCTATTATTATAATTACTATTATTATATACACCACAGACTTGTTAAAACATTCTACCACACACACAGATTTTTTTTTTTTAATTGTATGTTTTTATGCTTCCAATTTTTACTGTTAAATCATCTGATTTTGTTTTAATGTAAAGCACATTGAGTTGCCCCAGTGTATATAAATACTAACCCTAACCCTAACCCTCTACACCTTGTCTTGTGTCTACTGTCTGTTCATTATTTTTTATACGTCTACTAGGTCACCATGTCTCGATATCTGTCCTTGTCTGTCACGTTATTTCACCAATAAAGTTAAAATATAAAGAAAATCATAACCCATTGACATCAATATCTGTGAGCCACAAGTGGCGGAGCAGCTGCCTGGAGTCTGCTACCCCTGGCAGCATTTTAACCACTTTTTTAACCCGTTCCATGGCGCCATTTCACCAAAAAAAACAGACCTGGCTAACACACTGTGCCATAAAAACAAAATCTGGTCTTAAAGCCTAGCAACAGAGCCGTGAACCGCATTCATTTATCCGTCCTCCCACCAGAGGAATTCAGAGCGTCCAAACACAGCAAATTACTGCAGCTGCTGGCAAATAGTGTCTCCAAACTGTGCCGCCAGCTGCCAAACGAGAAGCCCTGACAACTGTGACCGTGCCCGTCGGCCCGAGGCTGCTATCTTGACCGGGACACGGGCGACAGGAAAGTTTTATCTTTCGCTTTATCTTCACTGTGCAAATTCACTGTAGTTCCTACGGCCGTTTCCTCAAGCCCCGAATCATTCAGCAAACAGGCTAAAAATGAGGCCAAAAATACACTTTCTGTTGTTTTAATCATCTCAAGAAACTTCTCTGCTGTTTGTGTCAAGGATTATTAGAGGGCAACAGATGATGATCGTAATTTTATAATGACCCCAAGAAGTGCAGGGGTCACAGGTTGAGGCTGAAAAAAGAGCCTGATGATGACCGGAGGCACAGGCTCGCCCTTGTCACAGTCAAGAAGTTCAGAGCTGGTGGTAGAGGGAGGGTGGTGGGGGTGGGGGGGTGGGGGGGGGGTTTAATTGTGAATCACACACCCACCCAACACCGGTCCTGAGGCTAAAGGGGCTAAAGGGGCAGGCTGACACACACACGGGTCTATTAATGTAACAATCATCTCCACCGCTCTCAGGACGGCGGCGCGGGTCGAGAGGCCAGCTGGGAGCAAAATAGGTCATTAAAATTTAAATTGCCCCGAAAATACGAGGGCTTGAAAGACACTCCATGTGAAAATATTCATTTTTGTCGACTCGATTTTCACAGAATGATCTCAACAGAAGATGATGGTTTATTTCGAACGTTCTAAATGAGTTATTATATGATTGACTGTGCAGCTGTTAGAAATGTAACTAAATTAATAAATTAATAAAATGTTACCAGAGCCCAAACTGATGACTTAACACAAAGTATCAGTTTTAAATGATTATGAAAGAAAAAATAAGCAACATAATAAGAAACTTTAAGATATGATTACTTTGAATATGATTATTGCAATCTAATTAATCATTATTAGTATAAGAACAGAAAAATAGTTTATGAAGCTACTCAAAAAATAATTTAAACACCAATTCAGCATCGGTACTGTATTTTAGAGATTGTTTCAGTCATTTTTCAAGCTAAATGTGTTGGTTCCAGTTTCTTAAACATGACTAAATGTGGATTTTACCCCTATTTTTAACATTTAAGAGACTAAGATTAATAAAGAATAAATTAGAGGAATGAAAATATTCATTAGTTGCTGCCCTGCTATACTTCTAATAGTACACATCTCCATGTCTGTGTATGGAGGGTTGTATCAAACACAGGTGGTGAGCTCTCGTTCTTTGCGATGAGTAGCAGCTAATGCTTGTAGACAATCACACCCTCTATTCAGCACATGTGATAATGGCAGAGTGATACATCCTGATAAAAAACACACAGACAACAATGAAGAAAAGATATACAGCTACACTCCACTCTATAGCAGAAAAGGCTTATTATAATAATTATATATATATTTTTACATTTACATCAATTGTCTTCATTTATTCAAGTTTCTGACAAATCCTCCTCCACGCACACGCAGAGTAACTCTGGCACTAATCCCCATCCTCCAGTCCAACTAATAATCTTTTTAAAACCATCTGAAATAACTTATTAAAAACAGAGTGTGGGCTTTAATGTCAGCTAATTTTAATTTCACATGATTGCATTAGTCTGTGTTCTATGTGCCTGCCTGCCTGTCCTCCATTTCCCTGCCTTATCCACCAACACTGTGAGTCAGCCATTCTCTCATCCGTGCACCAGAAGAGGAGGAGGGGAGGGTGGTGGGTGGGAGTTGGAGGGGGGGGGGGGCTTAGCCCACCTCTGACTTAAGAGTCCTGGAGTGTCTCCAAACCCTGCATGGCCGGAGCCTTAAAAGTGCTCATATTAGTCGCCCTGGGATGCCATTTAGTCAGGATGACATCAATACCTCATGGTCGATCACCACACGTTATTGACCCTACCCCGATGCCCACTGTGACCACAAAGCTCAAGACAATTTATGTCTCTGTCTGGGGGGGTGGGGGGTTTAAAGTTGTGGGCTGAGGATAAAGATTTTTCAATGTGTGTATGTTTGTAGTTTATTAAATGCTCTTGGCCAGGCTTTGGGAGCTGGCAGCGTTTTCTCTTCCCCATTGTTCTACAGAGGGGGGAGTGTAATCTGTCTTGTTGCACTCACTCACAAAAAAGAGTCAGCGAGGGAGCTGCTACGGGCCCCTGCAGCCTTTACTCTCACATCACAATAGCTGATCACTTTTTTTTGTAGGGATGGGGGGTGACATTAATCACCTCTGATTACATGCCAGTTTGAATCTATGCACCAACCCTTCTCAGAGACATGTTCAGCTTCACACTTTCCCTCCCTCCAACAAAAAAAGCCCTCAAGTTATTCCAATGTTTTTGCTGAAATTAAAACTTGAGTGGGCATCTGCTGAATTATTACTGCTAAATTTCTCCCCCCCTTGCCCTCCCTATTCCTCCTTCTCCCCTGAGGGGTTATAGTGAAACATTTCTCAGCACTCACACCACTCTAGCCCATCACAGAACAATGGGCATCCGCGGTAAGGGATGGAGAAGGAGGAGGAGACGAGAGAAAAAAAAGATAAGCGAGGGAAAAGACAGACAAAACGGCAACAGAAAACAGAAAGAGTGTGGAAAAAAAAGGAGAGGGCGTTAAAAGTATTTATCAGTTTTAAGATAGGCTAACAGGTCTGCCATGCAGACTGCCTGCCACCGCCCCATCATTCCCCCTTTTCCACAGGAGTAAAGCTGAATGTGAAACACACAGCAGCACGTCGATAAAAAAACAAGATAAAAACCGTTTGGACATTTTCAGCTGCATATTTAACAGAAATATTCATTCACACGACATAATTCCGATGCACTGGTTGGCGTTATAAAGGTAGTAACACAAGTAATAAAACCCGGTGAGTACAACTAAGCTAGCCGTCAGCCCGTAACTAACAACGGGCATAACGTTCGTTTTAAGAGTCGTTAAAGAACATTAAAGCTGGTTACTAACTGACGTTAGCCTGCGAGCTAATGCTAAAACAATCTCAACCTTACCAGTCAGTGCGGAAAAATCCTCTCCAGCTACGCCCAGTGTTAGCCAGCACACCCCGACTGAATCCTCGAAGAAGCCGAAGAAGAAGAAGGGGGGGGAAAGAAAGTGAGGATGAGGATAAAAATGAAACCGGGGAGCAACGGGAGAAAATCACCGGAGAGCGAGTCGAGCCGAGCCCGCAGACAAGAAACTTCTGGGTCTCAAGCGCCGTTTTTCACAAGTGATGCGCGTTCACTGAAAGGAAGAAAGGAGGAGAATGACGCTCCAGTCCACACACACACACACACGTACACACACACACACACACACACACACACGTTGGTAGACCGGTGAACGGATGGATGGACAGGCGGAGGAGAGGAGAGGGCTGCTGCTGCCTTTAAGTGCTGTTGGAAGTGTCGGAATAATGAAAGGTCTGCGCATGACAGGCTCGGGAAAACACGTTTAAATGGTATGTTTTTAGAGCTTTGTCAACCAAGCCAACATGTAGCCTACAAAAGCAGAGCACTATAGACAACGTGAAGTACCAAAACGGACATCCGCAATAATCGCCCGTTTCACTGTTATTTGAATTTAAGTTGACATTATCAGTTAATTAACCAAATAATATATGAACAGAAAAAATACACCAGCAAAAATGTGATGAGCCAAATTATTGAAAGTCACATATAAAGCAAAATGCACCTTTTCATGTCTTTTCAACATGCTGCTTCATCTTTCAGTAAATGTGTGTGCAATAACACAATTTAAAGGAATAGTTGGACATTTTACAATAGCCTACGCTTATTTGTATTCTGGCAGAGGTGAGAATATCAATACTAACATACATTAAATGCTACAGCCAGCAGCTGGTTAGCTTAGCTTAGCATAAACACTCTATAAACAAGGGCAAACAGCTAGTCTAGCTCTGTCCAAAAGTAGTGTCAACAAAATCCACCTGCCAGCACCAAGAAAGCTTTTTCTAAACTACACTGGCTGCCTGGCAACTGGTCAAGAAAAGAATCTGGCATGTAGCCCCTGAAAAGTTGTTTTTTATATTGGATTTTGTACAGATTAAATAAACAAGATAAAAACAAGTTAGCTTTAGAAGTGCTTGTAGGCACCTGGTGTTATCAGGATGAAGGTTCCTCACATTTGTGTGCCTTTAAAACCACAGAAGACGTTATCAAACCACTCTTACAGGCTGAGTAGTAGCTTACTAACCATGATGAGAAAACCGACTTCAATGTGCGGAATCAGCGGAGTGCCCCTTTAATTTCATATTTGTTTGTGGTGCACTACTAAAGAACATTAAGGCAGGTGATGCATTGTGTGAGGGCCTTTTGTTGTACATTTGGCAATATATGCTTGTGTAAAGATCTACTTTTGATAACTGGAATTAATTATTTCAGTTAATATTTTGCCATGTGTTTACTACAATAATGCACAGAATAGGAGGACGAGGGGTCCACATGTACTACCACACCTACATATAATGTAGTATTTTATCAGTTATGCCTGTTGTCAAAATAGACATGTCTTGGTGTGGAGTGGGGATATGACCTTCCTGTAAATTACTGAAAAGTAAATCAAAATAAATTCCAACAGAGTAAATAACAACACAACAAATGTTGTTAGTCCAATCAAATGGGCAAACTGCCATCATTTGCATAATGTTAAATCAGGTTGTGTCATTACCCATTTTTTTTTACTGTGCAGCAGTAAAGGTACATGAATGAATAATTTAAAAATGTATTATGTTTGTTAACTCCAAGCACCTCCTCACATCAAATTATATCCCATAATCAGTAAAAACATGTGAAATATCTACAGGAGGTTCACAACAACTTCCAACCTCAGAAATAGTAGCTTACTACTAGTCCTTGAAGGCAGCATTTACCAGGACAGCACACCACGCTGAAATTGAAAGGGGTGAATAGCGAATAGCAGGGGGACTCTGCTTTCTCTGAACACAGCCAATCACCTCCCAGGCTGGGGGATTATTCAAATTTGAGATGATGTCACCTCTTGCAAGTCACCCTACTCTCTTGCCCGAGTTCTTCCCGGTTGTCTGTTGCCCTCCCTCTAGGCCCATACACCCCCTTTTCTCTCCTCTTCAAACCCTTTTCTTCCTTTCTCCATGCCCGACTGCACACACACACACACACACACACACACACACACACACACACACACACACACACACACACACACACACACACACACCCTTTAATGGTGCGTTACTGCTGCCCCACATGCATCAAGTTGCCTGCATTGTCCCCTCTCAGTGTTACCACGCAGTTGCCTCAATAACTTGTGCCTTACACATTTCAAACCTGTTGATAGTGAAATTGTAATTAAGACAATGTTGATGTGATTGCTTCCATTTTAGCTTTATTAATTTCCAAATAAGGGAGTGATCCTGCTACTAATATGTACATAAATCTGTCTCTTTGTCCCAAGTGTCAAATTGCCTGCAAATTACAATTCTTGAGGGCTATTTAGAGTAAATTCAGCATAACATAGAGTTTGTACATGGCAGAAATTGGAATAAATGAGCAGCCCACTACAGCAAGAAAGAGAGCAACAAAAAAAAAAGAGCAAGAAGCAGCAGACACAATATGCAAGCTTTTCAGTTAAGGTTTGTTTTTTCTCTCAGTTACAATTAGACACCGAAGGGCGTTGTTTCGTGGCTTACAAGCTTTTGTTTCTGTGTGCCATGCCCCATCACCAGAACAGGGCTTTTCATCAGAGACAGTCTGGGTGGGCATGCCGCCTGTCTGACTGTCTGTCTGCTCCGCTGCTGCTGCTCAGCTCCCAGCAGCCGCCTGCTCTGTCTACATGAGCCAGGCTTTTGTGTACCGCTCTGTTCTGGATGGGCTTCTTTTTATGTCGAGCCCATGGCGCACTCTCCTCTTTCCAAGTGCTGGAGAGGCGAGATTTGGCTCTGCAATACCCGTCTGAGCCCTTCAGACACAAAGTACAAATGGACCTGATTGCATAAAAAAAACAAACACAACAAAAAAAAAAACCTGTCATTTCTTGTTCCCTCTCTTATCTGTGTCAGATTTCCAGAAGAAGTTTTGTTTGTGTTCTCCCTGACTCTGCCTATCAACTCAGAGGGCTGAACCTCCCATCAGTTAGTAAGCGTCTCCTTTATATTGCTCAGCATTATCTGCTGTGTAACAGTGTTGCTTGTTTGTCTGCTGAATCATAATTGAAGGTCAAGTTATACCCTCAGGATAATCTGCGAGATTAATTGTCTGTGCGCATGACCTTTTCAAATAGTCAGAGTGTTTAGAGTTGAAAATGGCACCCACACTAGTGCAGCTTTATGTGTGGACTTCATTGCGTGAATATGTCATCATACAGTATGCATGATGCAGGTGTGTGTGCAAGTAAATGAATGACATGGAAGGAGACCAGGAAGAGGGTGGGGACTCCGGGGGGGGGGGGGGGGGGGGGGTTCGATGCCTGCTGGCTTGATGCTGATGGACGTATTGGCATGGACTAGCAGACGCAACAAAGAGAGGAAGGTGTTTTTTTTCACACAGGCAGCGCTGTGCGGCAGTGGAGACAGGAAGGGGCAGGGCTGCGTACCCCGCTGCACAGTTCCCGTGTTATTTATCTCATTGTTTTTTCCCCCCGGCCCACAGTCCAGCTGGGGCAGAGCAGCACAAAAGGTTCTGGCGTTCAGTCAAGCCCCCAGAAACCTGGCCACTAGTCAGGGGGTCTGCTACCTTTGACAAACTCTTACACAACAACCAAGTTATTTAATCATCAGCAGATACAGACATGCTCACATTGTGTTTCAAGTATTGCGGCAGTGTGTACACACAGATTGTACAGAGGTCTGAATCTCCTGCTAGACAGCCAAGTCACACAAGAAAGCAGCTGGCACTGAGCGAGGAGGCAGGCAGACACACCCATCACATCAGACACAGCCGCCATCTTTGAGTAGGGATATTCACAAATCAAAATCCCTTTTAATACAAGTTGCCTCAAAATCGTACCTAATCGCACGTGTAACACTTTGCACTGATAACCAAAGTATCAATATACAGGGTGTGTGTGTGAAGGAATACCAGGCGGATACAGGTTAGCACATGCCGGTGCAGCAGCTGCGTCTCTGTGCACAGCATGGACTCCCCAAAGAGCGCCACGTGCCAGCAAAGCAAATCATTAACAGGCTGGATGCTTCCACACATTGGCAACATATAAGAACCTGTGTGAGCCTCATCAATGGACTGTCATCATATATCACAAATTATCTTCTGCGGCGTGTGGGCCAGATACAGTATGCACGTATCCACTTTACACATGCTCAGAATATGATGACGATGATCTTCATTCAAATGCAGACCTCATATCCTGTTGCAGTGCTTTGGAAGATTCAGATTGCTGGATGAAGGATGTATCTCTGATCTATCTGCCACGCGAATGTAGTTAACCACGTAGGAAAGGACACCAGCTGCAAGGCCCTGCCCTGTTTTTCTCTGTGGGACTGTTTAATTAACTTTACCCTGAAACCTGATGATGTCCAGAGCAGGCCGGCCAGTTCCTGTCAGTCTGATTCTAAGTGCTTCGTCTCAGCCCTGGTTGCATCCTTGAGTAAATAATGTATGCAGTTACTAAGGGTATTGGACAGCTATACCACTCCACTGCACTAAGAGGAGTGAGTGTGCACATATCGGCTTTGATCTTTATCCCACATGCTCTCTCATTTTCATCCATTTGCTGATTTGCATCTTCAGTAATGTGCCTTTTTGTTTTTTTTTACTAGCTCAGCCGGACTCTACTTCCACTTACCTTTGAGATGTTGAGATGTGTAGGTAGTTTGTGGTAATGGTAGCCTTGAAGGTTATATATTTTACTTATACTTTCAGCATAATTTATCTTTTATGAAGGCAACAAATTCCTCCCTTTCATTAATGCCTTCCCCCTCCTCTCTTCTGGTTTGGTTTCCTGTCATTTCTTTATTGCTTCTGGATTGTATTGATTTCCTATGATTGTGGCTGCTAGTCAGAGCCTGCTCTCTCCCTCTAGTGGTGTCAGATACCAAAACACACTAGCTTCATGCAGTTCAATCTTTGTAATTACATTTATCCATTTTCTATACCAGCCTGTCCCAGCACACCTTGGACAGGTTCTTTAAATTGGATGGCTGTGTCTCAGGAGGTCGAGCAGGCCATCCAGTTATATCAAGGTAAGCAGTTCAATCACCTGCTCCTCTTGTCTATGTGTCCAGATGGCCTTGGGCAAAATACTCCAAACTGCTCCCAATTATAAGGTCAGCCACTAGCATCAGTGTGTAAATGTATTTATATAAATATAAATATAGTATATTTACCAAATTACAGTGAACGATAAATATACAGTAAACTGTAACTCCCACATCCCTTTTTTATCTTTATTATCTGACACCCTGAAGATATGGAGCCCCAAAGTGTTCAATATTAGATAGACATAAATAAATGAACACTATATAAATGAACCAATAAATTGGGAAATTGCTGAAGAAATCACAGAAACTCAGCTTGTTATTGTGAAATGTTATTTCATCATTGTTATTTTATTAAATTATTGGCATTTAATTTAAAAATACCCTTTCTCAAAAAAATGGTTTAGTGAACATGGTAATCGTTACATGCTAAAAATCAGCATGCTAGCATTGTAATTGTTAGCATGTTAGCATACAAGTACATTTTATTACCAAATACCTGCAAAGCTAATGACCCATTAGCTGCAGCTGGGTTTTGTGCTAATTAGCAAACGCTAACATGCTAAACAAAATGAGGAGGTTTTTCTGGGTATTTTGGTGTCAACATGGGTATTGATAATTATTTTTTACACAATTAAATGGAGCAGAGGAAATAGATTTTTATAAACCTGATACTAATATTAAGAACAGTAGATAATTGATCTTTCAGAATATGAGCAGCCGACTCTTGAAACTGGACAGACTTTACGTATGCTGCAGGACAAAAGACACACACACACACAAAAACCCTTTGTCGTCTATCCAATTTATTTTGCTGACGTGCACAAGGCAGCATCTTCACAGGAAAGATTCAATACAAATCACAGGTAAAAACCTATACAACATCCTTCTATACAGTATCTGTACAACTCCCTTTTTTTTGTCTTACTTGCGTCATCCTGAAAAGAGGTAAAATAATTAAAACAGCATACAAAATATATGTAAACAACCGTAGTGAGCAATAACACTGTTAACATTACGTCCAAGTAGCATTAAATAATCGTCAGTGTCAGGAAAACAGTAACAGATGCATTACCTACTGTAAACAGTGCTTCGCTCCATTGTGCTATATGGTTCCCATGAGAGACATTTAAATCAAGTGATGCTGTAAATCAGTCTTCATTAAGTGCAAATAAGTGTAAGTAAACATTCATTAAAAGAAGAGAACATGTTCCCACAGTTTTGACTTCAAACAATATGAATACATTAAAATAAACATGTCAGTGAAAGAAAAAAGAAAATCAGTGCAGCCTCAGAAAATCCATTTGTCACATTAAATCCTGAGACACATTTTGTTCAATAAGTAAGCGCCCTTCATATGCCTTCACACAGAATATTACCATTTCTCAAGTTACTCTAATATGCATGATATTCTAACCAGTCAATCCCTTTAAAAATGGTAAATGAAGAACTGCTGGTTTGTGGAGATGTCCTCACTAGTTCACAGATATAAATAAATGAGCTATTACCCTTTCACACATGGCTTCAATGTCAGCGTCCCGACAGAGTCTGACACAAACACAACTCTGCCTACACAGCCTAGATAAAGTTGTCTATTTTGACGCACCTCCCTTTGAATATCACTTGTTTGAATTCAGTTTGTCAGCAGGGATATTCGCAGCCTTGCACGGAAGCACTTCAAACCAAACATTTAAAAAAAAAAAGAAAAGAAAAAAGGCTCTGTCTCGCAGTGCATTAGCGCGCACAGTCACCTGTCTCTTTACAGCAGAAACGGTTCATACATATTGATGACTGACTGGTTGGCTGCGGGGCTCATCCTTCCTCGTGCAGCCGTCATCTCCTTCCAGTCGAAGGAGGACATGAACAAAGGATGGAGCCGCCTTGACTGAGACTGTTGAAGGAGCTAATGCATGCATACAGCAGTTAATGGTCACTCTATTTTTCAGCTTGCTTTGCTGTCTCTTGCGTTTATTCTACCTCTGTTGTAAAGATGCAGAAGACATATTTACATAAAAAAGAGGCACAAAAATCCTGTCCCCTAAGAAGCCATGTGGACAGTAAAATTATAATAAAATCCCTTTACACAGTGGAGAATTCAAGTGAACATTTGCATTCATTGCACTTAACAGTTGGCGGACCCTGTGTCCAGTCTACAGCAATGAATGTGTTTACTGGCATTATGCGTCTGGTCATCAAAGACCTCATAAACACACATTTCAGAAGAAGACAATAAATTATTCATACAGTACAAAAGCTGAAGCAGGTAATTGGTGCTGTGAACGTGCAGTGCGTTCTAGCGTTCCAGCGCACATTGAAATGCAAAATTCAAAAAATGGGCAAAAGAAGGACAAAGTGGTCCAAGGTCAGTCGGTTCACTCTCAAGGCATCATCGTCCCTGCTGTGCTGGGTATCTGGAAAAGAGAGTGCAATTACAGTCACTGGAGTGGAAATGTGGTGTGCGCACACACACATGCGCACACACACACACACACGGCTTATTCCCTCTGTGAATCCATTTCCTCCTCCTCCTCCTCCTCCTCCTCCTCCTCACCAGTCACAGCAGCAGAAGAAGGAGCATGACGACCCTTCAGGACCGCGGAATTTGCCCGAGCTGGGTGTGTCCGTGCACTCTGCGATGAAGGCGCTCAGGTCTGTGACGCGCACCTGCTCCTGTGTTTGAGCCTGGAGGAAGACAATGGAAAGCTCTATTGTAGCAGATTTACAGTAACAGTTCCATATTTTGTTTAATTTGAACAGAAAACTGAGCAAGAAAGAAGTTGATTATATATTATACAACATCAATGTCCAGGCACTTGGTCATTATTTGAGAATTTACATGCATCAGCGACAGCATGTTTATTCATTATGACACTCATATCCTAAATGTAATATATTATAATTTGACTTGACCTAATTTTTTAATTAAATTATGCTATGATATTAAATATATATTAAAGGACCCTCAATCTTAATGGCACTTGGCTGCTTTTCAAATTTCTCATCATTGTCTTTATGCTCAATTTAAAGAGCAACTTAACATCTATTGAACATCTTGTTTCAGCTGTTTTAAGCAACTTCTCATCCTCCTGCAGAGATGTACAGGTGTATTAGAGGACGCCGTGACATCACTTTTGGGCGTGGTTACCTGTGCTCCACCAGAGAGGGCAGCAAACACAGCTTTTCAGCCTGGTTTTAAGTTACTCTTTAAACTTTCAGTTGCTTCACCCAAAGCTATTTTTATTTCCCTTCAGCATTTATTTCTATTATTCAGAATATACCAAAAGTTCATTGAGGGGAAACAAGAGTCATAACTAATAGAAACCAAATGACTTGACTGTACCATAATGGTGTCGTAGGCTCCGGTGATGAGCGCGATGAAGAGGGACAGCACCATGTAGATGAAGAGGGAGATGAAGGTGTAAAGGTAGACCTGGCTGAAGATCCACACCAGCGCACTGCTATGCTCCATCTCGGCGAACGTGACAAACATGTCGTCTCCGTTGATCAGAGAAAACAGGCACTCGGACACCATGGACAGGGAGCGAAACTGTATATGTGGGGTGACGTCAATGAAAGGAATAATAATAAAACATTCATTAGTGAAATTAAGCCGAGCTCTTCTGCAGGGAAGTCCAAAGCTGAGAGACACTATTGAGTTTCATTGAGGGAAATGTAGGATTTCACAGGCTTCAATTTTGACCGTTCTGTTTTTAATCTGTCTCTTGTGAGTCACCCAACTTCACCCAAGTGCAGTACGAGATAGATGGATCGCTCCATTAATAGGCTTTAAATTGCCTTTGAAAGGTGATTAAATAAATGGAATTTTTTCAGATATTTTTGTAATGGTGTGTATTTAATTAGGAGCTGTTTTATCAAGCTTTTTGCATATATGAGGTTTTATCAGTTTGTATTTGTTGGGTTGCTTGATGATGCGTACATAACACTGCAAGCCTAAATACCAGAGATGAGCAGACACAATACACCAGCAGAATGTTGCCATGATTCATGTTTAATAAATGTTAGTTTTCTTTTGTCATTAATTATGTATAACGACAAAAATGATATGCTGGAGGGTATATTATGATAATTAGGTTACTGTTGCTTGACTTGTAGTTCTGGCCTCAATGACTCATGCCTCATTTCTGGTCAGAGACATAGCAGAGTGTGTGTGTGTGTGTGTGTGTTTGTGTGTGTGTGTGTAGTACCTTGGTGTGATAAGGCCCCAGCACAATCCATCCACAGAAGCAATATCCCAAATAAATAGCAGCTGCACAGCAGCAGAAGCGGATGACATTAGGAAAAGCAGCTCTTAATGTAACAATCAAGATCTGTGGGATAACGAGAGAGGAAGAGAACAACCACAGTATAGTTTTCACTTCATTGTAAAAAAGCAAGGTTAAAAAACACTATTAACATGATCTTTATTATTATTATAAGTGCATGTCTTTTTCACTTACATTGTATTTCTGAAAGAAGCTGAGGTAGCGGATGACTCCCACCCACACCAGCAGGGTGGAGGTTCCCAGCAGGATCCCGCACACATCATACGATGACAAAGTCTGCATCAGAACAGTGACGTCATTACTTAGCAGAAAACTGTGAATTGCACTACAAAGCATCAGCTGGATATAATATTCCTCTGCGACAACTTCTAAAAAGCAGACAGCCGTCATATGAACACCGGGCGTCATATTACCTTGGATTCAATCCCAATCTTGATGAAGCTGCCGATGATGGTGAACATGTCGCTGATCATGAGCAGAAGATACCAGCCGTTAATGAACTCCATTCTGTCTCCCCAGCTCACACTGCGGCCAAGTCTGTCTTTGAAAAACTGCACATACTCCTAGACAGGGAGGTGAGAAATGATCAGTGAGATGAGGAGTGCTATGACATTTTTAGTTTAAATTTAAATAAACATTTATTGGAGACAATCTGCCAAAGATAAACAAACACACATGGTAATAATATAAATACCTGAAGCTTTACTCACAAACTAAAGGCAACGATATAAGAATCTTAACTACCACATGAGGTCAGAGGAAGCCATTTGGATTCAGAGCAGTTTTAAAGGAATAGTTCAACTTCTTTTGGCAATAGGCCAATTAGCTTTCTTGCTGACACCACTCTTATGTCTGTATAATAAATATGAAGCGACAGCCATTAGCTTAGCTTAGCACAAACACTGAAAGCAGAAGGAAATATCTAGCCTGGCTCTGTCCAACCATAACAAAGCAAAGTGTAAAAATGACACGCTGTGGTTTTACAGGTGGTTATGTGTGATATTATGCATAATATTTCTTCAATGTTTGCCTGAATGCACTTATATGTTTCCAGTTCTTTGAAAGACGACAGAGGTTGTAATCATACAGATTTCTTTATGCAGCATTAGAAAATGTAATGATAGAAGCACCTTGGTGGCCATGTTTTAAATATTCTGCTGTGGTTTCAACCTTCAAAAGTCGAAAAAGCTCATCTTGACTCATAAAATGCATCACAGTAATTTCTAGTTAAAGGTACTCTGTGCAGTTTTTGACCACTAGCAGCACTATGAAGCAATCTTTTCATGAGTGCCCTACTGATTTGTCTATTTTTGTACATTCACCAGCACACTATTTTGCAACAGGAATGCAGCAATCTGCCAACAAAGGCAGTGAAGAAGGTCTGCTAGCAAGTAAACATGCTTGTTAGCAATGTAAGTTTAAAAGTGTGGAAATGTGAGGAAGGAAATACACGCAACACGTTCTGTAGACACAAGGATGTACACAATGCATTTTGGTGAGTAACACTCAAACAGAACCTTTTTTTCTTCATATTGTGCCTTTAATTTCTGTGTATTTTTACATAAACAAAACTGTGCACGGTGACAGCAAAATGGAAATGAGCATTGTAGTGTCGCCACGTAATGCAAATTCGCCTACAATCTATTTAAATTTTGAAAAACACCATTCTCATGATCTAAATATATAAATTCTTGGCTTCTTACATGTTGCAGCAGGATACCTCTGAGGATGGAGCGCCCACACAGCAGCAGAGACACCAGACAAACGAATGCCACCACCACATCATAGAGCTCCCGAGCGTAGCTCTCAGCTGACAGAAGATGCGAGAAATGAGGGGGATGAAAGGAAATTGAGAAAATGATAATACAGTCGACATCTAGAGACAGACGTGTGAATATCTCCATAAATCATTGGTCCGCTGCAGCACATCCACCATCAGTAACTCACCGTGTCCAGACACGTTGGGGTCTTTACACTCCTTTATGTAGGCCTGGTTCTGGAGAGTGATCTTAACTTTTCCGCTGTGCGCCTTGTTATCCATGACAATCTGATAGCATACAAGAGTAAATACACAACAGCTGACTCTCTTATCTTTGGTTATTTTAAGACACAAAGTTCCACTTAGGAAAAGTGCATATTCACAGTTGTGATTACTTGCGGTCAATTGAGGACAGATTTCTATCTTTACTGTGTTGACTTTCATAAAAAATGCATCTCCTCCCCTTCTTATTACTATTCAAACAGAAATAATGCACGATAATATTAACTTAAATAGAAATAACAGAGGAGACAGTTCACCGTGATAGCAAAGGTGTAGCAGTCTGGGATTTCATTGTTTATGATGGTCTGAATGTTGATAGCCTTCAGCTGGAAGTCCACTGTTACATTGATTAGCCTGGAGACAAATACAAGACAAAGAGATGCACAGGTAATGCAATATGCATGGTGAAAACTGTAAAGAAAAAAAATAATGTTAAAATTGAAAAGGAAAACATTTAAGCATCTAACTTGTAAAATTTGAGAGTGAAATTCTTGTAGTTGCTGTTTCCTGGAGCAGGTTCATAAGTCAGCGGATTTAGTCCAATACATTCTGGGAAACAAACAAAAAAAAGTATTATAGGAACCAAAAAATAACCGAATAGGGAACTATACAAATGATGCTTTTGTTCCAAATCACGTGGTGCAAAAACCACACTTCTACACTTCCTCAAAGCATATAATCGCTAAATCGTCATTTTGGGGCTCAACAATTATTTTTATTTGATCAAAATAAATCAAAATTGTATCTGCTAAAAGCTTCTCAGCTCTGTGACCACTGACTCCACCTTGTATATGATGTGCTATTGTGTGTAGCTTTGTATTTTGTATATGACCTGTGTGTTTTTTGCTTAGTACTGATTGTTATTGTGCTGTTATATGATTTAATATTGACCTGCTGAAGGTACTGCAGATGAAAATGAGCCATAAACTAACACAATACAATACATCAAATGGTAAGGTATCTATAACACTGTACATAATCCCATAAACAAATTACTACTATTTGTCTGACTTGTTGTTTTTTTTGCCACAGGACTTATCCAGCATTGCCGACAGCCATGCCTGCCAAATAAGCAGGTGTATGCAAATAATTCCTTTCCCGAGGCAGAGACGGCATGTGGAAAAATAAGCCTTTGTGTTGTTTTTTTGGTGAAACTACAAAACTATTTCAAGCTTCTAAAAGTAGGGCAGAGTTGCAGGGCACCTCCTGATATGGAGCAGCACCACAGTGAGTCACAGGCATAGTCATTTTTTATTAAGGGTCAAGAAATGATTGGTACTGCTTAAAAAACAAGGCTGCTGGTCTTAATACTGAACACCTAAGGACGTTGTATGAATGCCACATTTCCACGGAGGAAATATAAAGGCTGTCGTACCGGTGAGGACGCGTGGATCAATGTCAAACGTGTCATTGACGGGGTCGATGGTGCCATTTCTGTAGTACCTCTGGCAGAGGGAGAGCGCGCTCCCGTTTACGCCCACACCTAACACGTAGGCGTACCGTCCCAGTGAGATCTGAGGCAGAGCCAGGTACTGGAGGGGAAAAAAGAAGTGAAACAGGGAATTAAAGCTGAGGTCTGGACGGGAAACCAAGTTACACTGATGCTCCCATGTCAACCTAATGCTACTGAAATGCTTTAAAGAGTTGGTTCACCCAAATTCCAGAACTACATACTATCTCATTTAACTGTAGAGTATCAAGCCATGCAAATAGTTTCAATATTTCTAATATTTCTGCCTTCACCAGTACAAGGGAGGTGAATGGAACTGTGTTTGTGGTGTTCGCAGCATTGAAAAATTACATTTAACACATTTAACAACAGAATCAATAGTGCCACTCACTCTGGATAGGTAACAGGACACAGTTTTTACAATAAATATTTTTCCCCAACATTTCTGGTCATGTTTTGCCTTTATCTGATGATAGCAGACAGTGGAGAAGCAGACCAGAAATGTGCAAAGGGAAAGAAGGAGGATGACATACAACACAGGCCTTTGGGTGGTTGAAATCAGGGATGTTGTGGATATGTGATCTACATCTTAGACAGTGTTTCTTGAAAGACATGTTGGGCAGGCAGCCAGTTCCCAGACCACATCACAGCAACCTCCTTTAGGCCGGACATGGCACTTATATCTGCCTGTTCTAAGCAGGTTCTCCTGGTGGAGACGACTGTCCCCTAGGAGGACTGCATTGAAGAGGCAAACAAGAGGAAGTGGTATAAGTACCAAGGATGGGTGGAGCACTGTAGGAGTTCTGGCTGGAAAGCTCTCTGTGAGCCTGTACAGCCTGTAGGGTGTAGAGGCTTTGCCGGTCGCTCATTGTACAAGCTCTACACCCTTCTTGGAATCACAGGAGCTAATAAAAGGAGAGCCATCAAGTCTACCATAGATGCTGCAGAGAAGGCCTCTAGATGGCATTGGATGATTGGGTCTAAACCATGGGCCAATGCTGCTGGGACACAAGTCGGGGTCTGATCAACCCTGGCTGGGTTGCCTGAGTGAGGGTGTCTGATGTTGCGAGACCCGAAACACCCGATGATCTCAGGAACTGCACTGATGATGTGTCCCAGCACATCCTAGGATGTGCCTTTAAACCGATGCTCAATTTTTCCAATGTTTTAAGCCCCATAAATCCATTATTCACTGGCCTCTATCTGAGACTTAATATCTAATACCTGGGTAAATAAAAAAAACTATCTGCATGACTAGATTCTACATGAAGTTGAGAGAGTATTTATATGTTACGTCAAGACATTGCAATGACTCATTAGGCAACCTGCTCTATGGCGAAGTTGATGTGGCTGTAAAGCTCCTCCTGTGTGTGCACGGCCTGAGGAACGTTGTCCCGATAATCCTTCAGGAAAAGGTGTTTGAACGCTGCTGTGTTTTCTTCTTTAAATGTCACGACCATCTGGTTGCTAAGTCCAAACAGTACCAACTAAGAGAGAGAGGCAAGGAGAAAACAAATGAGCTTCAACAATCAGGCAAATGACACACTGAGTATAAATCACGCCACTGGAATACATTTAAAATATTATTCTCATATAGCAGCATCCATCATGTTTTTAGACCCACCTGCACTGTAACAATGAAGATTTTGAGCAGCTGCATGACCAGCTTGAAAGGCTTGCGACCCTTGGCGTGGTACTTGTCACAAGGGCTCATGAAGAAGTACTTGAGCTTCCTCCTCAGTGCCTCCTCCTCCTCCACATCCTCGTGCTGCTGGCAACACTCAGAACCCACCAGATCAGTGGGACGGGGGCTTTCACTCCCCAGAAGACCATGGGACCCATAGCTGGCCACAGAGGAGAGCAGCTTATCTTTCTCTGGGAAACACAAAGAAAACCAGTGAGTTTATATAGGAGGAACATGAAACATGATCAGCATTAATACAGTGTTAAAGGGGCACTACAGTGATATGGGGTTGGGCTTTCATAATGTTGGGGTATTCACAAGAGACAGATTGAACAATAAAAAAAACAATCTAAGCAGCAGAGGCCAAGATATCCTGACTTTTAGTCTTTAGTAAGTGCCAAAATCAATGGATACTACATTTCCCATAATACAACTAGATTATGTTTTTCATCAACCTGACCCCTTCCTCCAAAAAGTCCAGTCCTTTCAAACCCCACACCCATAATTTTGTATCCTGTGTTTTTTGCTTGGTACTTATAGCTAGCTATAAGCTAACTCAGTGCTACAGTACCTCCAATGCTAACATTTATGTTTAATAACTACTACGTCACATCTGAGCTAGCCTCTGTTCTCCTAGCTTTTGTAATCTCTCTGAAACATTTCTTTTATCAGTCTTCCTGCAGCATGTGAGGTTTACAGTTCATAGTCTGACACAAAATGGCTTCCATTGCAGCACTTGCTATTAGAAATTGAAACCTTTGCGTGACAAGCTTTTGATTTTATGAGCAGGTACTTAACACCGAATGCTCACAACAGTGGGTGCTACTCTGTGTTGCTTTTGTTTGTATCACACCGACATATTAGGCCTAACTGATGCAACTGCTCCTGATTATGATGTCAAAGTAAAACTGAATAAACAACCACTGTACCTCAGTCTTTTTTTGGAGTAACTTCACTATTAGAAAAAACTACAACTCCCATGAATATTCACCAGTGCTACAGTTTTGTCCATAAACATAATATCCACTCAAACAGTCAAACTAAGGTTAATTTCCCCAACTTTTTAGCTGGAATGTCAGCTTTATGTATTGTTGTTATTACATATCTGAACTAGCTGCAGTTCTTAAACTCACCTATGGATTCGCCTCTTTTAACAAGCTGTTATGTTTTACCTGGGGCTCATGGGAAATGGTGTTCATTAAAGGCTGCTAGGAACAGGAACACTTGCTACAGCCGCAACAGCTATATTAGAACATTTGTATATTTTTTTTCTTTAAATTAATGTCCTTATGTAGACATGCAAAGTGAACCACACAATATGGTTTTGAATGAGGATATGCTTTTTATTTTCTTTTTCTTTTTTTTCTTTTTTTAAACCTCTGGAACAAGAAATACAGAGGAAACATTTCATTTCATTTTGGTTCTTGTTCTGAGATAAAACATTTTTAAAAAAGGAATATAATTTGGAAAAATAATAACATTATAAAAACATATTTATCACTACAGACTATAGGCTACATAATAAGAAAATATCTGGAGTGACCCTTTAAGCTATAACATTTTATTTATAATTTAATAACATCATGGCATAATCGACGCCATTCTATAGAAATGAATGGACCTGCCATTCATCAGCAGGTGAAATTAGCAGTAATAGATGTATTTAAAGCAGCATGGCGCACACAAAGAGACCTGTAGGTTACACACATATAGAGAGATGTGGCTGGTGTGATGACAAACCTGTGGCGCTGTCGTGGATGCAGGTGTAACTTGAAGACGCCATGGTGATGCTCAGACGATCACACGTAGGAGACCGGAGGACATGATCGGCGCAAATATCGAGCAGCAGCTGAATTCACATTAATAAACCGTGTGTAACTCCATCATAGATTAAGGATGCTCGGTGTCGCAGTGTTTGGATGGCAGAGAGGTAAACATCGCAGCTTCCTGAAAAAAACACGTGACTCCACCATGTGACAGATGGCTATGCAGACGCTGAGAAAGCATGAATGGCTATTTGAGGTGCACTTATGAGGAAATAGTGGATTAATCAGGGGCATACATTTCATCACATGTTAGAAATGTAATGTGGTAATGACTCACACTCACATGCATGCAACTATTTTTATTTCAGTACAGTTTTATTCAAGATAAACACACAAATCAACAGTGACATGAATAATATAGAGCACAATAAACATTATTTACATTATGAGCAGGTGTTCTTTTAAAGGGATAGTTCCACATTTTGGGAGATTGTTAAGAACATTGACACCACTTTGATGTGTCAACAGTTAATAATGAAGATAAAGCCAGCAGCCAATTAGGTTAATAGGGTTTTAAAGGTGTTAGTAGGTGTTTCTGTTGCCTTCAGACGGAGGCAAGCAACCCATTTCCCTGTTTCCTGCTGACTCTAGCTTCATATTTATCACACAGAGATGCAGGGTGATATCAATCCTCTCAACTCACATCATACTTTGGGGAAAATGAATGGATGTATTTCCTAAAATGTCGAAATATTCCTTTAAGATTGAATATAATATATATATTAATTGTTCCGATTCATTTTCTACAAATCCTACACTGTGTTTCAAATCCTTCTTAATTGTGAAGCGTGTCTTTATTTCTTAGTTTCTTGATTTTAAAATAATAAAACTTCAAATTTCTTGAGGCTAGAAATACTGGAGACAGCTTATAAAATACTGTACCTACCATGTGTATGATTCTTAATGTAGAAAGCAAACTCTCCCATATTACCAATACCTCCCTACTCACACACACACACACACACCACATATGTGCATGTAAAAATATTACAAGTACTATCAAATAAAAACAGTCTTGTCCGCGATGGTAGCTAAATATGAATCTATTTTACTGAGATGACACATGAAGATGGAGTTGAACTGGAATGAAAACTAAAACAAATTTAAATAAATATAATGTGGACCCTCTGTGTAAAATAATAATATTTTGCAGCATAAAAAGAAGTGCTGTGACAATACTTTTTATTGACAAAACTGGGGGTTGCTTAGTTTCACTTTCATCCTATGTAGCCATGACTAACTCAAGATTTTTTAAATTTTGAGTTAATATGTTAATTTTTTGATTAATCGATTAATCACTGGGTCTATAAAAGTGGCCATCACAATTTCCAAGAGCCCAGAGGGACATCTTGAGAAATGAAGTCAAATATTAGTGAGAAAATCACATTTAAGAAGCTGTGAACCAGGAAATGTTTGCCTCATGAATGACTTTGAATAGTTGATTAATGTTTCTCTTAATCAACTATCATTTCAGCCCTACAAACTTATTAAGAATACATCTCATCCAGTGTGGTGTGTGATTAAGTTATTTAATTAAAATACAGTGAACAGATGGGCTTGAAAAACTCTGAATTACTGTGATATGAAGCCACAAATCTCAAGTAAATGTAAGTGGTGTCAATGTTAGAAAAGTTGTGTCACTTCATGAGGTATAACAGGAGTGAGATGATCCACACAGACTTGGAACACTGAACCATTTAGCTGCATCTTTTCTGGCTCAGGACGTTTGGTTCATCCATTCTTCCATAAAGTCACCACAGGGATGAACACATCTCCACATTTCAAGAACAAAGAGCCAGAGTTAAAAAAAAAGAAGAAGAAACTGGACCATAATGATTTGATCCTGTATTGATTAATAGAACCGCCCGCTCCCTCCAGTCTTCCTTATCTGCCATCCAGAGCCTTGTCCCTGGCTATGACCGACTCGTTAAACTTGATCATCAGCGTGGTGCCTTTGTGCCAGTGGGCGGTGACCTTAGCGGGGAAGCCACTGTGTGTGAGGATGGCCTCCACGATGCCCGCGGTGAAAGCGGCGCAGTTTAAGCTGCTGTTCTCTTTGGGCACAGAGATGTACGCGTTGATGAGAGGCTCTTTTTCTATGATGTAGTAAGTCTTATCGTCGTCGTTGGCCTGCTCCAGTTTGTCAGCCTCCTTCCCAAATAAAGACTTCCACACATTCACCTAAAAGGAAAAATAATTGGAAGTTTTAAGAAACAGAAGAAAAATAAGTAGAAAGTTGGCAGTGTTTCACAATCCCGTACCTTGATGAAAAGCAGCATGTTCAGCACTTTGGTCTCCCTCTTCCCGTTTTTCTCTCTCAGCACCAGCACGTCCAGCATGCTGGCTCCCACGCTCTGGCCCATGTCAGCCAGGCGCGTCTGCAGCTCAGACACGGAGTACACGCGGCTCTGACAGTACTGCACCATCTCGGAGAACAGGAGGGCGAAAGCGCTCACGCTGACTTCTGTCTTGGGTCGGGTCAGCGGTCGCTCTAAGATGTTGGATTTCCCTCGAGTGAAGCGCGTGTCCATTTTTCTGTTTGAGAATGATGAAATCCAGCAGAGGTTAAAGGAGAGAAATTAATACATGTGTACTTTTTTTAAACGTGTACCTCATATAGCTTTTATCAATAGTTCTATAATTTGCACAACTGCTATTTAAATACTGTTGTCATCTTATCTATTGTTCACTTTACAACCATGTTTACACTTTTGCTCTTCATTAATAGTTTTTTTTTTTTAATTTTTGGCTCTTCCATAGGTATAGATTTTGTAAGTAGTAGCTTATCTTTTATCATTTCTTCTACTTGTATTGTGCACTGTATGCATATGTGACTAAAATCTCTTCTTTAAAAGGAGATGTGAGTTTTTCTGCTATGAGCATCTGATCTATAACAAATGATATAACTTATTAAACACATTTTGTAGTACTAGAGTCATTATTTCTACATTTAGTGGATATTTGGCATTTTGCTTAGTGAATATATGAATTAAATGATTTACCTGATTAATTATCTCGAACTCAATTAATTGATTCAATCAATCAAACCTTATTTGTATAACATCTTTCATTCATTGTAATGTAACACAAGTGTTTTACATAGTCAAAATAATGAACAAAACAAACAACCAGTAAAAAATAAAAATAAAAATAGGAAGTAAGGAAACGCTATCATAACTCTCATAAATCTGCAGTGAGGAAACACCAGAGGTAGGATAAAAAAAAATGTAAAAACTAAGAATACCTAAATTTAAAAAAAGGTAATAAAAGATTAATAATAATACAAAAAATTTAATAAGGAAATAATAAAGTAAACTCACTATAGAATAAAGTGGGTAAAACCAGAAAAGTTAGTAGGGGTATGAAAAGGAAAAATAAAAATAAAACAAGTAAGAGTAAAAGTGATGAAGTAACACCAGATATAAAAGATGGGTTACGATGAGGAAAACAATGAGGACAAAATGTTGAATAAAAAGAATGGTCCAAATAGTAAAACGGGCTAAAACATATAAAATAAAAGACAGATTCATAATTAATAAAGTTCACTTGAAAGCCAGATTAAAAAAGTAGGTCTTAATTGTTGCAACACTTAACCAATATTGACTATGACACGTTTACTGAGTCATTCCCCATAATGTCATTATAACAGTCACACTTTAACACACCGTTTTGTGTAAAGATGGATCTCTTCTAGCTCAGACTGGATGGAAAAGATCAATGTGTGGAGCTATTGATTATTGACAGGCTTCAGTTCTTCCCAGTGTCACATTACAGTCTCGTGATTTGTAGATACTGATACTGAATTATTATTTCGGAGAACAGACAAACATTACACATTCTGGCAGGTTTTCTAAATACATAGGCTCTGCTGAAGCTAATGTCCTATTTGAGAGTCTGAACAGCTGATTACTATTAGCGATACCTGTTAGCCACCTAGCTCCAAATGGTAGCTGCTTCTTCCTGTACAGAAGCTCTTCCAGGAGGAGACATATACGCATTTGAAAAACACAAACAGGTTGTAGAACACATGGGATACATTACCCTGGTTTATGTGAGGAAGTGGGGTCTTTAGAGGTAAACAAACCTGGCTGGAGAAAGGTAAGCAGCTGTAAGTCTTTTTGGTCGAGTATAAGTGGTAACCCTAGATTTGCACAAATGCTAAACTCTCGCGAGACTTGTTAGTTATTCGTAATTTCAACCCACACCGGGTTTAATCCTTTTAACCAAAACCATTTGCATTTCCTTACGCTAACGACGTAGCTGTCGTGCCTAGATCTAACCAGGCCGTAACCACTGCGTTGTCACATAAAAAAAGCGAGACAAGTATACTTTGAAGTGGCTCGCGAGAGTTTCGCAAATCTAGGGTTACCATCGCAACCAGTTATTTTCTTCTCCGGCTACAACTTCTTCTACGTTTCCATTATTATTCACAACAAACATTTACACTGCATACCGCCACCTACTGTGTCAACGTATACACAAACACGGTACATCATACATAGGCTATAAAATACTGCAAAACATATGCAGTTTGTTGTATCCAGAAAAGCTTTAAAAAGACTTGTGATATAATTTGTTTTTACACAGCCTATCCATGGCCCATACGTATGATGACCTAATAGTCTACTGTACTTTGTCTCATAGATAAAAGAATCATTTTTTAAAAATGTAATTTTGTTAGTTTATTTGACAGGGGCAATGTTCAATCATCAGCAGAGAAAAAGATAGACATACAATCGGTTAGAAGGGTCATTTTCTTCCCTTGTCCGTGTAAAAATGTTGAAAACAGATGTCTTAAATTATAGTAAACATAGTACATCCACTAATATATAATGCTATTAGTATAACACAGTGACCCCTCCCCCCAACTGCATTTGACATGTTTGATGAGGTAAATTGATATCATATTAAAGAATTTTGTGGAAACTAGTAGCAAAAGCAGCTACGTTTGCATTTCTTTAAAATAATATCAATGACCTAAACTGCATGTTCATTTTACAGAATCCATCCAACAGATCTTGAGAAATTTCACCTACAACCACAAATGTCAACCTCATGGTACCACTAGAAGTAAGATTATTACCAACATCAGCAGGATTCATCCTCCCAGAACTATGAATATCTCCACACATTTTGTACCAATCCATACTGTAGATGTTGAGATATTTCAGTTATAAATGTAAACGTTGAACTGCTGGTGCAACAGTCAGTGGACTGTCATTATCCTGAGTCATCTTCTGTGGATCATGAATATCTGAGCAAAATTTCAGTCTAATAACTGTTGAGGTATTTCAGTCTGGACCAAAATGGTGAACAGACCGAGCCTCACATTTTCAGAACATTGTCATCCCTAAAGCCACACTGCTAGCATGGCTAAAATAAATATTGCATATGTATAATAAATAAATCAGGGGCATATTCACTCCCCTAAAATAGAATACGTTTTAATTTTGAATGTCCTCATTTCAGACTTGAACAATACCTGCCTTGTTTGTCCCTCGAAAATAACTGATTACTATATTTACAGATTCATACCTTTGACCTTTTGTTATCTACATCTCAGGCCTTCTGCTATGTATTTTCCAGTTTACCCATAGACTACATCCACTTCCTGTTCTTGTCTTTATGTGACCATAATAAGCACTGATCAGTAACTTATGCTTTGTGTACTTTTTCATAACCACATCCATTTGTTCAGCAATGTCAGTTTGCACATGTAAACTCTCTGTAAATCAACAATGAATAAATCAGTGTGCAGACATATATATCTGTCACTGTCACACAAAGCACACGTGATTCATGGCTCTGGAACTTCCTCAGTTTTGCAGCCAGGCACTGTGTTTTCTGAACATTAACAAGAAGGTCCTTATTGCCTCACAGTGGATTGCCAATGATTTCTACAAGATAGCAGAGATTGCTCATGGATCGCATTATTCCCATGAGGTTTGTTTCATAAGCAGTGGCTGCAATATGACACAAAGGACATGACTGAGATTTATTACAGAAGTTGTGAATTTCTCTAAAATGTCCAGGTGGATCACAACGACAATGTGTGCGGTATATATGGAGACCTTGAGCCGTAAGGACAAAAAACCCTGCACTGTCCATATTACAGGTGTCAGTTTCCCACGTTGCTTTAGTTGGCCACGCCAACTGATTAAATGCAGGCGTATCTGCGGTCTCGTATGTGTACAGCTGTTACATAACCACCTACTTATTTTGCATGTGGACTATAAATGAGCGAGGCAGTGCGGTGACGGACATTCGAGGCTTGGAACTGAAGGTTTTCAAGGCTCAGGATGGACCAAGGCTACTGGAAACAGACGCTGGCTCTTCTTGTGGTGTTGGCCAGCACCTACACAGAGGGTAATCACATTTGTTTATGCTTTTACTGGTTTTGTAAGATGCATTAGATGTACCGGTGCCACATGTACTGAGGTCAAGATTATTGGAACTAATAAAGGACATTTTTTGACTGCAAGTGCACTTCCGGATTTTTTTTTCAGTTTAGGAATATGACTCCGACATATGTTCAGATGAGATTCTTTGTATGATTGTGAAGGCAAACTTCTTAACTAAGTTTGATATGAAGAATAGCAACTGGGCATGAATAGATAGGATATTTGATTTTTATCTATTTATGTAGGCTCATGCATCAACCACCATCAAATAATTCCTCCTTGTATTCCTCATGTTGTGGGGACAGTCACTTTGTTGAGACAAAAAGCAATAATTTATGTCTCCATAATATAAATCATTCAATTTTAGGGGGAAGTCTTCTTAAGGTAAGGTTATGGTCAGTTAAAGTCTCCAGGAAAATGAATGTGAGTCAATGTAAAGTTCTGTTGTGTGATGGAAACACAACTTTTTGTGTGTGGGTGTTTAGGGAAGGAAACAGTTAAAGGTTTGGCTGTGTTTAGGTCTGAGGAGATGGGTTTTCATCTGAATGACAAAGACATGTTTGTGTTTTCTGTGCTCGCCCCCCAGCTTCATTTTCCTGGCACATGAATGACTTCATCAAGGCAGTAAAGCAGGTGGAAGATGGGAGGACTGGGTCGGAGCCAGTAGCTGTGCTGAAGAGCCTGCGCAGGGCAGCTGGCCTTGATGATGCATTCATTCAGCACTTTCTCGGTGATGCAAACTCCCCTGGTCCTGAATTGGATGCTGACCTCTCAGATTACTTCAGCAAGGCCCTACATCACAGAGTGACTGAGGATGCCAGAGAAGAAGGCGTGGTTCTGACTTCTGATGGTACCACTGTTGCCCTCAGACCGCTCCTCCTGGGCATTGAAGCTGGTTTCCTCTCCAAGAGTAGTCGGCGCAGTCGAGGCCTGCACCAGCTCACTCTGGCCAAAGATCTCGGCCTTGCTTTCAGGCACAGCTCTACCCCCACCCAGCGCCTGGGACCTGATGGCTGCTGGGACAGCGTAATCTCTCCTCAAGTCTTCACCCTTTCAGACAGCCCTTCTCTGATCACCACTGCTCAGGTCAACGGTGGCATGGATGGTTTGATTCTAGGGGTGCAGGTCTCTGCAATATCTAGACGTCCCCATAAGCTCAGTAGTCTGCTGACAGCATACTACTGCCACCAGCTGGAGAATGATGGATTGGACACTGCCCCGCAACTCATCAGCCGACGCCGCAGGGATAACTTCAGAGGGGTACTCCAGCCTCCGGTGCTGGCCAAACAGGTGGTGAAATCAATAGATCTGCAGGGGACACTGAAGGGGCTTGAAACCTTGAACGTGAAAGACAAGAAGCGGCTGATGGCTGTGGTGAAAGAGGGAATGAAAGAGTTTGTCCATAAGTACATGGGTGAGCATGAGGCTAAGCCACAGAGGAAGTGAAAACAGTTGTTGTCTTGGGAAATGAGAATTAACCACATTAAGATGGCTGTGACAGCAAAAATAAGAAGAGAAAAGGCTGATCCTCATAATCTCTTTGAAAAAATCATGTATTCAGTGTCTAACCAGCTCTCTCAAACATGAATATCTGTTTCAGATTGCCCATCCATCATACCACGGTGTATGTGGGGTGCAAAGCCGTACAAAGGAACACCCACCATCCTGACTCTTCCTCTCTCCTTCATGTACATCCACCACACTCATACACCTAGCCAGCCCTGCCTGACCCTCGAGCAGTGCTCTGCAGACATGCGCTCTATGCAGCGCTTCCACCAGGAAGACAGAGGCTGGGACGACATAGGATACAGGTAAAACCTTTTCCAAGACAAATGTGCATATGTGAAGTCTACAAGTTTACAAGAAGTCTAAACAAGTTGATTGTGTGCGCTTGAAGCTTTGTTGCTGGCTCTGACGGGAACATCTACGAGGGCCGAGGCTGGCACTGGAGAGGCGCTCACACCCTCGGACACAACTCCATAGGTTTTGGCGTCTCTTTCATCGGAGATTATGCCTCCAGACTGCCCTCCGAGCACACCATGAGGCTGGTGAGAGATCAGCTGGCATCCTGCGCTGTTGGTGGGGGTCGACTGAAAGCCAGCTTCACCCTGCAGGGGCACAGACAGGTGGTGAATACTTCCTGTCCCGGAGATGCTCTCTATAATGAAATCAGAGGCTGGGAACACTTCGGGGTATGTATGCGTGTTGACATCATTGACAAGAAGTGTTATATGAGCTTAGAAAATAACAAATGAGAGAACTACTGTCCAAAAGTGGAGGATGCAAAACTCTGAAGCCTCTCCTATTAGTTATTGTTGTGTAAATGGTTCTTTCATGTTTTATTTTCTTCTTTTGTAGGATGTCAAGACATCAAAATGATCTGCTGGAGAAGAAGAGCTGTGGATAAACTACAAGTTAATATAATAAATGTTTGTCTCATCCTTGTGCTCTCATTATTGCCATTTTCTTCAGTCCTGGCTTGAATGAGCCTAACAAACTGAAGCAGGATTCAACTGTTTCATTAAGTCGACTCAGATCTGATAAGATTAGACTAAATTATGGTTTGAGAAGTGACCTGTGATATATCAATCATTGATCATATCAAACCACAGTGCGGAAAACCGAAAACTGTAATGTGTGCAGCCACAGAGCTGCAGGTATTGAGAACAAAACATTAAGAGTAAAATATTACAGCAAAACTGAACAGAACCACCACAATTAACAAAGCATTATGTTATGAACCATATAACTGTTATAAATCTGCTGTGTCATTGTGGGTTCAAGTTGTGTATAAGTAATGTGAATTTTCTTTATATATGTGATGAAAAATGTATTTACTGTTTGAGTGCATAACTTTGAAGTATGAAGTAGCTAAGTCTTTTTTATGGCAATAAAAAAAGAGCATTTTCTATCAGTTGGATTGTGCTACTTGGTTTCTTGCACAAACGACATAACCTCTATGTGGTGGAAATATTGTTTAGATACATTCACATTGGCTTTCTGCTCCCTTTTGTATTTTTAATAGACATATTTCAGTGTGCTGGATTCTTTGATGTCATTTAAAGAGATTTAAAGAGAGAACAAATAATTAAATGTTTCAATGTGTGGCTACAGCCCTTACTTGTAGTGTAAGAGCATCCATGGTGCAGATAGTTTACCGACAGCGCCAATCTGCTTTTGCAGCCTATATTGTGGTCGGAGGTGGTATTACACCCAGAGGGGTTTATTAACAGGATGCTCTCGCTGTGGCCCCTGGTCCTACAGGCCGCAGCCGGACCCCTTCTCGTTTACCCTGAAAAGTGGCCTTGATGATACATGCGGTTCAATTTATAACCACTAGAGGGCGCCACATGACCATATAATGACAAGCAGTAAGTCGTCTATTGATTTCCAGCATTTAGGGAATTTTGTTAAAGACTTTGCGTCTCATAACATACAGCTGTGCCAATCCTATAGCGAGGGACACACCTGTTATGTGTTGTTAACGTGTTATTTACAACAGTGGTTAAAAGGTTGACCAATTAGATGTTAACTACTGAATCTAAATAAGCACAAATAACAATTAATTCTTCACCTGTTTCCATAAATTAATGTCTAATATTAATAAAGTTCTCAATATGTCGTGTTTACTGTTCATTCTGTTTTTTTTACACAGAGAAAAGTATCTGATTAAAACGCTACAGAATAAAAAAAAAAAGCATTTCGCTCACGTATATAAACGTAAATATAAATGATAAGGATAAAGACTTAAGCGATAGTAAAAGTTTAACTTATTAAACTTGGCCCCGGTGGTAGGTTACTCGAAACTCTTCTCGTCGCCCTCCCCGTTGACGTTACGTACGCAGCCGTGGCGTGCCTGCAAGCCAAATAACATGGAGTCCTCTGTCTGGCATCTTCCAAGGGATCCATGCAAAGAAAAAATAAAAGCTTGAGCACCGATAAAAAAAAAAAAAGGAGCAAGTTTCTCCATGTGAGCTGTCAAAGCTTGTTGCGAGCATCGTCTCGGCAGCGTAAAGCTTCAAGCTCTGTCCTCAAGTATGACGAGCGGTGCTTAAACTGCCAGCCTTTCCCTGCGATCCGCAAAACCAGGCCGATTTCAGTGAGTATTTGCTGCAAAAAAACCTGCAATTTTTCGGGCGGTTGAGGCTTAAAAAGCATTGTGCATGGATGCAATGTTGTTATAGTCAGCTGACAGCCTGACGGATCGATATCAGCCACTGAATCAGCAGAGGCCAGCCCGTGGGACACCTTATGCACCCGGGCATTTTCCTGCTTTTTTAGAGGGGCAGCAAGAGAGGACATGGGCCTGAATATAAAGGCCACTTATTTATGTAACCATTTGGGCGCACTATTCCATTCTTTAAGACCAGACGTATTATGAAAATAGGTCAGACAGTCCGAAAACTGCAAATGAGGAAAATTAAAGAGGACAGCCAAAACATGAGAGATTCTGCACATCTGACACTTCCATATTGTCTGATATGCTTTTTGATTCTTATTTACAGTCTGTAGGCTGTTTATTTTTAAGAAAATCCTAAAAGTTTTGCATGCAAAATATTGCAGTAAGTATGGTGGCAGACTGAGTAGGCTGTGAGCTTAATGAGTGAAACTTTTAAGCCATGGAAAACTTTATTTTTGTTTAGTGTGTTCACGTGTGAATGTTTCTAGAAGAAGAGGAGAGTGCACAATGTAGGCAGGCTGGTCACTAGTGGGACTCCATACTGTTCTCTGGGGGACGATGGAGCCAGAAGGGCGACCCCTAACCCCAGGGACCAGCTATGGGCCCCCATCCATCAACTCAGCACAAAACCCCGTCACCTCTACCTTCCTCAACTGCACCTTACAGGTAAATACATCGTCATAAAATCATCACTGCAGTCATTTTCACCACCAGACGCCAATTTATAAAATGCTTTTATTATTACCACCAGTCCTCATGTTCTTCAAATGTGAGAGACGGCCTGATGTCCGCCAAATGTTCATGGGGCCACACTGGAGATGAGGGCTCCAAGAAGACTGAGGGTACTCAGTCACCTAGTGCAGACCCAGGGAGGAGCGCACAGAGGAGATTCAGGTCCTCAGCCTTTCCTTCCTCCCTAAGCTGGGACTCTGACTCTGAGAAAGAAACACTAGATGGTAACACATGGCTCAGTATTTATTAGAAACTTGTTGCATACTTCTTTATAGTAGAAACTGGTAGTGATTACAGTTTATTGTCGGGCTGAATTTAGCTAATGAACAATGTCATCACACCACTTTATCATTGTTGTCCCCTTACTGTTATAAATGTGACTCAGTCTGCTTGTAGTCAGAAGTCTCTCATCTTTCTCTCTCTATGTACCTGGAGTATGCACTGTATTTTTGACTGTGGATTTTAACTGTTAAGCTGTGGAGTGATGTTCCTGTGGTTATGTGTTTTGTGTGCTGTTATGTGTCAGAGGAGGAGCTACAGCACTTTTCTAACCCTCATGGTCTGGCTGCTCACAGCCCAGGATCTCCTTCTTCTGGACTCAGGTGAGAAGGAAGTGTAGAAGGAGGAAGGAGGAGCTTGTTGTTTGGTGGTGAAATCAGCTGGTTAGTTTGGCGAACTAAGACAAACTGAGAAGCAACACAGCCAGAAATACACATAGAAGAAAAAAACATTCAGAAAGTTGTATTTGAATAGAGCCGTCCTTAAAAATAAAAGTCAACAACTGCATTTGAATTAGGCAAGCAATACTTTGACATTTTGGGAAACTTTCTTGCAGAGTTAGATGAGAAGATTGATATTACTCATGTCTATACAGTAAATGTAAAGCTGCTGGTTGGCTTAGTTCAGCATAAAGACTGGAAACAAAATCCACCTTCCAGCACCTATAGAACATTCTGATTAACATGTTTTCTCTTTACATCTGTTTATATTATATTTTCTTTTTATATATTGTCTTTATATTTATTTAATGTGTAGCCTGTGTAAAATTGTCTGTACTGTTGTCAGTGGGAAGTGGCAAGGCAACCACCAGAGATATCAGGAAGTCACTGTAACAAAACAACTTCATTTTTTGTCTGTATTAATATATTAGTGAGCTGTTGAGGTGATGGCAGGGTTGAAATGTTTACATTTGGACAGTCCCAGGCTAGCTGTTATCTAATTTCCAGTTGTTATGCTAAGCTAAGCTGAC
This sequence comes from Scomber scombrus, assembly GCF_963691925.1. Lineage (NCBI taxonomy): Eukaryota > Metazoa > Chordata > Actinopteri > Scombriformes > Scombridae > Scomber > Scomber scombrus. The sequence goes on from NC_084987.1 coordinate 22,455,179, forward strand.
CAGCTGCTGTCTGTAGGGTTATATTTAACAGACTAAAATAAAATGGTATTGATCTTTTTATTTAATTCTCAGCCAGAAAGTGTATTTCTCAAATGTTGAACTTGTGTTATTTGACTAACTAAAATCTACTACTATTACTGTCCATGGTTTTGAGTAGAAAAATTCAGAAGAAATCATTTGGAAATGATGAACCCGAAAAAATGAAGAATTACTATTTTATTTCCTAATATGAATGTCTCAATGCTTCTTCATCCTGCCAGGAATACAGTTATGGTGGTGAAACAGTGAATCCTTGGTGTTTTTATTTTTTCAGGACAACGGTAGTTAAAATCACATATAGTAAGTCTCTGGAGTAGGCGTGCAAAATACCCACCATGTGTATTATTAAATTCTCTTAGTCTGTTCAAGCCCTCGAAATCCCCCCAAAAATGAAAGAGAACATGACGTCTGTGTTATAGTTATGACCCTTTAAATAAAAGCTTGCAGACGATCTGTAATTTTGACTTATTCTAGGCAGAGATTCTGCTTCACATCTTAAAATTTTAATGTTTTTTTTCTGTCCAGACTTGATAGTGAAGATGATCAAGAACCTGAAAAACTGCAGCCTTTGCATTGTAAGACTAATTCATCCACCCCTGTGGAGGGGCACAATGACAACAACGAGAGCACAAAGACAGAAGGGCCAAATACATCTCGGCTTGGCCCAACAGAATGTAGGTACCACAATGAAGAAACAAAATCTGCCTGCACACTTGACATATTTCTTTTTTATCTTTAGGCTCCTCTCATTCATAATTCCTCTGTTTTCTCTTCACAGTGGCAGACGGCGAAGTCTGGAATGTATCTGAGGCAACTGAGCTGTTTCTGTCCAAAGTAAAACCAAAGGACAGTTGCCAGATGGAGGAGGAGGCGGACAATATTGTGGGTGAGAGAATGCCCAAGAGAAAAGAAACCAAGGAGCCTGAAAGAGATGTGTACACGTTCCCTGGAGACTCAGACCCTGAGAGTCCCCCTCCTGCCCCCTGGGCTCATTGCACATTCATTCAGCGGTGCAGAAAGAAGAGGGTCCTGCTCAGGCCCTTCTCCGGACTTGGCACCTTGAAGCATTCATTGCCTGAGACTGGCAAGGTGGCTAAGGTGGAACTTCAGAAATCCAAAACTGTAACACCGGCACAGCTGAGCCTAGGTGGAGGAGTCTATGATTTTGAGGAGGGTAACTTTGAAGAGGGAACAGTGGATGAACCCTTAAAGTTCAGAGATAGAGGAGGAAAAAGAGACAAAGAAGAAGATGAAGAAAGCGGAGTAGAGCCAGGTAAAGAAATTTTCACCTGTGTTGAATGTAGCATTTACTTCAAAAAGCAGGTCCATCTACAGGAGCACATGATTGAGCACCGTCACAGTGGTGCAGGATGTGGCAGGCGCACGGGAAAGGGTGGCCGTTTTCGGTGTGTTGAGTGTGGATGGAACCTACCAAATCGGCTTGCACTGGCAGACCACCACAAAAGGCACGAGGAGTCCCGTCTGAAGATCCTGGAGGAGATTGAGAAACTGAATGAAAACGGGAAGGAAAAAGAGATTCACAAATTGTACAGTAAGGTGGTCAAGCTTACAAGCCCAGAAACCGCTATTATGCAAGATGCAGGCCCGGTCTCGATTCCAGGCCAAGGGTCAGACCCAGAAATAGTTACAGCTCCACCTCTATCCCCAGCCCCAATTTCGACACCAGACAGAGACCAAGCAACTCTTGACTCAGATACAACTCCTCCAAATTCAGTCCGAAGCCCAGCTCAGCCCCGAAGTGTCTCTGCCTACCGCCGCCGCTTTGTCTGCTCCAAGTGTAACTTCAGCACAAGAACCTCCCAGGCACTGGCTAATCACACCAAGACCCACAACAGGAAAAAAAACGCTCTCCGGGGTGACACCCCATCTCCTGGTTCACCATCATGTTTGGCGTCCACCTCCCTGGCCTGTGGTCATTGTGCCTTCTTGACATCCAGTCAAACTCTATTGAGGGAACACCAGAAACTCGTTCACCCGGAACAGGTCTCCATCAGTGGAGCACAGGCTGATGAGACTGGCCAGCATTCAAGGTCTAATGTGGGTGCTCGAATTTCAAACCCCATCCCAGATTCCGACCACCTCTCAGGGTCTGGATCCCTGCCCAATGCCACTCAAGGCAAAAGCCAGCAAGGAGTCACTGCCTCTGAGGACAGCACAACACAGGACAGCGCTGCAGCTCGGCCCACAAGCCGGGCAGTCTTTAAGTGTGTCGGGAATAGGCGATTCAGCAGGAGAGGGAAGACTTGGACTGATCTAGCCAAGTATCAGTCAAGACTGGATGACGACAAGCTGGCTGGCAGTGAAGACGAGCAAGATGAAGATCAGTGCACAGAGCTTGACAATGACCTGTCCCAACAAGATGCTAACTCACCTTTGGGAGAAAAACAGCACACCAGAGCACATACAGGTTAGACTAAATGAATGATTGAACACTTTGTATTGCAACTCTGTACTGAAATGCTAAAGTTAGACCAAGTCACCTTCACTTTTGTTCTGTTTAAATTGTGTCTGCCATCGGTTTGAACATTTGGATAAGACAATAAGACATTTTTAAAAAACACTCACAATTTACACACTGCAAATAAATAAAAAACAGGCAGCTGTTTTCAGAGAAAGCACCAGACAGTAAATAAACAAAATTAGCAACTAGCAGATAACATTGCTGGAGACTTAAACAGGGCTAAAGAGACACATGTGTGGTTAAAAAAAAACCTATTAATGGAAGTTCAGGTTCTTACAACATTTGTCACAACCTCAACAATCAATACTTTCCAGTCGAATGGAGACAGCCACCAATGTCACTTTCCAGGGTGACAAAACTCTCCTCCTCCACAGTTTTCAGGAGTACAAACCCTTTAAGAAAGCTGATTCATAAGATGTTAGCTGTTAACAAGAGAAGTACATTGTGATTATTACAAGTAGAAAGTGCGGTTAATGGCCCTAACTATGAAAATAAAAAAACAAAGTTGTAATAACACAGAATTTGACGTGTTTAGATGTGCCTAAACCCTCCAGATGCAAATATGGTATTTAAAGTATGCAGCCTCAAATGACTGTTCAAGTTTCAAAATGTTTTATCTGTTTATTCAAGATTGTTTTTTTTTTTTCCTTTCCAGAAGACCGTTCAGCACAGCAAAGTGCTACATTATCGCTCTCCCCTAAGAAAAGCGTGAAGGACGAAGACGAGGAGGTGGAGAAAGACAGGAAGGTTTTCTTTTTGAGGAGGAGCAACCGGATTACTGCTGCACCTGCAGAAATTGACAGTGACGACGATGACGATGACATTGACGAGGAGCACTTGCGACGTTTCCTGTCAGAGGGCATCTTGGATGAAGACAGAGACGAGATTGATGAGGATGAGGAGACGCTGAAGAGTGTGGAGAGGAAATGCCCCTACTGCCCCGATCGATTTCATAACGGCATCGGGCTTGCCAATCATGTGAGAGGCCACCTGAACCGAGTGGGCGTCAGCTACAATGTGCGTCACTTTATTTCCCCTGAGGAAGTCAATGCCATTGAGAAGAAGTTCTCCTATCAGAAGAAAAAAAAAAAAGGTCAGCACCTTGTTGCGTGTATTTCTTTAAGCTGTGTAGATGTTGTCTGATCAAATTGTGAAACCCAGAAAGACAATGCCTTCTTTGTTGTCTTTGTTGTTAAAATATTCTTGGAACAATGACTCTGATGTAGGCTGTGTGACAATGTCAGACGCCCAATTGAAAAACATGAGCTAAAGTGAATATTAACTCTATAATAAGGGAGTCTTTCATTTGAAATGCCTGTTTCATGCCCAGTAGAACAAATAAATTCAGATTATATGCGGGTTTTGTAGAAGTAGTCATTATGACGTAAAGCAGTGGTTAGCAGGAACAGGAATTAATGTGAAATGCAGGGAACGTTTATAACATAATGTATCTGTGCAAAAGGAAATGGTCATATAATAATAATAATTGCTATGGTGTTGAGATATCTATTTTTTTTGAACAGATACATTATATGCTATATATTTTCCCTACAACTCACTTTAATTACTGTGAGCAGGTATGTTGCCATGCCATGTTGCCCATAGTTACTTAACATATGTTTCAGTCAACATTTCTTTATTTTCTGTTTTATGATGTTGTTTTCAGAGCATCACATGACCTCAAGTTGACCTCAAGTCGTCATTGCTTAATTCTGATGCTGATGGATCTATACCACCACCTTCACCAAGTAGTTTAGTAAATTTGATGTACTGTCACTAATGTGAATGTCACTAGTTTTGCAGGTATTTGGTCATGAACCAAAGTATTTGACAACAAAACTTTGACCTGATGATGCCGTTACATGTAGAGTTAAGGGATTACCAATGTTATTACAATTAATCCGGAGGGGGACATGACTTTGTGTACCAAATGTAATCGCATTCCATTCAGTAATTGTCAAAACACACACAGGGGTCACAAGAAGACGTTGCCTGGACTAAAGGGATCACATGCCATAAGGTTGGCGTTAAGTATTATCCCCACATGTCTAAACTTCCACTTGTATTGCCTGTCCTCTCCACAGTTGCCAACTTTGACCCGGACACATTCAGTGTGATGCACTGTGAGTTCTGTAGCGCCGGCTTCGACACCCGGGCCGGCCTGTCCAGCCATGCCCGTGCCCACCTCCGCGACTTCGGCATCACTAACTGGGACGTTACCATCTCGCCCATCCACATCCTGAGGGAGCTGTTCTCCAGCAGGCCAGACCTGGTAATCCCCACAGCTCCCCCGCGGAGCCCTGGCTCCATACAAGAGGAAGAGGAGGGTGAAATGGAGGAGGACGAGGAGGGAATCATTGAGGTAAAACTGGAGGGGGAGACAAATGAAAGGACTCTGAGTTCTGCCGTTTCTGACGCACTGCCTTCAACATCTCCTCAATCTTGGAAGAACAAGGATAGTATAAAAGATAGTGAAGGTAAGTCTTCAACGTTGACCCATTCTTAAAAAGTAGAAATTGTATTATACTCATGAGTTGTGTAGTTGCTCTGTTGGCTGCTGATGTGTTTTATTACCTGGTGACCCCTTCAGTATTTGCACTTTAGACCTCGGTAATGCTACCAGGAGAGCTGAAGGATGCTATTTACAAATGCATGAGGCTGTGGGAAATGTGAGTTCAGATGCTGTTACTGTTGTTTGAAGTGCACCTGTCTGTTTGCTATTTCTGCTGAATAAAAACCGGACTGTCTGACCTGAGTGACACCTCCGTGCACTGTATGAAGGTTGCTTGTGGCTGTTGTGAGAATATGAGCCTTTTACAGAGAGAGTGAGAGTGAGTGAGAGCGTTAGTGTGTGTGTGGAGAGTGAGTCCCTGATGCCCGTGGTTGATGTGGCACTCGGTGCATTTATCCCAACCTCCGCCTCCACTCGATTGGTCACGCCTTAGCTCAGCGGTGCATATGGGGGCAAAATGGCTGCTTCCACCTCCCCGCAGACCCAAACAATAGCGGAAAAGCTGTCTGGCTTCAGCTGCCGGGAGTCCGATGCACTGCGGTTGTGGACCGGTGAGTAGCGCGCGGTGTTCATTCCCGTGCACCGCGTGCCCCCCTCGGATCACACGGCGGCGTTGCGCTTCACGTCTCGCGCAGCGTTTATCTTGTCACATTGTAGCCAGACAGAAAAAACAGCCATTAAAAAAAAACTCTTCATCATTATGTGAGAGCACGTAAAGAAAAGCAGTGTCGCGCACAGCCATCCAGGTAGCCCTCATGACACGCGTGTCAAAAAGCTCAGAAAGCGGGTCATTGTGGTTGTTTCGGGTGTTCCCGTTTATGCAGGCGCGGGTAGAATTGTGCACATTTTTCGTTGTTGTGATAGGCTATTGTTGTTTCAGTTTGTGTTTCCTAAACGTCCGTCAGGTTTTTTTTCTCTTCTTATTGTGCACGTCTGGGATGACGTCCAGTATTTTCAATGCTGCAGGATCTCAAAAAATTACCTACTGTTGCCCAATCCTCGCCATTTTACTTTGCTTTGATTTTTGATAGAGGACACGCTGTGCTTTCAAGTGCATGCATTTGTGCATGATTTAGTCTTATAATAAACTAACATTGATATCGCTCAGGAAACATGGCAACTTTGTAGACTGAAAGCGGTCATAGTCAGTCATCTTATTGCAACTTATCCGGATCAACGGGAGTATAATCGAAGTATCACTTTTTCTTGGAAGTATCAGGGTTGCTCAGTGTTTGAGGCGACTCAGCCTGAAGGGACATAAAGTCAACTTAGCTCCTTTTTTTGTTGCTACTTTCATTAAAGAAGAAAAAGACTCCGGGGATGATTTAGTGCCTTCTTGGTTATAATAGATGGTGTTATAACGCTGCGCTCCGAGGTGTCACATCGCCGCTCTTTTACAGTCAAGAGATGAACTGACAAGCGCAGAGCCGCCCACCAGACAAAAAGCATTGTCTGTCTCCACGTCTCTTTTGATTTACCGATTTGTCGCAGAAAATGGCACTTTTGTCCCGGGAATGCCTGACTGCGGGGAACCAGGACTGCCATGTTTGTTTCGTACAGTAGTTGCAACGATGACTTTTTTTTGACAGGGTTTCATGACTTTAATCTTTTTATGTACATGTCGCTTCAGAGGACGTTAGAATGCGCTGTTATTACATTGATTGATACATTATGAGCTCAAAAGACTGAGTTGATTTCTCTGCTCTCAAGCTGCGTTTTGTTGTTCATGTCAAGGCACTCAGAAAGATACTTATATACTTTAAAATGCTGACTGTTTTTGGAGAAGCATTAGAGAATTAGAATTAGTGGTGAGATTCAACCTCTGATATTTATTTTAAGGTATTTTATTATCATAATCACTCTTAATTGTCCTAATTAAATTGGCGTTGCTGCACTTAACTGGATATTGTGTTTCATGTTTTAGGTGAGGAGGAGGAAGCAGCTGAAGAAGAGGATGAGGATGAGCTGCAGCTTCCAGCTCTGGATGCTCTGAGCCCGAGCCCAGGGAAGACAGGGCTTTGCAGCGTGGACCAAGACAGCCTCTCTCCCGGGGAGGATGCAGACACCAAGGGTGAGAGAGAGAAAGAAATATGGGGATGCCGAGCCCTGAGTGTTGACAAGGGATTGGATTTGCTTCAGCCAAGCCTTATCATAGCTGTCAGTGGGGAAATTGTAAAAGTGACCTCAGGTCAGCGTTGAATTGTGGCGACACTACATCAGAGAGGGTTGTCTCTGGGGAGGAGGCAGACAAATGTATTTAGGGGCTAAAAAGAGCACCTTCGTCACTTGGTAGTGTTACTGCAGACTGGGTGAAGATGTAGACAGGAAGGGTAAGTGAGGTGACAGGTCCTCTGGGATATCTGCGGCCTCTAAAAGAAGCTGAGCCACCTGTTGTTTCTTTGCAAACTTTGTGTTAATATTACAAGATATAATAAAAAATCATATTTAAACTGCTTATTATAGTAGTTACTGTGTAATATTTATATCTATCTTTATGATGCCTATTTTTCAGTGCACAACTTGAAGTGTGAGGTGTGTGGAGCTCAGTTCGAGACCAGACGGGGAATGTCCAGCCACGCCCGCTCTCACTTGCGCCAGCTGGGTATCAGCGTTTCAGAGAGCAGCGGGGCGCCCATCGACCTCCTCTACCAAATTGCCAAGGAGCGTAATCTTGACAGCCAAATAAGCTCATCTCTTCTGGATCCCCTTTCGGCCAAGAACTCCTCTGCTTCTGCTCCTCGGAAAGATGAAGACTTAGAAGACATGGACTTCGACGAGAAGCCGATACCCCTCTCCATCCTGGCCAAAGCGGCGAAAGCGGTGCCGCCCGCTTCCTCCTCCACGCCTACACCTTCTCCTGGTGCCTCTCCAGCTCCGGCTCATTCTAGCTCCCCTTCCTCGGTAGTGAGGAAAGCCCCCATTTCCTCTCTACTGCCTGTGTCTTCCCCCTTGCGCTCCCCGGAGCACAAGGCCGGGGGAATGAAAAGTTTGACCTCTAACCTCTCTCCCTCTGCCGGCCTCACGACATCCAAACCCATCTGGGCACCGCAGGAAAATGACGCACCTCTCAACCTCAGTAAGTGTAACCGCCCCCACTTAAATCTGTCTCTGAAGACTTTGTATTGTATTGTTCTTTGTTCATATGAATGGCTTGTGTTCTTTTTAAATTCTTGGGTTTTTCGAAGTCTTAGTGTAGTTATTTCTTCTTAATGTGCAGCACTCGAGGTGGACCCCAACAAAGACATTGTTTGTCAGCTGTGCGGCGCTTGGTTTGAGACACGGAAAGGCTTATCCAGCCACGCACGAGCCCACCTTCGGCACTTTGGGGTGGAGTACTCTGAATCCAAGGGCTCTCCCATCGACCTCTTGAACCAGCTCATTGATACTGACGACTTCAAGCACAAAGCCAGTGCACTGCAGCTCAACAACCACAGAGAACCGCGGGGCCTCACGACCACAACGCTCTCCTCCCCGAAGCAGACCCTGCTGAGCCTCTCCTCTTCTTCCTCCTCATCCCTCCTCTATAAGGTGACCACGGCCGGGGGTGGGTCGACATCCAAAGCTACCTCTTCCTCTGCCTCATCTCTACTTGGCCTGCCCGCCAAGCGACACAAGTCCTCTTCCATGCAGGTCTTCCGCCTAAGTAGTGGGGAGCTCATGGCCCTTCCACACAGTGAGTGTCGTTTCACAGGATTGATGGGGCTCTCCCGCATGTTGTGTAAAGTCATAAACGCTTTAAAAAGTTATTTTACATATGTTTCAGGTCACTTTTCTCATCTTTTAGGTGAACCTCCGAAGGAAATAGGCTGTGAGTTCTGCGGGGAATACTTCGAGAACCGTAAAGGCCTCTCCAGCCACGCCCGCTCTCACCTGCGTCAGATGGGCATTACTGAGTGGTCTGTCAACGGCTCCCCGATCGACACGCTACGGGAAATCATCAGCAGACGCGGCCTGCCTTGCGCCCTTCCTCTAAAACCTCGCAAAACTCCACCTCCGTCCTCTCCGGGACCCCCTCGTTCCCCTCTGTCGACCTCCTCCTCTCCCTCAGCTACCCTCCTGAGTCGGGTACCTTTCGCCTTCGCCCGTCCCTCCAGTCCTCCTCATCCCGCGGTTTCTAAGTCGAGCTCGGTTCCACCGACGTCGTCTAGCGGGCTCATCCTCAAGCTGAAGCCTGAGCCGGTGCAGCTGGAGGTCACCGCGCCCGGAACTGCGGGGAGATCTGGCGGCTTCTCGGCTGAACCTCTCAACTGTAGCTGGAGCAGCTCTGACAGTGTATTCCCCCTCAACTTGGGTAACATAAATCCTAAATTTATTCTGCAGTGCAAATTTAGTAGTTTAGGAAAACTTTCAAACATAATTGCTAACTCAGCAGCAGATACAGTTTATTACATTGCTCTTACTTCTTACTTACTCTCTTTGTGCTTCTTCCACAGCCATGGCTCATGAAGTGGAGCCTACAAGGGATATTCGCTGTGAGTTCTGCGGGGAATACTTTGAGAACCGTAAAGGCCTCTCCAGCCACGCCCGTTCCCACCTCCGCCAGATGGGCATTACAGAGTGGACTGTCAACGGCTCGCCCATTGACACCCTGAGAGAGGTTATGCACAAGAGAGGGGTCGGCGCCTCCTCTCATTCGGACCAGGGAGTCAAGAAGGAGTCGAGCCAGGGAGCGCACAGTCCCCTTTGGGAGAGCATGGGGAGCGCCAGCGGTTCAGAGGGTTTGGGTGTTTCAGGCTACCACACCTCCAAATACCGTAAATCTCCTCTCAGTTTGCTGCAGTCAGGGTCGAGGCTCCATAAACAGGGCCTGGGATCCCTGGGTTCCTCTGGTACACCACCTGCAGGGAAGTTTTTCAGGATGTCCCCACTTGGGAAACGGTCTCTGTCAGAGGACGCCCAATCAGTGGAGACGGCCCACTCACCGATAAATCAGCTTAAGACTTTTTCACCTCTGCCACACGAGTTCTCCTACAAAAGGAAATCCTCCCCAGACAAGCCAGGACACCAGGGTGAGTCATGGTTAGGTTTTTGTTTTTTGTTGGTATGCTCAATCTGAAATGATCCCATATTTTCTGATCATCATTCTCAAAAAGACATCTCCACTCACTTTTCTCCTACCCCCCCACCCCCTCCTGTTTTTCAGATCCCAGCTGTGAGCTTTGTGGGTTCTACTTTGAGAACCGTAAGGCTTTAGCAAGCCACGCGCGAGCTCACCTAAGGCAGTTTGGCGTGACTGAGTGGTGTGTAAATGGGTCCCCTATTGAGACGCTCAGTGCTTGGATGCGCAGCAGGCCGCAGAAGGTGTTGGAGATGCACCGCAGCTACATGCAGGGTAACCGCTCCACCCTCAAGAAGGTGAGAGGAAGTGGTGTAGTTGGTGGTGGATCATTTCAGTCTGATAGCTCAGGTGTTAACAGAGTGAGCTCCCAGGCTTTAGCTGAATGTATCTTTAGTCTCTGACATTTCAGCCAAGTCTATTGTTGCAAGTGTGAATGTAAAATATCCGTAGAAGAACTTGTGCCTCCCACAAAGCCAAGCAACTGTATCACAGAAGAGCATAACCCACTGTGCTACTTTTCTGACACACTCACTTTCCTCTCAGTATCTCTGAATAGGCGTCATGCTTGGAGATCTAACATGCCTCAGCTGGTGGCTCGACAGACATTTTGTGTCTTGGAAAGCTTCAGACGTGTTGTCTGTTGTCAGCTTTGAGCCGTACTGTAGATCCTGTGTCTTTACCCAGCAAAAATCACTAGGGACAGATGCCAGAACGACTCAGCTATTGACTTGATAGTTGCCATAGTAACCAGGGTGCCTGGCAGCTTATGTTTCATCTTCAGATAAATTATGGCATGCTGTTGATAGAGAGAAATGTACGTTTTTTTGTTTTTTTTCTTTCTTTCTTCCCTCCTGAATTAGTTTCTGGTGCATTTGCGTCACAGTCGCACCTTTTCCCTGAGCTGTGATGTGACACACATACAGAATGGATCACCTTTTAAATGTCCTTGTAATCATATTGTATAGGTTGTATTATACTGGACAAGTGAAGCCAACTATGATATATGAATTGGACTGTTATGGATAGCGATATGGATCTAAGAACCATGTAATGCCTGATGGCACAATGAGAAATCGACCAGATCAGCATAATACCAACACATCACTATACAACACTGTAGTTTAGCATTCTTGCACAAGTATTGTGCAGGTTTAATGCACAAAAATGAGCAAAGAAGTGAGATTGAAAATACATACTGCATATTTTTCTTGCTAAATAGGGGAACTTACAGTGTTCCCTTTGACTTGTCCTCAGATGCTTTAAACATACAGTTCCTCTGCACAATCCTTTTACTGTCAGAGTTCAATTAGATGCGTTTTGAGAATAGGCCTGAAGACATTTTGTCATGTCACAGTCACGCAGTCATGACTTAATGCCAGTACACTAGAACAGGGCCATCGTTAATGTCATTAGTAACACCTGCTCTTTTCCTAACATGGCAAGTCAAAGTGTCTGCAGTGAAAAAGGAGCTGTTGTGTGATCACCAGTCTCTTAAACTCAGGTCTAATCAGGAAACATCAGTGCAAACATCTGTGTGGGTGGGCTGCAGAGCTGTTAGAGCCTTTTGGGGAGATTTTTCTGCAAAACAGTTTTAGCAATTACTTCTTTTTTTTATTTTTAGGGACTTAAATAATCTTACCTCAAAGTCCACTTACTTGCTTTCGCTACAGTTTTCTCATGGTCTTCATTGCTTATTCATTGCTTACTTTTGGCATTATTATTTATTTATTACAAGACTGTGATATGTTGTTGACAGCTCCAGAAAAAGCTAGTAGGTGGACTTTGAGGAAATATGATCAATATCTCATAGATACTGATGGTTTAAGCCTAAAGCCAACACATAAGGATGTATTCATTGCCAAATTCACAGATACAACAAACATTGAAAACCCAATGACAGGTGGGCTTGATAGGCCAAAGGTATAAAAGTAAAGGTATAAAGACTATACATGTTATGTTAAAACATTGACACTGCTAAAGTAATTGTAAAACAAGCTCACAGTATGTTTGGTATAATTGGTTATCAAGGTCTACATATTTCCTAGTAGATCTGGGTCAATTCCAGTAGCATTAGCCTCAAGACATTTCTCAACTGACATACTTATACACTTATAGTTTTGGTACATCAACAACTTACTGCTTTAAGAAGTAGTTTAACATTTTGTATTCATTTCTTTTCTTGCCAAGGGTTAGATAAGAAGATTTGACACCGCACTCATGTACAAGATATGGAGCTACAGCCAGCAGCTAGTTAGCTTAGCTTAGCATAAAAACTTAAAACAAGGGGACACAGCTAGCCTGGCTCTGCCTATAGGTAATAAATAATGCATACAAAAACCTGTAAAAACTGCAAAAAAAAAGTGTAAGAACTGCACATTGTGGTTTTAGAAGGGGGAATTATGTGCCAGACTTTTTCTTGGCTAGAAACAGTAAGTGTCAGTTTTACACTGGTTTATGCACTGATTAAACAAACAAGCTGTAACGTGTTAATTAATTATCTCTGAAAGGAATTGGTAGGCAGATTTTGTTATCTTTGGACAAAGCCCAGCTAGGCTACTGTAGCTATTTCCACCTGCTTTTAGCTTTCATGCTAAGCTAACCAGCTTTTGGTGGTAGTTTCAAATTTACTGCACAGAAGAGTGGTGTCAGTCCTCTCATCTAATACTTGGCAAGAAAGTGACTATGCGCATTTCCCCAAAATGTTGAATTATTTAAGATTTACTATTAGAATGAATGCTATCAATTTTATATAAAGACAAGTATGCTAAGAGAGATATTTGCTAAGTGACATCTTATTTGGCTATAATGACTAGTTATGTCATTTTAACTTGTTCTTTTTAAACGTAGTATCAAGGTTACATGAGACACAGAGACATGGCAGATCAAGTGTCTCTTGAGATATTGCTTATAAGACCACTCATCTCTTTCCATTTTCCAGAAGAGCAGCTCACCTTTCTCTGCATCAGCGGATTCTGATCATATCCTCCCCATCTCATCACAGAAGGCCTCCTCTTCCTCCTCCTCCACCTCCTCCCAGTGGTCTTCTTCGTTGGCTGTAAGCCTGGTACGGCCGCTGAGCCGCGAGGTCAGCCATGGCTCTTCCAAGACCGCAGAGGGTGAAGTTGGTACCAACCTACTGGCCGTTCCCTTCAGACCCGGCCGCAGCAATGCCAGCCCCTCGCGCCTCATCAGTGGCCTCCCACTTCAAGCACAGGTGGCACGCAGTGAGCTTAACGTCCGCCTGCCCAGAGGTACGTGAGGGACAGTGTGTGCTTTTGCCTGCACGTGTTTGTACTTTTTCAGTTGAATCTCTTCTTGTCGAGGCGGTGCCGGGCTTGCTTATCTTCTGAGAAAAACATTTCAACCATTTGACTCTTAAAAATCTCTAACTACTGAAATTCTCCAGGGTTGGTTTGCTGTTTTATCCTCTGAGTCACACGGTTGATATGACTCTCAGGATGGGAATGCCGGTTTGTCTGATGGTCCATCAGTTTAATCTAGACTAAAATGTATCTCAACAAGTATTGGATGTATTTCCATAAAATGTGGTGAAGATCCACAGACAATGAATCATACATAGTTGCTCCTCTTTCTCTAGCGCCACCATGAGGTTCCCATCAGGATGAATTGTAATGATTCAATTTTTCAATTCAATTATATTTATATAGAGCCAAATCATAACAGAAGTTAATCTCAGGGCACTTTCACATAGAGCGGGTCTAGGCTGTACACGTTATTTTACAGAGACCCAACATTCCCCCATGAGCAAGTACTTGGCGAGAGCAGCAAGGAAAAACTCCCCTTTCATGGGAAGAAACCTCGAGCAGAACTGGGCTCTAGGTGGGCGACCATCTGCCTCGACCAGTTGGGTGAGAAAGGGAGGGGGAGAGAGGAGAGAGACACAGAGATGCAACAATAACAACAACAGTAATAATCATAGAATTATGACATAATAATAATAGTAATAATAGCATATGTCGTTCTCAAGCAGGACCACTGCAGCATGGGGTCCACAACCACGACCCACAAGCTCACAATCCATAACCAGGCTGTCCTGGTTATGGATCTGTGGGAACATGTGAGACAAGAAAGCACAAAAACTCTCCTGGGAAGAAGCTAAGTTAGTCACATGCATAAAGATGGAGAAGTCTCATGGCAGTCTAGGGCTATAGTAGTATAACTAGGAGCTGGTCCAAGGCAAGCCTAGGTTCTATTCTTAAACGTAGAGAGGGTGTCTGCTTCCCACACCGAAATTGGAAGATGGTTCCACAGGAAAAGAGTCTGATAGTTGAAGACTCTGCCTCCCATTCTACTTTTCAAGACTTAAAAGCCATGTTGGTGATCTCTTAACTTTTCCTCCATCATCAGTTCAAAGTTTAAATTTGTCCAATACTACTGCAAAACTGATGTAGACATTTCCAACAGCCTCAGCAGAACTTTATGTTTAGTGTCAATAAGCAAATATTAGCACAGTGACAGGCTAAACTAAGATTGCGAACATACCATCACGTTATCATCACGTTAGCATGCTGGGATTAACATGTGCTCAAGTACAACTTCAGTTATTTGCATGGTTGTAGACTCTTAGTCTTGTTATTTAAATAATTAACAGAGTCCTGAAAAAGTAAAATAATTCATTAATTCACAAAAAAAAAGCGAAAACTTGAAAAGTCTGAAAGAATGTATCATGTATCAGGACAATGTTGTTTAAGAAAAGTTGAATGTACGCTATGCAGTAGAAGGGAAATCTGTGGGATACATGAACGATAAGACAAATAAAGAGTCTGTTATGCTTAAAGGAAAACAAAAGGACTGAAGGCGAGCTGTTTCGTCAGGGGAAATAAATGAAATGTTATAGGAAGTGAGCCACAGTAATGTGCTAGCCTTTGTTTTTACTGAAAGTGAATTGCCTTTTATCATTTTTCTTTTGTTAACATTAAATCTACTTGATTTTGTTTAAGGAAAGGGCCACATTTTGTAAGACACGTATTGAACATTTGTACAAAATTATCATTGCAGAAGAAACATGAAATGAGAAAGGATTATTCTGTGTTTCTGGGTATTACTGGACTGATGCGCTGACATGTTTTGGTGCAGCTCCAGCTTTGCACCAACCCTGTTTGTTGCCTCCTCCCCTCTCGCTAAGGTTTTGAGCGTCGGCCCTTGAAGCACCCGTCTTTCCCAGATGGAACGGAGCGGGACAGCGGCCCTCCTAAACCTCCCCGCACAGGCACCGTCCCCGCCCTGGTGCCCAAACCACCTTCCTACCCACTGGTCAAACTGGTGGGCAAGTTCTACACCCTGAAGTGCCGGTGAGTGTAACCTGAATGTTTGGGCAAGGCCTCCCAGAGTGATAAACATGGGGACTCACACAGGGCCAATGAGAAAATGTCACATTAGACATTTTGAGACAGAAGCATTAAAGGTGCAATATGTAAGATTTTGCCACCTGCTCCAAACAAATAGGAAGGTACAGCCCCGAACCTTTAAAAGTACCTAAAACTTCAAAAAGTGACATATAAACAGTCCTACAGTAAAACGTACTGCAATAATTCTTCATCCTCTCATGTTGGATTGAGTGTAGACTAGATGTCACAGTGACTCACTTTCACCCCTGTGGTACAAAGTGGTATTACAAGACAGGATGGGCTGGGGCTACCCAGCAACCCTCTCTCTGCAACACAATATAGATTTTACATAGTGCATCTTTAATAGAACTACCTGGCTCGGTTTTAAATAGTCCCACAGACCCAAGAACCAATCACCACCCCCACCCCTTATCCAGCACTACTCCACTTTTGACTACCAATGCACTATATTTAGAATAGTGAACCATTTGGGATTTTCAGGCAATATGAATGAGTGTTTAAGTTCTGATGTTACTGCAGTACAAAACAGAATCAGCTGCTCCCTAGGGAGGCACTGAATTTAACAGCATCAGTTTGCCCCTTTTTTTAGTCACAGTAAGTGTTATTCCACTGTTATTTCCCAGTATACAGTTTAAGAACCAGCTTAAATGTGTTGTTCTGCGTCAGGTTCTGCGAGGTGGAGTTCCACGGTCCGCTGTCGGTGCAGGAGGACTGGATCAGACACCTCCAGCAACACATCCTCAAGATGAACTACAACAAGCCTGCTGCACCTAAAGCAGCCTCCGCTGAACCCTCTGCCCTGGCTGATGACCCAGCCCCGGTCCAGGCCTCTGCCCCAGCCTCCACCTCTACCTCCAGCACCACCTCTACAACACCTGCCCTCACCTCCACCTCGACCCACACCACCTCCACGGCTCCCAACAGCCACTCCCCTACGCCGCCGGCAGAGTGCGCTCCAACTGTCACTGCCACAGAGATAGTAAAGGTCTCAGAAGAGCAGCCCGCCCTAACTCCGACACCCATTCCCCTCACCACTCAAACGGCGTAAGCTCTAATTCGTCGCCCGCTGTCATTTTACCCCCTTTTGGGTTTTTTTTCCTGCCTTTTACAATTTCTTTCTTCCATCCGTTTCTTTCCTTTGGCCTTCACAAAGTGTTGTTGAGGAGGTTTTTTGCCCCCTCCAAAGAGTCCTCTGAGCCCCAAGCACCTTTTGAAGCAGCTTTCTAGACTGTTACTAAGTCCCGTTACCATGGGAACGAAGCTCTCCTGGCTTATCCCTACGTCGGGGATGGGTGATTGTGGGCACTGTCCAAGGTTATGAGGAGAGATGAACTTACGTTTTGTGTTTGCCTTGTTTCATATGAATGTCCAGGTGTTGACGTGGACCGATACTGTACCCCTCCACCCATTCACTGGGTGATTTAGGGGTTAATGTAGCCCTTATCAAACTTTAACCCCCCCCCCGTCCGCTACATTTTTGCCCAACACCTTTCCCCTTATGAACACTGCGTTACTAAGACCTGCTAGACTCTGACCATTTCTACCAGCGGCGCATCAGTGAGAGCACGCTGGTAGCATTGGCCTTAGCCTCGCACCTAAAGGTCCTGACTGAGATTAACTGACATTTCTAATTATGCTAGTCTCGTGGTTGAGACTTTAAACATGTGGTAACACTTAGTGTTAAAAATGGCACTTTTAATACTGACATTGTCACTGAGCACTTACTGAAACGCCCATTTTAATTGGGCGGAATTTGACAAATTCAGATTGGAGCAAGAAGTGGAAGCACACCCAAAAAAGGGAATAATCCCCCCCCCCAAGTTGACTTTATAATGTAATACTGACCCCAAAATATAGATTTTGCTTGAATGTAGCTTAAAGCACCTATTAATACCTTATATGCACACATTCATACACAATCAAACATATGCCCCATATTACTGTACTGATGGTTCTACCTTTTCATGATGTTACTACTCCACAGTCTGCTGTTTTCTGCAGACAGGGCTGCTGTTTTGCTGAAGGCACAGTTGCTTTTTAATCTTCCTCTCTGGATTCGAGAAGCGGGGCCATAGAAAACGTTCAAGGTTACACATTTTCAAGTTTTGGATTTTCCATTCACAGTGTTGCCATTTTATCTTCCTGCCTTTTTAAAAAAAAAATGTAACCCAAATTATTATTTATTTATTATTATGCATCTGAATGTGGTAAGCTAGGTCATTTTAAAGCTAAAGTAGAACTTTGGATTGTTTGAAAAATAGGTCAGCGGTGCACTTTTTACACTGGTGCACAGTGTGTGTGAGCGTGTGTGTGTGTGTGTGTGTGTGCGCGCGCGTGTGATAGTTTGTGTACATACATACATAGCAAATGTGCATTTGTTTCTAATTTTAAAGAGAAGGAAGTAAAAACTGCTTGATAGGAGGACGTCTCCGTAGCTCAAGGTGAACTAAGTGTGGGAGCCTGTCTGTAAGTGGTCTGATCAAGACTTAAATGCATCCGTCATCGTGTTAGGATGTGCCAAAGAGTCTGTTTACTTCCTTGTCCTGCCTCTGTAAAAGCTGTTTACATTGGATCTGATGGTGGAGAAAACTCTGCACAGCTTATCGAGTTCCCCGAGGCTCCACGCTGAACAATGGACTAACCTGCGGTGATCTGCATCCACTGCATGCAAGTTCCCCCTCCCTGGTTTTGAAAGACTCGGGCTACTGGAGTGGCTTCATGGGACTCATGTTGTTACTGTAGATTTAGATTATTCCAATTAAACATGACCACGAACCAAACTTTATTTCAAGCCAGGGCTCCTGAGAACTATGGCCCCCCACCCCCCCATAGTCCAAACACAAGAAACACGTCTGACCTCGGGCTCACAAAGAGGAGCGAGCAGCGCCAGGCTCCCGAGGCTGAAGTCTGCGGTCTGTTTCTTTCTTACATTGCTTCAGAGTGTGTTCATATCAACCTAGAACTGAAGCAATAACTAAAGGGTCCATGTAGGCTGATGACCTTTTAAACTTTGTTCCAGTGTTGCCATGTTTGAAACATGACTGTTCGATCCAAACGATACCCCCCCGACCCCTTTTATGGAGTATAGATACATACTATATAACTACATGTACTTAAGAAACTGTTGATGCTAGTAGAGCCGTCAGCAGTTCTATTAGCAAGGTAGTTAAAAAAAAAAAAAGTGATCTTAATTCCACTATCGTGATTTGATTTACCTTTGATGCTATGTATTTTTTATTGCTCTGTGCATTTCTGTATTTGCAGTCCTGCAAGGTGAATCTTAGAGTATTTTTTATTTTTATCCGTTAGTCTCTCCAAGCTGAAAACTTTGGTGCTGGTGAGAATGTTGCAGATTTTGGGAGGTGGTGAATGTCGAGTGACTGAACGTGAGCACATTTTAATGTGATTGTCACGTCCTGGTATCAAAGGACTCTAAAAATCAGGCCTTTTTAAAGGGGAGCGCTTTGCACGCTGAGGTATTATCCTCTCTCCGCTTTCACACAGTAATGGAGTTTGGCGCTGTAGCCTCTCACAGGTCCGTGGCCGCATTACTGTGTGAGGTGTGAATTAAAAGCTGATGCATTAGAGTTCCCCTTTAAGAATAAGCCTCAACTGGTGTAACTGGCTGTTCTGTGTGCGCATGTATGTGTGTGTGAGTGTATGAGTGTGCAAAAAGACAGTGAGATGACAATGATGATAGAAGAAAAAGATGCAGTTGAGGAAAAAAAACTGTACTGTACACAAAAGGGTTAAGTTTTAAGTGAATCAACTCCAGAACAAACAATAAATGTGATTTCAATTTCACACATTGACTCATTGCCTTTGTTTGTACAGCACATCAAGCACATCACCCATGTTAATCATTGTTGGAGGTACTATTTAACTTTGTGTGCAAATTCTTTGGTTGAAAAGGCGTTTGGCCACTAGAGGGCATCACAATACAATCTTTACATTGCATGGTTAATTTCAGGCAGAGTGGACTGCACACAGAACAGGTAAGAAAGAGAACTTGGTCAGGGACTTTACTGACCATTAAACTGTGTTTGGCTTTACCACACAGCAAACAGTCCAGTTAATTTAGGACATATTAAATAAAACATTAACAAACAGCACAACTTGTTAAAAGACATTGGTAGATATCAGGAGCTTTTTATGATATCAGTTTTTAAGCTAAAAGAATAATTCAAACATCTGAGATGAGACTTGACAACTGAGGAATCTACTGATGAAGATTATGTGATATGATTGAAAGCTCCAGAACATCTAAATGGATGCTATGGTGAGACTGCTTTCTCAACAAGGTAGATGCAGATACTGTATATAAAAACATTAAAAAAATATCTTTTTGGTAATAGGATGTCGAAGTTCAACACATGCACTGGATTATAACGCCTTTTTTTCTCTCTCTTTTAAGGTAAAAAAGATCAAACTTTCTTTTCTCGCAGGTCTGATTCACATCAGTTTCCTGTTGACCGATATATCGCTGTCGTTCTGCCTCAGGATTAAGTCTGTTAAATATGCTAATATTTTTTCTTTCTTAGTGGCACCTCTGGCATCTTTTTATTTTTACCATCTATATTTACTATTCTCTGCAGTTATACTTTATTAACATTCAAATTTCCATACTACAGTAATGTAAAAAATGAAATCCTTTACACCAGATTGTTGCATACCATTTGTCTGTGTTTATTTACTCCAAAAATGATCCCCCGACTCTGCTGTTCCCCTCTACTCTACAGAGCATTTAGCATCTTTGAGCTCATTGTTTTACCTTTCTGATTGACTCATCTTGTTATTTATCTGTTTTGGCAGGCAGCTGTTCTAAACACTCGGGTGAACACAGAGAAACATTTAGCTGCTGAAGAGACAGGACTTGAACTAATTAACTAATTTGTGTGGTTTAACTTTCTCAGGGGATAGAATTTCTGTGTGGCTTTTTGAAAAATACAGCAGATACTTTGAACTTCAGATAGCTATCGATCACATTTCCTAGATATCAGAAACTAATGAGAAAAATATAAGGAGATCTGACAAAATGCCTGCAAGCCTTCAAATTGTCAGGACTGTGTTGTTGCATTAATAAAATAAGCTTTTTATTTCAAGTACAAATGCCTCACACCATTTGAAAAGGAAATTAAATTGATTAATACACATATATAAATAATCTCTAACCAACACTCTGTAATCTGTTAGACAGGAAATTGACCCTTATGTTTCAGAGCCATCGTATTTGAAATTGATAGATAACATTCTTGCATTATGCATGGCAATAAATAAAACTGAATTTTTTTAAAGTCACACTTGAGCGGATCAAGCATGGATTATACATCCATGGAATCAAGATGTGTGGTCTTAAAGGACCCATGTGTAAGATTTTGGGGGATCTATTGTCAGAAATGGAAAATAATATTATAAGTAACTTTAAATGACAAAGAGCATTATTAGCATGGATTTGACATTGCGTTTGTGTCCACTGATGAATAGGAGTCCAATATCCACTCTACTTTAGATCTGAGCAGTGAGAATGAAGTAAAACACTAATGTTGCAGGCTATTAGCTAAAAGAGCTGAGGGAAACTGCAGAGTCTCTGTGATTCTTTCCTCTATGCACACAGGCAAGCAATTCATTGTTGATAGACAATATTGATTACAGCCTCTTGAAATTCAGATTTAATGAGGCAGAACAAGCATCCTTTAAGAGCATTTGCTCATAAGCTCAGTGAGGAGACAAATGAAACAGCATGGCAGACAGACTTTAATGACTTTACTTCATGGTTTATGACACTAATACCCTCATTCTAAAACCCATGATGCCATTTCAAGACCAATTCTCATTAACCTGACTAGTGCTTTCAAGTAAGAGCAATAATTCTGATCAATGATGAGGTTAATGAGTTCTCCAAGATGGATAACACTGCACTGCATGTTTGAAGACTCATGCATTAGACCTCTGTATCTCTATGGATTTAGTGCTTCATGTCAGCGGACAGAATAGAGGCTTTATATCATATTTCTGTCAAACCGGGGGGGGGGGGGGGGGGGTCGTCACAGATTGTTTGAATGATTCCTGTAACTGAAATTATCCAGAGATCCTAAGTGCTTTTTTCCAGGTTTGTTTTGCTTGTACTTCCAGCTCCCACAAATTCCACTTAGTTCATTTAATGATTCAGTGGAAACAAACTAACATAAAGTTACGTAAAAAGGGGGGGATGATGCTTTATAAGAATTGAGTTACACTGCAGAATCCAAGTGCAAAATGTCTTTGAAAAAAGTTCTCCAGCACCCTTTTATAATTCAGCTGATTGCAGTATATCATCAGAATTACTCGGTTCATTAAAAGAATCAACAAAACAGAATTGCACACACTGCCCTCAGCACGTTTCCTTCTGCTTTTAATGGAGGTGCACATATTTCCATTAAATGTAATGTGGAAACTGCTTTTTATTACTCACTATAACTACTGTTATTAAGTTTGGAAATATTTCATGTTTAAATGAAAAAAAGAGGACACTCCCACTGTAATTAGATGTTTAGTTTGGACCTAAACAAGAGAAGACAAATTGCACCACGCTGGTGAAGCTCCAGATGTTACATTCTGACTGACTGCCAATACACAAACACCGTGGGCGCACAAATATCCATGAATCCAAATAAAAACTACACTGCCATGTTAGAAAAGTTAAATAACACCAGTGTGACACAGATGGTAAATATTACGGACGAGTTATTATGCTCAATTGTTAGTCAGTTTGGGATTCAGATTCTAATAAGAGGACGCAGTAAAAAGTGCAAAACAGCGTGTCAAAACTGGAATGTGAAGACACATTTTAGCGAGCCATTTATCTGTTGACATCTGACGCATACCGTGTCAGTGTAAACATTCAGAAATAGCGCCAAAATAATGCATAAACAACTCAATCCCTTGACAAGAAGCAACTCTTCTGGGGAGTCTTATCGCTGTGTCCTTAGATCAGAAACGTCAATGTTTCATGGTTATATAGCCTACTGTTGTAATGGAAAAATAAATAAAAGTAGGATTCAGGGCATGAATTCAGAAAAAAGCAGGAACTTTATAAACCGAGACCAAGATGCTTCATGTCTTATCAGAAGATGTTCTGCTGGAAAAATCAAACTAACCGGTGATCTTTTTGATGAGCTGCACAGTTTCCTGATCATCATGATGTTAATCGAAGTGTGACAAAATAAGTCCCTCCAGCTGTTTCCTCGAAATCATCTTATCATAAACCCATCATCATCACTCTCTTGGGAGTCTGATTGATACAACACAAGGCTTTTTTTTTTTTTTAACTTGTGAGCTTCTACACAGTTTGAGGCAATACTTTCCCCTTTTCCTCCTAACAATACAGCACATATACTCCAGTTACCAGCTCTTTGTGCTTCTTATTGTGACACCTGCTGCTGCCCAGGTATTTTCCTCTGGTCCTTCACCTACTTTACTGTTCACTTTGAGGCTCTGCTTTCTACAATCCCTGCAGGGGATTGGTATCGATCACCGCCTGCACTCTCATCTGCTACTTAACGTGCTTTTACAGAGACAGACGGAGTAAGACAGCGAGCAAACTAAGCCACGCTCTTCTTTTTGTCTGACTGAGCTAAAAGTGCTTGTTACCCTTCAATTTAGAATCAAAACTATGTAGAGAACAAAATATTTGCAAAATATTTCAATCACATTATAATAATATAATAATAAAAATGAAAAACAACACATAAAAATGTGCTGTGTTGTGATGTTTTGAATTCCCCCGGTCCTGGTGGATTAAAGGCTATAAAAGTCTCACCGAATACAAAATGCTGAAGAAAAGAACGTGATTAGCCGTGCTCTTCATTTCACATCCATTTTTGGTGCTAGAGTGAGATAATCCTACCTTTAAACTGTTTTATGTTCGCACGCAACCCATGACCCACATCAAGAGGATTAAGTGTCTGGACCGATGGATCCAAATATTTTAATAAATTAATCTGTATCGGGATCTGGCGCCTTTAAAGCCTCCTTCATCTCCTTCCAGTGCAGATTTTCCCTTTGACATTTGTTTTGAATCTTTAGAAATTCAGGGGGGAAACGAGAAGGAAAACAGGAAAACTTCATATCTCTCTGTGGAGATTAGATCCTTGGACCCCCTAAGGTGCCACATGAATGGTTTAACCGGACCTTTTGTGAGTCTACATAAGTTACATAAGAACACTCCAAGATGCTCAGACCTCACACAAAGTTGTGCAAAAGTCAGGAAAACATGAGTATTTCTAACTGTTTGGAAAACAATTTCAAAGTAAACACACTGAAAATAGCTGAACAATAAAGTCAGACAATTGCACAAAAAAAACTGAAAAAAACCTTCACCTATAAGCCCTCAGCATATATCGCTTCTCATTGTTTGCAAACTACAGAGAACATAAATCTGCAGTTGTTTAACAAGATGTGTCTCACTTGTTGAAAATCAATCAGTCTGACACGTCAGTTGAAACCCCGTCCGCAAAGCCATGAGGGGCTTGTTGACAGGTAAATGTGATGGATCATGGCGGATGAAAAGTGCTCTTTCAGATCTGTTCAGACCGACTCGAGTCTCCACTGAGCTCAGCGATGTGTCAGCAACAAACCCTGGAATCTGATACGACCCCAGTGTCATTATTCATGCAAGAGCTCTCTTCTCCCTGCATGTCTGAGGCATTAATGGCTTTGGCTGCACAGCTTACCATCGAATTAAATTGGACTGTTGACTGTAGGTGTTTCAGCCCTGCTAGCAGCAGCCTCTAGAGATGATAGTGTCAGTCAGCACTCCACATGAAATGTATCAGCGATTGTAGGATGGATTGCCTGGATTTGAATATGTCCATTACTTTTGTTTATGAGCAAATAACTACCTAAGTAGTACCCAAGTAATGTAACTTATTACATTTGATTATTTTTGATGACTTTATCTTTCAAATGTATCTCTCATTTGAAAATGTATTCATTAGTTCATGTGGATTTTACAATATAAAATAAAGATTTTTTTATGAAAAAAGTCAAAAGTCTGGCATGGGCTTAATTGGTACTGTGACACCATTTAAATCCATGTATGCTCCAAATAAGCCCACATCATGATTTATTTACAAAATATAAAAAAAGTTGGTTTCAAAGAATTAAAAATAGTAATATATGTATTCAGTAACATGTTAAATATTTTAAAAATGAGGAAAAAACCCTCCTGAGCAAAATCTTAAAGGCCTGACTTCAGATGTAACCTCCTTTGTAATCAACAACATTTTCATAAGTCACTGTATTTTAATGACACATTTTTTCTCAGTAACTGTAACTGTAAATTACAAGTTACATGGAAATAGTTACTCCCCAACACTGCGAATGACATATCTCAGCTGTAGCCTAATTTGTGTTAAGTGCTCATCATGCAAACAGACTAACCTAAGATGGTGCACATGCCAAACAGATTTGACATTGATTTACCAGGTTTAATTATACAAATCATATTGTGATGCAGTGTAAGGTTATTTCATTTTTATAAATAGTTTGTTCTTGTTTGAACTTTATGATAGCCATGTAGTCTGTAACCTACTACCATTTTAGGCTACATCATGTTTTTTCAGTATACTTTAAATAAATATAAATAGCCATTATTCTAATATTCATTAGTTGTTCTGATCCACCCAGTTATAAGCTGTTCTTCATTTATTCTTCGTTTTCATAGCACTCTCAACCTAACTAATACACTAGGTGGCTGTTTCTTGACTTAATACAAGAGGTTTGGAAATGCAGGGGATTTTTTTTAACCCTTGCACTCATAGTGGTCACTACAGTAGACGGCTATTCAAAATCTGTTTTCTTGTATATGCATGATGATGGATTTTGATTGCATAGTTGAACTTCGGCCACCGCAGTGGACACTTCATGAGTGCATCATCCCACACACTACCACTGCATCTGCAGTAACATTTTTTGGTTGTAAATCAGCTAATTTATGTTATTATAATGTCATTTGATGGAAAAAATGAAGTACAAACATTTCATGTCTAAAGAAATCTTTGGAAAGAAATCCTGTCTGTTCCTGGGTTATCATAATTCACACACACACACACACACACACACACACACACACACACACACACACACACACACACACACACACACACACACACACACACACACACACAGCATAGATCTTTCTTATCTTGTCTTATCCTAAATTGTTGTTTTTAATATGGAGTGCATATCAAAAATGTTAAATGGAAGTTAGCAGGAAAAACTGTGGGATACATTTGGTGGTCATAGGAAATATATGAAATGTTAAAATGAGCCACACTACATGCTGACTTTTGTCTCAGTTACAGTGAATCGCCTGTAAAAACAGCATTTTGACATGAGGCATAAAACCTCTCTACTGTAAATCATTCAAATGACTGTACACACAGCCACAGTCCACCCAGCCACTGGAAAGAGAAACTCTGTTTACTGTAATAATACTTTAATACCATAATACCATACATTATTGATTTTTAACTGCTTTCCAAAACCCACAACGGAGGACGGAAACAAAATCGAGACACCGGTATAAATGTTTAGATGAGGTCGGAGAAGAACCATGACATGACAGCCAATACTCGCTGACTGCTCGCTGGTTTCTGACTCGCCACCATGAGGCTGACACTTTGGGTTTTTAGTGAAATGTTAGTGAGTTAATCATTATGTGCTACACTAACATAATAAATCAATAAATAACACTGCCACATTGATAGGCTATAATTATAGAATCACAATTCATCATTATATTGGAGTCAATCGCTTTGCATGGTATGTTGACATACAGATGTTGCTAAATTTGAGATAAAATTTAGATAATTATTTCATTCTGTTTATTATTAATTTTTAAAGTGGTGTTTCCGTACCAAGCAGTCCAAGATGCACAACTGTTGAATGGACTGTATACAGTGTTTAGTTTTGGAATAAATATAAAATAATTGCTCTCAGCACTGCAGCATCATTGACATTGTGGAAATTACACTTATTTTCTTGCTGAGACTTAGATAAGTCGTAGCTAATTTGTAGCTACCACTAGCAGCCAGTTAGCTTGGCGTAGCATAAGGAGAGGAAGCATGGGGGAAACAGCTGGTCTGGCTGGCTTCAAAGGTATCAAAATCTAATCGTAATATTTATGTTTAATCAAAAATCAAAGGGCAACAGGATAATGTCCAGACTATATCTTGGCCTAGAAGTAGCCGCGCCTTGCCAAGACACACATAATTACTTGGGTATTGAAATAAATAAGCATATTAGTCAAAATGATGCCTAACCATTCCTGTCATTTCCAACATCTTCTGCATTAAATTGAGCAAGAAACAGATGTCATGACTGTGAGTGAAAAGTCTAAAGGTCACAGCACAGCCACACACTGAGACAAGATATTTTATTATATTTTAAATGTGGAGGAGGGAGGACAGATATTTTTAGTCTTTCTCCCAATCCTACGTCCTGATCTGTCACCTTTTAATTTTACAGAATGAAACATTGAGCAGAAATGGCTTAAAAGTCTGGCACCAATCCTCTTCGAGACGCCTCCGGGATATCATTCATCATAAGCGGCTGGGTGAGTGAACTGGCCAGCATGTATTAAGACATAACCCGCAGTCTCTTTATCTTTCCAACTTGACCGGCTGAAGACTGATCCCTGATCCCTGAGGTGAAAAAACCTGCTTTCTGTCACTTGTATTGTGTCTATATTCACACTCCTATTTAAATCACCACTTCTAGGAATACTCCTGTTTATAAGTTAACACATAAAACATATATCAGATAGCTATCTTCAAAAACCGTGAAGCAAAAGAAAGAATATCTTAGTCCCAAGCAGGCTGGGAACTGTCAGTTTTCTTATCTCCAAATTTCTATCATACACAAACTGTGCTTGGTGGTGGAGGCATTGTTTATTCTGGCTCTACACTGCGTCTGTGACTGCTGTTGAAAACGCTGCTTTTGTTCACAGAGAAACACGCTACTGTGAAATGTTTGTCTTGAACGTCTCTTGGGAGTGGATTTGTTTATAGTGGATATTTTAGAGTCTTCAACAGACTCGACCGAGAAAACAGCCCTAAATCTACGCACACGGCTTGCTCACTTTGTCCAGATTCTCATGTATACAGAGCAGAGTGCAGCTTGCTCTACGGTCGAGGATGTGTTTCCGGGTGCAGGTGCCTTCGTTCTGTCGCAGCTCTCCCAGGAGATGTGTTTCGGAAATGAATTATTCGGAAAAATTTGAACTGTGAAAACATTAGTCTGTGTACTTATAATGACTTGTTGTTTCTAGGGTCTATTATACAGTACGTTGGAATGAAATCCTGCATGATATAAAAGACCACAAAAAGTGAAAAGTTTAATTAAAATAAGTTTTCACAGATTTTTTAAAAATAGCCTGCACCGTAAAAAAATGTCTGTAGAATTAACACTGAAATGCTGTAAAATGATGACATCAAAAACCAGTAAATGGAAATAAAATGGAGCATTGTTTACTTTACAATAATATTTTGTTAAATACTAGCCCAAAACATAACTGTTAATCAAAAGAAAGAATATGTAAAAAAAAAAAAGATTTTGAGGGGAATTCTTTCTCCCACAGCCCAAAAACATGCAGCTTAGGTTAACTGGTCACTCTAAATTGCCTTTGAGTGTGAATGGTTGTCTGTCGACTCTATGTTTCTACTCTCTGTGATGGACTGGCGACCCGTCCAGGGTGTACCCCGCCTCTCACCCATTGACAGCTGGGATTGGCTCCAGCCCCCCCATGGCCCTCTAGATCAGTATGGATTTTTTTAACTGTTCATTTTCACAGGTTGTTTTGGAAAGATGGTAACGGTTTTGCCGTATTTTTTACAGTATTATTCTGGCAACCACAGCTGCAAGTTTTTTCCGTAAAAACTATGGGATTTTATTTTACAGTGTGGATTCAAATATGGTAAATCCATGACCTGTGATATTTTTAATTACCCTCTGTTTCTAAGGTTGTGCGAAAATGTCAAATTATCTATCTGCAAAGCATCAACCTTCATCATTACATTGCATAATTAATGAGAGAGATAGAAAATATGCAGAGTGCAGAAGCAAACACTAGTTAGGATTCTTGGTATCATGACTCAATTCAGAATAGCTTATCATGTCAAATTCATTTCTTTATTTAGTCAGTAGATAATGTGCAGCTTCCTGTTTTAATGTTTGAAGAAACAGAGATTGTTCTGTGCGTTCAGGAGTTCTGCTTTTAATAACTTTATTAATGTCTCTACCAATAGAGAATCCCCTCTCTATTGTGGTGCTAGTACTAGGGGATCTACCATATGGGCAGTCTGTTCCCTGGGGCCCTTGAGCAGAAAGGGGCCCTCAATGATAAGAGAAAAAAAATGTGTTCGATTGTTTGTTTGTCTTTTGTTACAAGGTTTCCACTCGACATCAGCGTTATCCAATCAGAATAAAATACGTTTTTTGGGGGACATGCGCTTCAGTGACAAGGGGCTCCTGGGGGTACCAATTAAGCCTTGGGGGCAATGATGCACCTGATCAGAGTTTTGTAAAGTGGTCCAGTGTGTGTTAGGCAGCCAACTCATTTGCTAGTGTGGGAGTCTTTATTTGTCTGGCAAAGCTAGTTATTAATTTGTTAAATCCAAAATGCAGCCAGACGTTTTTTTTGGAGTACATTACTCCATTGTGTGTGTGTGTGTGTGGTACACTGCCCTGGGTGCTGGTGTTGGGCCTTTTTCATAATGTCAGCATGATTTATTAAGGATGTAAAAAATTTAAGATGAGGATCGATTCAGAATCGTAAAAGATAAAACTTGTATTTTTTTAATGTCAATTAATTTAAATTCACATGACCTCATGTTTACTGGGGGAAAAAACTAAATGGTTTTCCTAGCTTGTTGGCTGAGATGCACGCTCTAAATTTGCAAGCGTTTTTTCCACTTTCTCTTGTATCTGCACTCTCCAGTTTTTGTTTCTCACCTCGTAATTTTACGCAGACCTCTAGCCCAGAATAGATACCTTAATTTAACTGAACATTAAGCTGAACAGCAGGGTTTCTTTGCCCTCTCTGGCTGAAAGCTTCAAGCCTATTTCACCTCTGACCCCCAGTCAAGATATGCTCTGTAACAACAGTGATGTCACGGTGAACTAAAACACCCTGACATCACCTCTAATTCTACTTCACTGCAGTAAGGTAAGAAGCTGAAGAGTTTTAGTGTCTCCTGGAATGTGAATTTAACATCACCTGCAGTGAAAGCATATTTGCAGCGCTGTATATTTATATTTGAAGTTCTGGGCAAGAATCTGAGTTTCCAGACACTTTAAATACACATTCACATTTGGAAACAGCCTGTCCTGCCTCTTCTGAGATATAAAACCTCTGATCCCTGTCAGAAACAAACCAATACTGTGGTTGAACATGTGCAGAACCTTTCCACAGTTATCCACGACTCAGATATCTCTGAATATCGTTCGTTTCCTGCAGCGAA
Organism: Scomber scombrus; assembly: GCF_963691925.1. Classification (NCBI taxonomy): domain Eukaryota; kingdom Metazoa; phylum Chordata; class Actinopteri; order Scombriformes; family Scombridae; genus Scomber; species Scomber scombrus. The sequence goes on from NC_084987.1 coordinate 22,485,141, forward strand.
CATGTATTTCTGTGCCTGTCTGAAAACAACTACATCACAGTTTTTCTCAATCACTTACAGACTGTATGTGGGCCTATTCACTAAACATCCCAAACCATGACGCCATCCCTCAAAAGACAGACCCATTTCCCAAAACTATAAACAGTATTTTCCTGTTTTCACTCATTTGTTTGTTTAGAAAAGCACTGGCATTCAATATCATTCACTCAAGCCATCACAGCTGGAACCCAATTAACACACAATTGGAAAAAAATAGTCAGAATGGTTCACACGCCAATCAGAGCCACAGGATAGATAGATAACAGGGTTGTGGGTCAGTTCACTTGTTTGGGAGCAATAGATCTACAAAGACCTGAAGCAGAATGAATGCTTTTTTTCATTGGTTTATGTTGGCAAATACATGGAAATGATTTTACTGTATTCTACCTTCTTTATCAGTTGCATATTTTTACAATACACTTACTTTCCCCCTCCATTTCAGTTTATTTTACTACAGTACATTGAGTTACAGAGTTTGAAAATGTGTACATGTGTTGTGTCTTTATATGTGTTAATCATGTAAAGAAGATCTACGAGAAAACCATAAGTAGGGGAGAATGGGGTCGATAGTCACACTTTTTACTTTCCTTTGAATTCCTCATAAACTGTATCCTGAATGGATTCCCTTTGAATGGCTAATGGAAGCCTAAAGTGTCTGGACCTTATTAGTCTTCCTGACAAAATCCTGGTCATCTTGCTATCTAAAATGAAAGAAAGTCCTACATCCTACGTAACATCTCACCCAAATTATGAAACTTTCAGTACCAAGACCTTCTAGGGACCGAGATCTGATGAATGTGACAGCCGACCCCTTTCTCCCTTACTATTGTTCATTGCAGTATCAGGTTTTTACAGTAGTGTTTTTAATGGATCTCACCAATGTGTAATGACTATTTTGTAGTGTGTATATGTATTTCATGGCTTTTGTGTGATGTCTGAAGGCAAAGTTTGGATTAGATGTAAGATTACTTGCTTTTGAGTGAAGATTTTGTTTTTGATTTGGAAGTTTAAAGTTTAAAGTACGACAAGTGCGTAGATGAACATTTGTGTGTAGACATTCGGGGAAATGGTGCATCATTTCAAGAAATCTTGAAATCTGTCTTAGCAATGGAGAAAAAATGTAATATAGTGCTAATATGATATTAATATTTGGGGTCATGTGTGTTTTTGGCCTCCTCGAGAAGAACAGTTTCCTCCAGCTTGGACTCTCCTTTCCTCTCCGCTTATTAAAATATTAAACAAAGGCTTGAGGACGATGAGAGGAAGTGAAGTTATGATGTTATCATTTTAAATAAAGGCTTTTGTTTATTTGAAGTGAGGAAGGGTGGGGAGAACTTGTCAGACCTTGCCTATAAATCGCTACTTAGGGTACAGCTGACACATAAAGAAAAGAAAAAGATTTTCCCCTTAGGTTAAGCTCAATGGATCTCCGCCAGGTTGCTGAGGTAATAACCACCATCTGCAGAGAGGTGAACACTGACTGACTGCTATAAAGACCCAAAGTCTGTGATCCCGTGGAGCAGGATGATGAGGAAACACATTAGCGTCTCACCACTTTCTTTTTAATGGCTCCGTTAATGTCACTCGTTCCACAAAAAGCAGCAAAGGTTGCGTGGCTTTTCTCGTAACTCTGAGTCACTGTGTGGCCCTCGCTGCCATGTAGGAGAGGTCGGGACTGTCAGCTGGAGACTTCCCAGTACTGTCAGCTGTATGCTAAGCACCAGATAAAATTCTGGATTGAGGATTGGAAGTTTTAAAGCATAATGTCCTCAGCTGCCATTTTGTACAGCTTGCTTGCTTGCCGTTTGCTGAGCTTATTAACATATGGTACCTAATAGAAGATCGGTTGACAGAATTTTCAAGCCAAATATGATGCTGTAGACTGAATTTTAATACCATCTACAGGGATCATGCGTTTTGGCACTGAATTCTTGGCATTTTAAAAATGATGCTGATTGAACTCCTGGACGCTGTAATTAAAGGTCAAAATTTCATACTTTGAAAAGCCATAACTGCTCTCCTGCTGGTTCAATAATATTAAAACTTATAAAGATTGCAGATCTTGTTACTGTTTGAAAAAAAGGGCTTCCATCATTTGTTTGGTATACACTAACAGAGAAATACTACACATTACTGGGTGATGACACCACTGTTCATCCACTAATACGTTCCCATACGTGAGATGTAGGCTGTAATCATTGAGAATGTCCATAAAAAGAGATAGCTGGATGGTTCACGCAAGTGTTAATAGGAAAAGCTTCATCCTCATCTCCTAAAAATAGAGTAATCTTCTGGAAGGTTCCTAAACATTTCGTCTGTTATACTTCATACCTCACTGGTCGTCCGATATAAAGGCTTTGTGAGACATTATGAGGCTTGAGGCTGAGAGCACTGACGAACTGGACCCCATCCAGTTTCAACAGTGTGGGCGAAATGAGTGGGACGAAATCCATTTCTGTGTTATTTACAGTCCGGTATCTAACAACATGCTTTCAGCTCTGCGAGCCAGTATCGATCTGTTTAGATGTTCTCTGAATACTGTGGATGCATTAAGCAAAGAAGCCCCCCCCAGAGTCACTCGGAAGATGAGAAGCACATACAGTGAAAAGTTAATTAGACACCAGAAGACCAAAAGCAAGAAAAAAAGATCATAGGCTAATCAATTTATGGTGAATAGAGTGCATGTTGAAATAAGTGATACTCGCCTCTGTGGTGTGAATTTTCCTGTCACAGCAGTTCCTCACATTTCCGGATGATCCTTTACTGGTAAAAATGCATGATTAACACTTTATTGTTTCCGTAAGTTTGCATGGCCAACATCCTTTAACCAACATAATGCATAGAAGAGAAAGTAGCACTAAATAGGTTAGACGTTAGACAGCTTAAAGGCAACTGTCTTACAAATAATTAGCTTAGCTTAGCTTAGCCGAGCCTTTATTAAAGGATTTATTACAACTTATTGTTTTGCCCATCATTTCTAACATTTACAGTAACACTGTAGTCACCAAAGTTATTGCTGAGATCCGGACATTGCTTAAACTAAGTTTGACAGGGAAAGAACCACAAGCTAAGCAATCATACAGGTTGTATGCAAGCCAACAGTTTATGAGATCTTGGTAGTAAAACTGAAGGAGAGCGCACCCAAAATATGTCAATAATAAACTGTCATTGCGAAACTGAGGGCTAGGGCCGTAGGAGAAACTGATTAAACGGTGTTATTTTTCTTTTTGAGAACATGAACAATAAAGCATAAATCTTACCTTTCTTGTTTCTCTCTATTAACTATAGCTAAGGAGCTATACAAGTATATATTAGAATAACCAATCTTACATATTTCATCTTTACATCTTTTATCATTAACTTTTAAGGATGCGTTTTGCCTTGGACATGAAGTCTTTTAGCACCATATCAGGTTATGACTGGCGGTTTTCTATATTTTTCTTGTCATCAACAAATATCATGTGCAGAGCCAAACCAACAATGAACTGATCCTCCGTAAAAAAATATTTTGTGTGTATCCAAAGCCTGATATATCGTATTCCCCTGTGCTGTAGACCTCTGGTGACCAAAAACTAAATGGTAAAAACAGCAATCATTTTTTCAGTCTCTGAAGGACAATAGAATCCACTCTGTAGGAGTGTGGTTCCATTTACAGAGTTGTGCTGTGTTGTTGTGCTACATATCAAAACTTCTTCACTTTTTATTACATTATTAATTTCACAAAGAACTTCAGTACAAAGTCAAGACATTGCGATGTGTAACACAACAAGCAGCCATTTCTAAGGACACTACTGGGACCGTAATGTTCAGGGCAATTGAACATGTACCTCAGTACAAAATTGTGGCTCATTGACATAGTCATAATGAGAGTCACACACTGACTCAGATTTATGAGAAAGTCATAGTCAATGAGCCATAGATTTTGGACAATAATGGACATCTACAGCACAGAACTGACAATGAACTGATCCTTCGTACAAATATTGTGTGTGTATCCAAAGCTGAATTTATCTTATTACCCTTTACTGGAGACCTCTGTTGTTGTCCAAAAACTATTAAAAAGATGTCAATGAGCCACACCGCTGCACTGGGGGATATGTTCTTTCCTTGTGCTACACATCAAAACTTCTTCACTTTTATTACAATACTAATTTCACAAAGAACTTCAGTGCAATGGCAATGGAACCTGTCCCCCAGTGACTCATTGACATAGTCAGTGGACGTCAGCACTTACAATGAACTATTCCTTCGTACAAGCATTGTCTGTGTACCCAATGCCTTATCTTATTCCCCTGTGCCTTAGACTCCTGTAAAAACACATCAGTGAGCAACACTGCAGCACTTTTTTAGAAATGGCTCAAAAGATTAAAAGTAGTGATCATGTTTTCAGTCTCTGAAGTACAATAGAATTCACTCCGTCGGAATGTGATTCCATTAACAGAGATTCACTATGTTGTTGTACTATGTATCAAAACCTCTAGACCTTTTATTACACTGATAATTTCTCAAAGAACTTCGGGACAAAGTCAAGAGTTTACCAGAAAGAAGAGGATACCATGACTGTAATGTTCAGGGCAAAGGAACATGTCCCCCAGTGTAGCCTTGTGGCTCATGGACAACAATGGATGTCTACAGCACAGAGGAATAAGATATATCAGGCTTTGGATACACACACAATAGTTTTAAGTAGATCAATTCATTGTTGGTTTGGCTCTGCACTTGAGATTTGTTGGCAATGAGAAAAATATAGAAAATCCACCAGCCTTATCATTTAAGAGCCCTTAACTTCTTGACTCTATCAACAGATGGCATCTACAAATGAGGGGCCTGCTTTTTGGCTACCATTGTCTCAAATCAAGGACCTATTGTTTTGAGAATGACTAAGTATTTCAAGTGGTAAATCTGCCACCATTATGTACACTGCATGCACCCTGAGAGAACGGAAAGCTTGACAGGAGGGTGCACACAGCTAATTATCTTACCATTTGCCTTTGTTTTCTCTGCCCCATCTGGGGTTTTATGTACAAGCTGTTTGATCATCTGACTGCTCATGTTCCATATCTTAATGAACTTGTAATCTTTCTGTGTTCTATTAACTTAGTGAGGTGAGTGTTCGTATACACATAGGGATTACGGCCAAAACCATGAAAGTAAACCTTTTTTGCAACCTATTGCAGCAAAAGGCTGATCGACTGCTATGCAGGATGTAAGGTCAGCCTCCTCTCCTCTCATTTATATGTAAACTATACTGCTTATTTTAGTAGTAGGTATAAGCAGAGACAGAAACTGGGATTATCATTCCAAACATGACTATATACCCTGATACCAAACATGGTCTTAGTCCTCTACAAAAATGCAAATACGGTTGGCTTCTTGTTATGGGAACGCTAGGGACTCACTTATTTTGATTATTTGCCCAGTTGTGTGTTCTCTTCCAGAGAAGTCCTGTTTATCCTGTTTTGCCTATAAAGAAACTTTTTTTTTCTGTGATTAGGAATCAGTCCGTATAATTGCAATTTAAACTCAATTAAAGTTGTGTTTACAATATTTGATCAATGAGCTGTGACTTTATCGCTCTCATGCAGTCTTTAGAAGGTCTTCTTGAACAGAGTGAATGATGAGTTTTATTTCTTTATTGCCTGTGAAACCATTGGCGCAATGGTTTCAGCAGCCTGGGATTTCAGCAGTGGATGATTTCATTTCTTCTTTCTTCATAGTTTCCAGTCACTGTTCTTCATACAGTATTGTACATGCTGTCAATATTCTTCCCAGAATAGTTATTGTAATCTCACTTCAAGGTGCAATTCGATACAGTCCCTTGTTCCGTGAACCAAAACATACATAAAATATGCTAGCTTGGTGTATTCGTCCTCTTCTGTTTGAAAGAAACAGCACTTAGCACACGAATGTCGATGAATTATGATTCTAATAAATTCTCTGCTGCGTGCCTCCCTTCTCACTCACAGGCTCCATTTCTTTTACGGCATATTTATTTTCACAAATAAACTTTTTAACTAGGTTTTTTTGAAGTCATCAATAGCCAATTATAGGGAAAGATGTTTGCCTTAAATGGGGCCAAACATGTGCTCCATGGGCGCAATTACTGAGATTTTCCGTGCCAAATGAAAGCACAGTCGTTGGAGAGTACCACTGGAAATGATATGGAGGTTGGTCGAATAAAGTTAAAAGAGGAATTAGATACTGACAGTGAAGAATGCTAAAAAGAACAAAACCTACCTGCTTAAATGATTGAACCCATGTCCGTCCATCATAGTTCCTTTATACGCTCGTAAAACAGTACAACTAAGCAACAAAACACATCTTTGGCTGTAATAACCTTCATGTAGGCGATCAATCAAAAGGAAAAGTGTGAGTAATTCTGGAGTGCGCTCAACTGTTAGGTCATCGTGTTGGAATCATTTGTGATTGTGTATACAATTGTTTTCTTTCAGTGCCAAATACCACCGCGAAAATTATGAGAATACCATCTTTCATCGTCACCATCAAGACGTTATCAACGACTTGACATCATGTCTGTCTGATTTAACGTTGTTTGATCTAACTTTATTTAGATGTGAGTCCAACTTCCAGATGTTTGTGTGTGTTGTCAATGAGAGTCGTGAGTCATGCTCCAAGGGTTTCTGAAATCCACTTCCCGTACTGTGGCTTTGTCCACCCCCGTTTGAAGACTGGCGAGGAGTTTGTCTTCTTTAGGAAGTAATTCTTTTTGACAGCAAGTGCAGTTCACAGTGAACACCTCTTCCTAACCATTACATAGGAAGGGAGGATATAATCAGTGCTTCCTTAAACAAAAGGATGTTTAATTTTAAGCAGAAGTGGATTTTGGTTCAACTTTTTCAAGATTGTGTTGTCGTAAAACGTGAAGAAAATTAAACATCCTATGTCAGATTATAAAAGTCATGTGGTAAACACTGAGTCAAAAATAATCTTTTTTTTAATTGAAGAACAAGTGCAGTGTTTAGTGTTTTGTCTGCCTGTTATCCTTGCTTGACCTGCAGTCTCTCCTCTTAGGGCGGAAGGGCTGAACACAGGCAAGATTGTGAGGATTGCTGGAAATAACAAATTACGTAAACTAATGGCTCCGTAATGGATCCTTTCTACGTTGCTATGAGAGACATAGCGGATGCCATAGATGTGACTTTGAACAGGACTGTTCAATTTTAAACCACTTCTACGAAGTGATGATGCTGGAACAGCAGAGTGTATTTTAGGGTTGTGTATATATTTTTTTGCTCCTGTAAAATATCACATACATCTGTCACACCCACTTTCTATTGCTCAACATTGGGGGAGCATGCTAAAAATGAAATGTGGCTCAAGGTGAATCAGTACAGACTGTGAGGGGCCCATTCATTTGGGCTTAAGAAACATCAGATATCTGCTGTAGCAATTATTGTGCAGTTGCATGATGGTGCTGAGAAATAAGCATGTGGAATTCTCTAGCCCGAGGTTTATTTTGACTGATGAAATCTTAAAGCAAACCATTTAGTGACAAACATAACTGAGCTGAGATAAAGAGACTATCAGATCTGAGAGGATGCATTAGGAACATTCATAAACTACTGAATGAACAAATGGCCTTTGAAAGTAAATTAAATAGCCATACATTTAATTGTGGCAATTAATATGGTTATTGAGATGCTAACTTTATGTACTGTATGCAGTGTTGGGGAGTAACTATATACATGTAACAGCGTTATATAATTTAATTACTAAATAAATGTGGCTGTAATCCGTTACAGTTACTGAGAAATGTGTGATTAAGTCACAGTTACTTATGGAAATGTTGATGATTACAAAGGAAGTTACATCTTAAGTCAGACCTTTAACATTTTGCTCAGGAGGGTTTCCTCATATTTTTTAACATTTAACATGTTACTGAATACATATATTGCTGTTTTTAATTCTTTAAAATCAATATGTTTTATATTTAGTAAAAAAATCATGATTCAGGCTTATTTGGAGGACACATGGACTTAAATGGCATCACAGTACCGATTAAGCCCATGCCAGACTCTTGGAGATTTGACTTCTTTCAAAAAATATTTTTATTTTATTTTCTAAACTCTACATGAACTAATGAATACATTTTAAATGAGAGATAAATCTTGCTTTATAAGAAATGATCTCCCTTATAAATCATGTCAGTATCCATGAAAAACACCTGAACTTAACAGGTATTGCATACCGGGACGAGGTGGAGCAGTTGTCAGTTTGGTGCACAGAAAACAACATGGCACTGAACACTACCAAGACTAAGGAGCTGGTCATAGACTACAGGAGAAATAAAACAGACACTCCACCCCTGTTCATCGGCGGGGACTGTGTGGAGAGGGTCACAGACTTCCGGTTTCTGGGCGTTCACATAGAGGATGACCTGACCTGGAGCATGACACTGCTATTATTAAGAAGGCACAGCAGAGATTGTACTTCCTTAGAATACTCAGGAATAACCAACTCTCACAAAAACTGCTTGTGTCCTTTTATAGTTGCTCCATAGAGAGCATTTAGACATACTGCATCTTTGTATGGTTCTCCAGCTGCACAGCTGCAGACAGGATAGCCCTACAGAGGGTCATCACCACAGAATGATGACCACGAATATCGGCTGCGCTCACCCTTCCCTGGAAGATCTGTACAGTTCCCGCTGTTTCAGGAAAGCTCTCCATATCCTCAGGGACCCGTCTCACCCAGGACACTTGCTCTTTGAGCAACACTACAGAACACAGAGAGTACGCACAAATAGATTACAAAACGGCTTTTACGCTAAAGCCATAAATGCACTAAACTGCATCAAATAATAGCTTTTTTTTTTTTAAAGAAGTAATTATTTATTTATTTTTGTTTCTGCATTTTAAAGACGGCATCTTGATTTCATTGTGCATTCTATTCTATTCTATTCTTACCCTAACAGCTGAAAACATTTGTTTGAAAATTAGAAAAGTCATCAAAAAGTAATCAAATGTAATAAGTCACATTACTTTGATTAAGTAATTGACACTTAATACTTATGCGATGATAAATGTGGTTAATTAGTTACTCACTGTTGCAACGTTTTACGAGTGCAACTCCATGGTGCTGCATGAACTAGCAGAGAACGCTAAAGTAAGCACACCTCGCTTTCATGACGGTCGGGGGTTGTTTGACCCCGGACTGTCATGTCTGGGGACGTGAAGTATGTTAAGTATGCTAATGCTTCTTACTTCTGAAATTAAACAGTAGACTGAAGTGTTCCCTTAGACCTACATTCAGATGGCCCCAATCACATATAATTATCCCGTCATCCATGATCCACATCCTGGCCAGGCTAACACAGAATAATGACAAGATACCCTCCAAAAAAGGCAAAACAGGAAATATGTGTTGATAAGGTCCAGTAATATGCTTCTGTCTTTATTCTACCAGACAACACAATTTTGGTGTACTGGGATGCAGAGGTCTTTGTCCTTCAGCTCATGACAGATTTAATAAGCTGGAGGAGAAGAGGAGGCAGTCGTTTAGTGAGGCTCCACAGCTGTGTGGATACACGGGGGCCGCAGCCTGACCACAAAAGGAAAAATATAACAGAGTAACACAGTAAATTGGAAGAGAGAGTGAGAGAGACTATTATCACAGCAGAGTGATGTCAGGCTTCTGTCATGAAAGCTGTAGCTCATGTTATCTGTACAGCCAGACATGTTTGGGTTTCAGTGAAGGCATGCCGTAATCAAACCCTTAAAGCATAAATGCGTTATACACAATAACATATGTTCCTCACCACCGTATCCTCTGTTTAGATGCATAATTCCAAATAACGTGATCATATTTACACATTGATTATATAATCTGACTATATAACTGCTATCAGAAAGTTTCAGTCTGAGTTTTCAGAGACAGATCATTTAGAGCATTACAGAAAAATGGCATTTAGTCACTGATTACCATGGAAAGACTTCTGACCTCAGTTTATACAACACTCATTGATTGTTATTAAGTAGAACGCTGATTTAACTTATCAGCAATTTTAGACTAAAAACAACACAACCTTCATAAGCTACAGATTGTGCATTCACAAGTTAAAGTTGCATTCATCAGTATTTTTTAAGAACTATGTCTACATGCAAAACGATTTGTGTAATGTAGAAAAACAAGAGGACGGGATTTGAAATGCTGCTTTTCTGTCTGCATATATGGCCAATGACTGGGAAAGTAGCTATTTTGATAATCGGTTTCGGAAAAGAACCAAAAATGGGATGCAGCAGCAATTCCCATGTTAGAAAGGTGAGGATGGAAGGGTATTTCCGATGCTTTTTAGCAATGATCACAAGCTCGTTGTTTGAAGCATACTGGCCTACTTTAAGATACTTTCAACTCATTTTTTAGGTTTTATGGTCTTCATGTGAGCTCTCATCAATCCTATATTTAGCAGCAGATGACACGTTTTCAGGATAGAAACCCTAACCCAATGTGCGTTACCAACACCAAATGGCAAGCAAGGTTAACAACTAGAAGATAGAGGAACATTAAGCAGTTAACGAGTCAGATATTTCGACCGAGTCTCACAGCAGTTTGTGAAATAGTCATGAAATTGAATCTATAGATTCGGACATGAATGTTCCAATTTATTTGTGACACTCAGCACAACTTACAAACTAATATATTTGAATTTGAAGTATATTTTCATGCCTACACCATGTTTTAGTGACTGACGGATACATGGCAAAAAGTGGACTTTGATGCAGGACGCCACTATTCGCCTCACGTTTCCAAGTCGGGACATTTTTTCGTTGTCATATTGCCATGACGACGAAGGTTTCCTAACTTTAAGGAAGTAATGTTAGTAACTTTTTCATTTAAATGATCATTTTAACCCAAAACATGACCTTTCCCCAACTCTAACCAAGTGGTTTTTGTACCTAAATCTAACCAGACCTTAACCACAACGCTGTCACATCATAACACATCAAGACATTATTTTTTTAAAGGTTTGTATGGGTGTCTGAGTCCCGACTGGCAGAAAAATGTGGTGCAGGCACAAACGATTCTTCTTGAAAGTTGTGTTGTGTGTCACGAAAAAAAAAGGAAAATTTCGTGTCCATGTACATAAATCTATAGATTAAGTTTTGTGATTTCACAAACTGCCATGAGACTGTGTTGGATACTTCTCTTAGGAGCTAAGGCTCAACATAAGTCTAAATAAACATTCCTCTGTGTCTGCTGGATGTGTAAATAAGCAAATGTTGAAGCTTAAAATTGTTAGTGGCCTGTGTATTTTATTCATTTTTTCCCCTCCTCAAAACATCTTTGTCTTGACACAAGTTCAACCTCACTGTGATCCTTGGCTTGAAGCTTTGGAGCACGTTTCCTTCGTTGAGCTACACAGTGACCAAAGACAAGAAGTGCGGAGTGACAACACAAACTCAGACCCTCCCTTGTTTATCACATATCTGGAAGCAAGGTTCCCACTAGAGGTCCTGTTATTAATGGAGTTATTGTGCTCCATGAAGAAAAAGAACATGGGGTGAGCTGATGTATCAGGGACAGTATGGACTTCAGTATGCTTATTGTCCTCACATAATGACTATTGTTAATAGTCTGCTGCTTTGCTCTCTTATCTGCTCCCACTGGCTTCTTAAAATACGGTTAAACCACTGAGGAATGGACACCACACATGCTTAGTTACTGTTTTTATAAAACAGAGGAAACATAAGCTCTTCTTTATATTTTTCATGAAAAAAAAACAATAGCATACACAAGAGGTACTCAGAATCAATGTTTTTGTTCTGTTTCTGTCAGTCTGAAAAACCTTTATGTAAAGTGAGGAAAACCTGACAATCCTGAATCAGTAACTGACACACACACACACACCACCCAGCATGTTAAAATAAAAATAGCTGGAAGCAAAAAGAGCAGCGAGACTCTCTCTATTCAAAATCTTGAAGGAACAAGTTGTCTGGCTAAATGGGGGGCTGGTACGACGGAACGCAAAACAAACCCATATTTCAGGCTTCTGGCTGGGTCTAATCCTGCAGGAAAAGTTCAGCATTCGGCTTTGTTTAAATTCCAGTGTGTGAAGACCACGATGGATGGAAATCTCCATTCCACAACCCCTGAGTGCGAGGGATTCCTCTGAAGTGTCTTTTTCAAGTCAAGTCATGTTTATGCTTTCAGTTGAACTGGGATTTATAGGTTTGTTTGAATGTGTTATTTTCCCTTCAGGTTACTATCTTTCAGGTCTGGTTTCTAGACATGGGGCCATGGCTCTAGAAAACACTGTGATGTTGACAATGATTACCTGAAAATCATACTATCATATCTTTTTCTTACCCTCTTTTAGTTAGCGTTATCACAGCAGTCCTTTCTGAAAACCATTTGCCTCATCAATAAATGATTATGACAGTGACTTCCTCTGGTGTGTGATGATGTGGCAGGTTGAATCAGTAAGTATTACCTCATCTAAAATTCACTGGGCAAATGAGCTCATTCACACTCTGATAGCCTCTGTGCCAGTTGGTACATCAGTGGATATGCGTATTTGCCGGTAATTGCTGAAGCATCTGGAGGCAACAACCAATTTCCCTCTGGGAGTGAAAGCATCTATGTGTTTCTCAAAATTCTGTTTGTCACGGTTCATTGAAAGTCCAGGTTTTATAGCTGAAAATGAATCTTTTAACATGTGTTTTCACTGATGGAGCCAGTAAACATCTGGAGGGCCAAATTAAATCTGGTTGTTATAAAAGAGTCACCTGTGGATGTACAAGTTACACGTAGACACATAGCTGTAGGGATGTAATTCGTCAGTTTGTCTGCCCAACACTTTTGTCTGCCCAGACTGAAATCATCATCGTCATTTATGGAGCACTTTTAAAACCAAAGTGAGAAAGTGCTTCAAACATGGAAGAAAATTATACTCAACAAATTATAAAAATTGATTTGATAGATTTTATGATAAAACATAACACCAATTTCAGTAATGACGATAGAACACATAACATTTTAAAAATATTTTTAAAAAGACAATCTAAATCAAATAAAATGAAAACTCTAGTAAAATCAGGGCTCTTGATCTTTTAAGGAGATTTTATAAAAAAAACTTTACCATCTCAGCTAACCTGGTTTCATATTAACAGTTAACTACTGGATGGATTTCCATTTAGTCTTATCCAGAGATTTATGGTACTCAGAGGACGAATCGTACTGACTTGGGCTGCCAGGAGGTTGATATTTGTTTTTTGAGTGAAATGTCTCAGCAACAATGTCAATGTCTTGTTGTGCCGGTGGCGCTGCTCTGTCTGCAACAAGGACTCAAGCCGCTTCTTTTTGCCTCTTTTTTTGTGATGTATGTCTTTTTGAACATTGTTTGTGTATGTGCACTGGATGAAAAACCCCCGTGGCGAACTTTGCAATCGATTTACTTGTGTTGCTGATAATTGGGGAATTGTTCCCGACATGTCACACTTTTCCTCGCGCAGAAGGGCGAGCAGCTGCTCATGTACACCAGAGACACACTACTGTCAATCCGGTCTATGTGAACTCTGGGATACGTGCAATATTCACGTGCAATCTGTGGGTTGTGCAATACGTCATATGTGCAATATACTCTGTGGGGGTACATGCAATGTGTGGTGTGTACAATTATGTGGCATGTGCAATATGTGGATGTTCTGTATTTGTTTCGTTTTTTTTGTTGGAGGTAATTTATAAATGTATCAGCTTGAGTCCAAGACAAATTTCCCAGAGGGGACAATAAAGTATATCGTATCATATTGTATCGTAACTGCTGGATGGATGAGGTTTGGTAAACACATTGATGTCCTCTTCAGAACAACTTTGGTGATTTGGTGATATTCACTGTCTATATCGGGACCAATACTTTGGCCCTACATTGCCTCATGAATGATTTCTCCCAATCCACATTAGGCCTTATGTTCCCTCATAATTAGAGCTGGACCCCAAAAAAGCCAGGGGTTAGGGTTAGGGTTAGAGGGTTTGGGTCACAATGACAAACATAAAAACAGGGGACAAAACATTACCTCATTGGCAGACGTACTGATTTGAGGGAACATAGGGAACAAAGACACACTTCCATGAACATGTTAAAAATGAACATCAATGCTGACATTAGTATATCAAACAAAACACTGCTCTGCCTCACAGAGCTGCTACCCTGACATTTGACTTTTTTATTTGTTTTAACCAATCCAAAACTTAAATAAGTAATTTATGTCAAATAATCCAGGTCACCAAGTGCTTTCAGTGAGTCAAGCATACATAAAGTAAACAACGCTTCAGAGACTCTGGATTCGCTATCCATAAACTGGCCTTCTGTGAACATCTAAGGACTTATTCAAAGTCCCTTAGAGATGCTCTGCCACACTTCTAATCCAACCTAATTAATCACCATCCTGGCAACCCTATATTCTTTCCACCAAAAATCATCTCCTGAAGCCACAATCATCTTCTCCAATCGAGGCTACAGAGGAGTGATGTAACAGCTTCATTAACTTTTCCAGAGCCAAGGTCAACAACTCCCTCTCCTGCCATTGACTCTGTCTGACCTCCTTTTGGGAGCTCTTGATATCTACTTCACTGGAATCAGGCAGAACCACATTGGAAAAATTCTCTGGAAGATGGAACCCTGTACTTTTACCCTGGACCCCATTCCCACAGCTCTGCTCAAATCATATATCCCCATTCTCAGGCCCCTGATCACCGAAAACTGTCAATCTCTCCCTTCAAACTGATTTACCATCTGCCCTCAAAGTCACAGTCATCCACCCCCTCCTCCTCAAGCTCAACCTGGACCTAGAAGCTCTTGCCATTTACCTTCCCTTTCCTGTCTAAGGTGTTGGAGAAGGTGGTCACCTCTGAGCTACAGGAATAGCTTGTGAGTGCTGCATTTGACATTATTAATCACACTATCCTTTTAGAGTGTCTCCACACCACCACTAGACTGCCAGACTCTGCACTTAAGCGCTTCAGCCATACCTTTCCAGTAGGACTGAGTATGTCTCAGCTGGTCTAGATCCCTCCTAGTAGTGTTCCACAAGGATCGGTTCTTGCTTTGCTGATGATACCCAGCTGTACATGAAAGCTGGCCGAAGCCCTTCTGCAGCCATGTCATGTTGATGAGCAAAAATGTCCTTAAACAGCAGCACAACTGAATATCTCTTTATTGGGACCCCACACTAGATTCAGTCATCCCCCATACCCCATTTTAACTTTGACTGCCATCCCCTTTCCTCCTCAGTCACTAATCCGTGTGTTTGATTTGACCCTCAACTGACTTTTGATGACCATATAAGACATGTATACAAAACCTCTTTCTACTGTTTAAAAAACATCATTAAACTTTGCCCCTCTCTAACCCTTTTACAAGCAAAGAAGCTTGTCCATGCCTTTCCATCCTCAAGACTGGGTTACTGCAATGTGCGCTTTACAGGGATGCCTAGCAAACGCATCTAGGAGCTCCAGTTCAGAGCAGTACCAACAACACCAATTCTGTTTTCATGGCACTGGCTCCCTGTCTCCTTCAAGATTCACTACAAGAGGATTGACTAAGTGCTGATACTCACATATAAATCCACCAACGGACATGTGCCTACCTATAGGAACTGATCACACCACAAACTTGACATGCACCCTCAGATCTGCCAGCAGCTTGCTCCTCCAGGCCACCAGTACAAAGCTCTGCACCATTGGTGATTGAGCCTTCTGCTCTGCAGCAGCACGCTTGTGGAACAATCTTCCTAAACATCTGATGGCAACACAGAGCCTAGACTCTTTTTTAAAAAAGGCCTACAAACCTAAAAGGCTTTTTCATCTTATCTCTTATTACTGTTTTCTGTATGCTTTGTGTTCTATCTTATTAATACCATAGGTCTTTGAGTTTCACTATGACTGAAATGTGTGGTCAACTTAAATGTATTGTTATTGTCATTATAATTTAAAAGTACTCTGACAGACATGACAAACTGCTGTGCTAATGAGCTTTGAGTTTTAAGGGACATCCATGACAGACATATATGACAGATGCAGACACAGCAGAAGCTTTTAGCCCCTTAAGTGCAAACCTGTAACTTAGCCAAAAGGGAAACAAATATTAGATCTTATCAGTTGGGGGAATGCAATTATACATCCTATTTGCCAATACGGATGGTAATTGACTGTATCGTCTCAGGAGTCCAAGCATTTGTTTTCAGTCTCACACATAATGTGCGGCTTCGTTTTGTCATCCAGATCTGAGCTGCACATCCCTGCAGTTGCTGACAACCTTGTTTACAACTGCATCCTAGACTGGAACAACAGTATTTGGGCTCTGGTCTATTCTTATGGCTGCTTTATACATCAACAGATGCTTACAGTATAAATCAGCAGAGCCTGTTTTCGTGTTTGCTTATGGGTTTTTTTTTGGTTCATTTAATTTTTAAGAGGGTACAGTTCTGGTCTTTATGCTCCTGTAAATAAAACTATGCAAATAGAATGTCCGGGAAGTGTCCCAAATTGTTGTGTGGCCCGTGGTGCACAAGGAAGCAAATACTCCCCTGAGAATGGCCCATTGTATTTAGAGGTCAAGAGGAAATTGTAGCAGGTGATTGGATGAATGATATAGAACTGTGAATAATTGCAAATCAAACTGGCATTTGAAGGTGAGAGGAACAAGGAGAGATAGTATCTTTCAATAGTGTTATTCTTTTGTGTCAGCAAGGACTCAGATCCAGATATGGAGGAATGATTTCACATCGCAGCGGACCGCAGCTATTCGTTATGTGTATTTCTATACAAACTGGCCTTCAAAATTCAACCAGTGTGCACAATATAATACATTTGACAAATGGCTGCCATAATAATTACATAAGCCTTCATGCACAAATATATGCACTGCAGCTTATACAAAATATTCTAGATTTATAACCACAGGCCTGTATTAGCATATTTGCAGTGTGGCGCATTATTTATTGTGGTTTCAGATTTGTAGTCAACTCATGCAGTAGACAGGGGATTTGGTTGTGTGTAAGCTAAATGCTTAACCACAGTATTTCATCTGTTATTGTTATTTGCTGAAAGTATTAGCCAAGAAATTGTTCAAAGCACATTTTTAATGGTCAATTTTGGACTTTTGTGCACAAATTGTTTTGTTTTTTTACTCAAAAGGAAAGCAGCAGGCGTCAGTTTAATTCTAATAAACAAAGACACGACAGAAACTCATCGAGGCACCAGAGTAAACATATGTTCCAGCTATCAGACTTTTAAACCTCAACAAGTTATGGCCTTTTAATTACTGCCATAAAGTCACTATCTCAGTGCATAATGCAGTATCTGGATACATCAAATCTGATGTCTTAAAATAACTCATGAAAGGTGACATGTAAATGTTAATTTGTGTGTCGGACTACAGCAGGAAGTGATAGAGCAGATAGAGGGCTATGTTGGGCTGATGTGCTGCAGAGGGAAGAATTTGCAGCATCTGGTCTCAATCGAGAAGGCCACAGGCAGGAGAGACCATTACTCTCTAGCTGGCACTTTGTGAATGAGGCCTTTATGAGAGGTTTGGACACGACACTGTGAACCAAGAACAGACAGTTCAAGCCACACTCCAACATTTAAATTTGTTTTTAGCCAGGAACATGTCACGCTGCCACACATACACAAACATTTTAGTAGGTGAGTGAGTGTGGCTCACAGAACAACATTCCAGTATACAGTATATTTAGTAAAGGACTTTTAAAAAGCCATTCTTGTCCCAGAAGGTTGTTGCAAAATTGACACGGTCGCACTGGTAAGCATGCAAAATTGGCACAGGGTGCTATGGTTTTGCTTTAAAATTAAGCATTAAAATGTGGGGGATTTTTTAATAGCAGATTGGCACTGGAATCCTCGCGTGTGATTATAATTGATAGCCCTCATTTTTCCACATCTTGCTGTTTCAACATGAACTGCATGTTAACTTTTCCAAGACACTTCAGTCTGACAGTCGATACAAAAACATGTCAAAGACAATGTGACGGACAGTATAAAGGCCCAGAATGAGTAGAAAGCGAATAAAAGATAGCAGTGATATTTAAATCTAAAAATTAAAAAATAAAAACCATTGTGAGTCAAATATGTGCCTTTTCAGGTCATAATTATGAGAAAAAAGTAAAATGTTTTTGGCTTTTAAGTTTGTGTGTAATACTAAGTCATAAATATGATATAATGATTAAAAGTTGAACTTCTCAAATCATTATTGTAAGATAATTTCATAGGACAAAAATGATGAGGTAATAATTTAAAATTCAGACTTTTTAGGTCATAATTATAAGAACTACATTTACAAAAAGTATAGGAAGTACATTTTAATACACTTAAACTTAGAAGGTTAAAATTCAGACTTTATACTAATAATTTCCACAAAGTGACTCGATATTTCAAAATGTTTTATATAACAATGTCCTTTTCTTTCCCTGACAGAAATGAGCTGCCGTGCAGATGGTGTTTTCATATCATAGGGTTCACTAGAAGTCTTCTCTATTTGACACATTTGATTAATTAGATTTGGTCAGGAATCAATAAACACATTTTTCCCAGAAGCTCATGTATGTCTCTTTGGGTATTCTTGATTAGTGTGTTTGTAGAGTCTACACCATGTATTTGATTTTGCATGGTATGATATGCAGGTAAAAAAGGTGTGTCTTGAGTAACTGTGTTGAGGGAAAGGACAGCCCTGAGGGTATGTTATTCATACTCACAGAGGCGTGGTGTTGCAAACATTCTTTGCAACCATAGATTATTTCAATGAGGATACCAACGGCACACAATACCTATGTAAAATAACAACAGTGGGTTTGTATGGTTTGCTGCCTGAGGGCGTTACAATTAAGTACAGTGGTGCATGAATTTTACTGGATAATTCACATGTAATGAAGGGTCAGTGTACACAAGCTAATAACACAGAATTTATAGACTCACTGTAAACTAGATAACTACACAGAATTAACCTCATTAGCTTGATTTATGGTGCAATGTGGACAAAGGTGCTTACTTTGGAGAAATCAGCAGCCTTACAGTGACTGTTATTGTAATGTGATGTTTTGCTAGTATAATACAAATAGAGCAAAGAGCCAATTACTCTGCCATCAGAAGCACAGTTTAAAATCTCATCAAAATCAGCGCCTTAATGTTCTTCTTTCCACTTTTTAAAAGTGCGAAAAAAATTATTCTAGGATAAATATTTTTCTTACTTTTTGGGGTTTTTTCAACCATTCCCATATACATAATGAAAATGTGCTGCAAATTTTTTAAAACTATGTTCTTCCTGACTTCCAGGCAGCAATTGCGGTATGAAAAATCAACTTGAAAATGAACTCCACAAGTTGGCTTTTATAGCACACTGAAATGAACAGAAACCAAAGACGTGCAGATACAGCAGGAAAATGTTAAAAAATCCAAACACTGACGGTTGGCAGGATCGTTAAGTAGATGTGATTTGTGGGGACTGATCTATAAACACACAAAAACACTGGAAATATCATTTAAACAGCTATAAATATTACTATTGTACAAACTCATCCCTGAAACATATGATGGTTTTTCTTTTATGGAATCAAAAATATGTACTCAGATATCAGCATGTATTGTTACAAAAGGAGCTGAAACAGCAGATGAAGAATCTTCTACAGTTATATAAAGAAGCCAACAAATGTATAACTCTACCCATTAAGTGTAATAACATGGGGCAAACAGGAGGCAGCTCTCATTTTACACTTTCTGAACAGTGCTGGTGTTTATTCAAGATGAACTATAAGTACTGCGGTTCTGTGCAAAAGCTTTACCATTTAACAAGCTGTGTCTGTGATCCCCGGCCTGCCCCCTCATTTGATGAGGTTCACTGTACAGGACAAGCTAAATGTGTTTCCATCGAACATGAAAGGGCTGATTGAATCCAACGCCAGGTTTCAACAAGGGGACCTTTAGCTCACTGCTTAAAGTGGCCAAGAAGTGAGAACATGTCCTGTTCGGTGACTATATGTGAAGAAGTTATGTACAGTTTCTACAGTTGCACAACTTTGTGGGATGTGCTTTATGGGGCTATTACAACATTTTACAGTAACATCCGTCCTGAGAGGGACATAAATGTCTATACCTAATTTCGTGTGAAACCATTCAACAGATATTGAAGCCTCATGGTGGAGCTACAGGAGAAATCAGGGATCAAAAAGGTTATCAGGATACATCATCTGGGAACCGTGAATGTTTGCTTCATTGCAATTCATCCATAGATATCTCAGTGTATATCAAAGTAATGAACAAAAAATGGTAACCAATAGCAGCCTTTTTTTCGCTTGTAATAACAAGCAGACTGCTCTATAATAGAGTGATAAGTGATAAGCTACTGTGTTTTCACTTCTGTTCTTGCATGAAAGAAAACATATTTTCAAAGGCCATAGGGCCACAGAGTACATTGAGGTCTTACATAACTTAACACCTCGTCCAATGAGACCCGATTACAAGTCTTTCCTCTGTGTGTCTTTGGCAACACGTTGTGGTTCGCAGTCTTTGCTCTGCTAGCATGCTGTGTCATTTTGTATGACTTGTGTTGACAAGCTCTGAGGCCCTGCTAACCAAGAGTCCAGCAAGTGACTCGACTCCTCTGTGGAAAAACTGAGGGTAGAGAGAAGTAATGATTGCACAGTTCAGATCATTTTGGCTTCTCACTCGAATGAAATTCATCCCGTATTTCCTAAAGGTCTCTTTCCAGCTGTGATATTAAATCTGAGGAGAAATGCCAGCATAATCAGAGAAGAGTAAAACTGTTATACTTTATATTGCTTGTTCTTTCGTAATGGTTTTTCCTCTTTTTTCATTAAGACGTTTCCAAGCCGGAAGAGAAACTAACCCCATTAAAGGGGTTACTTGTAGAGGAAAATGCTCAAAGAATTCTCACCCAAATCTGCAGCTCCCCATAGCACTATAGGGAGCTTTTTTTTCTCTTAGCAGTAGCATTGTTCAACTCATTGTTTTGGTTTGACAGCCCGTTACTGTACTGTTTCCCCTCTCACCACTCCTATCATGTCCATTTCAGCGGCAGGAAGCTGTTTTCAATAAAAAAAAGCTCTGATAAGCCCACCTGCCCTGTACTAAATGACAGACAGACAACGTTAGCGACTAGCTGGTGAAAGAGTGTAGCCGCTAAAGAGCCCTGTATTTACCATAGGAGTTAATGGAAAATAAAGTGAGAGCTAAAATATGAATGAATATTGGACTTATATTCTCCAAGTAAACACAAACACAACTCCAACTGAATGTTAATGTTGCTATGTGTGTGCTGGTTGTGTAAAATAAGCAACTGCTAGCCAAAACATTAACCAAATCAAATTGACATGATGCTAATAAATCAGTGCAGACCAAAAATAAATACATCTATTGACACAAGTTAAATGGATTTGAAGGATTTAGGGGAAATAAATAGATTCACTGTATCCACCCTTTAAAACAGCTACATTATTGAGATGATATCACAATGAAAACAGCTTGCTTGGTGCACCTGTTACACATATTATAAGTAATCAAACAACTCAACCATGTGACAAAGAGTGATAATATCATTCCATGTCATTATCTGTCAAATCTATGACTTGATTGATTAGTGGAAAAAAAAAGCTTTGGTAATCAAATATGTTATTTTCTGCTATAGTCATCCTCCATTCATGACCAAGGTCAAACTAAGTGCAAGGCGCTGAGTGAAACACTATCCAGTACCTACCGTTCAGGATTATATAAGTCAGTTATGAGCAAGGACAAGTAGGAACAAGTTTAATACCACTGTCTAAAGCAGAGACTGAAGATAAGGAGACCAGCATTGAAATTGGAGACATTACATGTTGTAAGAATGGGATAAGAAGCAGAGGGAAAACACACCTCTCTAAAGGAACAATGGTATGTAAAAATGTTATGTTTTGACAACTTTATAATATAATTTAATGATAATAAAAACGATAACTTAATCAAAAGTTCCACTTGGTTAAGGAAATGTTTTTGAAAGCTCAGTTAACTTGACCTCCATGTGTCTGAGCAGCAGGACATTTAGGAGTCACTGCTACGAACACATCCACTGGGCCTTGATGATGCACATGTCCACACGTAGGCAGTGACATAACTGCTCGACACCAGCCTCATAAACTAACATCGTTTCTCACTGCCATAACTGCAGAAGGGCCTGGTGGAAATTAGACCGACTTATGCATTAAATGGAGTTATGCATTAAGGACCTCTGGTGGATTCTATCTTTCTGCGGTTGACCTTTTCAAGACAGGCTCACACTGGGTAGAGCCTGTTTTTTTCACATTCATTTTCTCAAATGGCATTTTCATTTGATTTATACAGTAACTGGATGAGAACTGGCCTCTGCTCTTGTGCTGCGGCTGTTTCACACTTCGATGAGTCAAGGAACCGGCCATTCATTACTTACGCTCGGGGGAAAAACAGGAATGATAATGTGAGCAGCTCAGTGACGTGACTACTTTTGATTTAAGCAGTGGAGATAAGGTGTACACTACTGACAGGGGCCAGAGCAGGAGGGATATGAATGCGTTTGATGTGTTTGAATGTAAATTAAGTTTATGCCAGTATTGATTGGAAAGTCCGTCAAGACGCAATAGCAGTGCAGGTCTAATTCTGCAATGACTATGGCAATAATGACATGTAGCACCCTGAGGAGCATGACGCAGAGGTCAGCTGAGGCACTTTGATGCATCCAGTTATCGATGTAAGCTTCAAAGAAACAGTATGAATGTAGCTTGTACTGTAGCTGTAAACACAACAATATATTACCAAGAAAAAGCATTTTTGAAGAAAAACTACAGATAAAATACAACAGAAACTAAAGCAGTTTTCACTGAATTTTGGGGCGGGTTTGTTGGCCAGTAGCACAGCGTTAACACATTATCACATTAAGACAAACATGTTATAAAACTGTTACCTAATTACACATCCAGCAGATATGGAGCTACATATAACATATGTAGTAGTGTGATTTTCTATTTCCTTTTTGCTCTGCTTTGGTCTCCACAATCTCCTGAGGGAAATATCTGTCTTTTTATTGACTAAATGCTCCATTATGTTCACCAGCCAGTGCGATATCTGCCTTTCTGTTGTCTAATGTCAGGCAGGCAGTGTACAGTTCACCATTTTCCATTCAAAACAGCTTTCAGCGGCTGCTGGAAACATTACTGATGAGAGCAATTAGACTGAACCAAAACAGTAAATGTACGGACCATAAAACCAAAACAATGAGCCGAAAGATGCTAAAATGCTGAGGCAGAAATGCGGATGATACTCAGTGTGTTTACTCTCTCAGATGAATTATGTTAAGTTCATGTTCCTGAAAAAAAACTGCTGTCTACTTGTCACTAGTTTAAATCAGCTGCTGTTTTGCTTATGTCTTTCAGAGAGACCCTTTGGAATTGCTTTCTTATCTTATCTACATATCCTGTACGTGCAGAAATGCATGGGATCCAGCCCTTAATTTCATACGGCAGCAAACAGTTGACTATTCACATTTGTCAGATACAAGCAAAATTAGAAATCCTTTGGAGCCATATTCTGGCCTCCCGGTGAATGTAGGTCCAATAATCACTTTCCTTTTAGCATTCATTTTCATTTTCACCAACTCTGGAGGGAAATATCTGGTCCTTTGGCTGCCAAATGTTAACCAACATTTGCTAACTGTGCCATTTGGTGCCAGGCAAGGATGTTTTATAGAACATATTGTTGTTTCTTTGAGTTTTTCTTTTGCTGAAACCTGCTGCCTCCCACAGCTGGAAACAAGATTCATGAGAGCAGAGTGAAGTTGCATGCCATAAAAACTCAAAGACATTAAAATCCTGCGGGAAATGTTGGTGGCCCTGCTGTGATTGAGACATTTGCCAGACATAGAAAGATTATCCACCCTCGACACTACTCTGTATCAAAGAAATTGGAATTTATCACTTAAGTGGAAGTGTTCAAGTTTTGTTGACATCATAGTTAAGCAGAAATCCAAAAATGGTTCGAATACAGGATGCCATGTTTTTTTGTTTTAAATAATTACCACAATTTCCCAGAAATAGCCCTGCCTCTCATCTCCTCTCCTCTCCTCTCCTCTCCTCTCCTCTCCTCTCCTCTCCTCTCCTCTCCTCTCCTCTCCTCTCCTCTCCTCTCCTCTCCTCTCCTCTCCTCTCCTCTCCTCAGTCCACAGTTTGACATACTTTCACTGCATGTGGTCAGTCGAGGGAAGTTTCAGTGAGCCCTTTACACAAGATTGTGTAGGCATGGGTGGAGTGTGAGAATTACTTGAATGCATTATTTGATGTATACTGATCCAATACAGCAGATGATAGAACTGAAATCATTATTCATTTGGACCATTAAGATTATTATTATTATTATTATTAATAGTTTAGACAAAATACAATGAATGCACTTTGCATGAGGGGGAAATAGAGGTCATCTCGACCCATTATTATGGCTAGCTCCTACTTTATCAAAATGCACTTTCAGAGACAGTGAACAATTGATTGCATATAAAACCCAATGAGCATGACTTGCATAATTATACAAAAATGTTTGGACTAAAAGCATGGTAATTATGAGGTTTTCGACAAATAAATCCTGGAATTTTTTGCGGCTGTTTTCTTTTTTTTTTTTTTACAGAAATGCAGAGAACGGAGTGACAAACAAACTGCAGCCAACTGTATCTGTCAGGCCTGCTGTGTTCTCCTGCCGATGTGGACTATTTGAAACTACAACACTGTCACAAAACCAAACGCCATTTAAGATGAGAATGAGAAAGTGAGGGTGCCCACTGGCACAAAATAGAGACTTAGCAAACACGATGACCCTCAGGTTACACATGGATTCCTTGCACTGCCCCTGCAAATGCCAGCGTTTCTGCTGTTTTTACTGGACCATGGCAGGGCCATTCAGTCAGCAGATTCCTGTGAGATGAAGTGAGGCATTCAAAGTCTAAAACACAACCCTGGACAAGGTGGAGCACCTTGAGCCTGAGGTCTCTCACTCAGGAGAGAGCGTTTTCCTGAAAAGTAAGATATACCCCATAGTAACATATTTATCATTGGTTCAAAAATAATACTAATAAATAATAATAATACTAAGTAACACTAAGTTTTAAGTAATACTAAAGAGAAAGCAGCTTGTGTTCACGTTATAATTATTGCTCAATTGATGCTGTACAGTTCAACACAAAGCCACTCTCCAGACTTATTTACAGTTGTTTTGCCATGCGGTTTCCTGTTTTATTGTGTGTCCCTTTGGTGCAAATAAAATATGCAATCAACATAGCTACACAATGGAGTAAATAGCATCCATGTGGAGTTAAGATACAGCAGCAAAGACTGAACATCTAAAAAAAAAAAAACACACATAGAAGTTTAAATCTGGTGGAAAAAAAGTTCTTCCTTTAGACAGACGTGGAAAAAGTTCACCAAAGCCAAGAAACGTCGTTTGGCCGAGCACCAAAGTGCTAAAGCATTTACCAAACATTTGTCAAATTTTGCTTTTGTTTTAAGTCTAAATTATTTTTAGTTTTGCATTTTTACAGAACAGGTCACTGTGCATCTTATCTGAATTGTGATTAAATAAAACACTTGTCTCATATTCTGTAATTAGCAGCCCTCACGTGGCCTCAAGAGAAAACATTTTAAACATGATGGAGGACATCTGTGACATATTTTTGTGACGCTACCAAAGAAAAGAAAGTATGTTTACTCTTGACTTCATGCTGTCCTAATGCTGTTGCTGTGTGAATATAAAATGAGTCATAATAAGCGCACTTACCTGTTTGAATGACTGCAGTAACAGTCCACTCTATTTACAGAGCAGACTGGCTTCCTGCCTCTGAATCCTAAAAGCCTGTCCTCTTGGCAGATAGCTCTCTTGGTGCCATCTCTCTCTCTCTCCCAGACTCTCTTCTATTAATGAACATGAGTTTTTCTTCCTTTCTTCCTTTAGCCAGGCTCCAGGTTTTGACTGACAAAGATGCATCTACTGCAGATGATGCAGCTGCACCTGTATCTAACGCTCTAATGTTGCAGTAAACATGCAACGATACTTTAGCAATGTACAATGTTAAAACGCACTTTTAAAATTACTTTTTTTAATTAAAATGTGGCACAAACACCTTTCCATCATGGCTGGATCTTGAGCAGAAAGGGGGCCCTCAATCATGGGGCCCCATCTGTTTTTTTGTTTTTGTCGGGCTGTACAGAAATACAACACAAGACTTGACCCTTTCACCTTATGTTGATAATTATGGGCACAGTTGCAAACCTTGTATGTCCAAAATAAAGTATGGAGTTACAAAGTTTCTTCTTGGTAGAGTTATCCAATCAGAATAAAATAAAAGTTTGTTTGAGGGACATGAGCTTCAGTGCCTAGGGGCCCCTCGGGGTACTAATGCAGCTTTGCTCGCCATAAGACACATGCACAGTACACTCACTTTATTATAGGAACACCTGTGCAGTCTAAGACAATCCAATACAAAAGCTCTGCCCAGAATTCTACTTTAGTGTTCCTAATATTTTTGGAGTGGATAAAATATTAGGTACACCATTCAACATAATGCACTCCAGTACGTCATCACCGCCACCCACTACAACCTTAATGATAAACATAAAGGAGATTTATCACCTTTCGGACAATGTTGATAAAAGCTGAAAATCTATAAACGTCGTAAAAATAGAAGTTATGGCGAAGCTGTTGTATTAGATTGCGTTAGATAGCACAGGTGCACCTAATGAAGTGGCCGATGAGTGTATATGATATGTGTTCATGCAAATACATTCCGGGCTTACCTCACTGCACTACCAGTCAAAGACAGCATCTTTCAACACACAGCTGCAGTATGTGTGTGGACAAAGAGCCGTATTGTGTACATTTGCACTTCATTTTACAGCAAAGTCCTGACACTGTTTTGACATATGGTGAAAGGGATATAAGATGACCTCTATCTCTGGAGTAGATGTTTCAGGTATTTGCAAAGATATGCCTGACTGGTGATGACGGGAATCTGAGATGTTCCAGATTCTCTGTTTTTATCCTTTTATCCAGCAGGCTTAGTATTATGACACTGGTATTTTACATTTGTATACTCATCTGAAATGTGCAGTGTGCTTTTCCTTCCAAATTACCCCTCCCTTTAGGCGATGCCTGGAGCATTAAATCCTAATGTCCCCAGCAGCAGCAGCAGAAGCAGCAGCAGTCTGGCTGGCCTTTTGGAGAACTGGAAAATTATTTGCAGTCACAGCTGTAGCTTCAGACGGACAAAGATGTTTGTAGTGGTGGGAGCACAGCTGGTTTACATCGGTGAAAGCTGACCACGGGGCTATTGAGGTTGTTCTGAGGAAGCAGGCAGCAAGAGGGGGGTGTTTTACTTCTGCAGAATTAACAGAGGTTGTTTCAAAGAGGAGAAAAGCCTTGAGGACAGTAAAGCAAACATGAACTGCAGGTTCACGTTACTTCAGCCATCTTTTACCAAATCTAATCAGGTCTAAATCCAGCATACACTACTAATATATTCCATTTAAGCTGTTGTGATATAATCATTCTTATTTTAGTTAATAGCTTTATCACTCCATCACTTTAAATTCACATGCTCCTGAACCCGCAGGTACATCTGCACTTATATTCTAAATTCTGCAGGTTGTTGTTGTTACAGTCTTAATATATTAAAGCCTCTATGTCCCATAATTGCCCTGTGAGGTGGAGTCAGGGGTGAGGCAGTTTAAATATTCATAGTCTCCTCTGGGATCTTGTTGAGTGGCCCATTCACTCTGTCCGCTCCAGGCTGCTGCTGCTAGGAAATTGCTGGATTTCTCCAACTGAGACACCCAGAGGCGATGTGAGAGCGGTGCAGCTCCGGCATATAAAAGCAGCCAGCCGCAGCCAAGAGCCAGAGAGGACATGCTTGTGCAATGTTACAGTGAGGCTGCTTGTTCTGAGTGCAATCAGAGAAGAGTTTCTACACAGACTTAGTTTCATAATGTGGAAACACTTCAGGTGAAGGAGACTTCTTTCTCTGAGAGATATCGAGAACAACCGCTCAAACCTGGATTTATTTATTTTTGGTAGCTTCAGTTATGACTAATTGTCAAAATCAACTTAATCATCTCCATGGATTTCTTATTTCAAAGGTAGGACATGTTTCTTTTAATGTAAAGATGAATTCAAAGGACAAATGGCATGCACTGAGGATATCCTTCCAAGTTGTGTTTCTTTTTTCTTCTGTTAAAAATGCTTTCTTTTTTTTCTTCTTTTTTTTTTAAATTTGGGGCAACATTCAAAGTTTGGATTTATTGAGCCTATTGACAGTTAGAGGATATGCCAAATGATAACAAATATAAATACTTTAAGAGCTAAATAACTTTTCACAGAGCCAGAAATGAAGCACTCGCACATGAACTACAAAACTGTGATAGTTGGAAGGAAAACGGAGACTCCAGATGTGCACACAGAGGCTGTGTTTGGCAAGAGGAAGTTTTGTCTTAAAGTGTATCGTAAAATACGCAGATTTGTCTTTTCTACGTGTAAATAAATCTACAGTGTATTACAATAGGCTATATACTGAAGCAAAATGTAATGTATATCTTGAATTTTTATGTGTGACTTGAGTTGAATACAGTATTAAAGCAACTGTCACTGCTTCACGGTAACTGCGTTTTTTAGGAATGTGTGCAACAGTTTTCAGTGTCAACAAAAACTGTCAGAACTTGTTGAGACTGCTCGAGCTTCCTTGCACGAAAAGAAAATTGAAGATCTTAGCGCCTGAACCTCAGAGTGCTGAGAACTGATTCGTTGTGTTTTAAAGATGACTCACTTTGTCCTGAGGAGCTCTGGTTGTTCTTAAAAAACCGACAGTAATGAAACACCTTCTTTGAAGTTTTACCCCTATAAAACATTTGAAGCTTGTTATCTGATCCACTTTCTTTTTTTTCTTCCTCTAAGCACCTTTTCAGACAAAGGAACTGCAACAGGCCCTGAGCCCAGCAGTGATGCTGGCAATGCAGCACTACAACACTTCGGGCATTATCGCCTCCTTTCCCCTCTCTAACCAAACCACCATGGTGCAGGAGTCTGGGGTGAATGCTGTATCCCATGATGCCACCAATCAGTCCAATCCCACAGGCGCCGGCGCCGGCATCAGTATGACTCTGGGCATTCTATTCAATGTGGTGGCCCTCTTCATTCTCGCAAAGGCTTACAACCGTTTCCGTCGCCGCTCAAAGGCCACATTCCTGCTCTTTGCAAGCTCCCTGGTGGCTACTGACCTGGCTGGACATGTTATCCCCGGAGCCCTCGTGCTGAGCAGGTACTCAGACGGCATTGCTGATCCTGACCCCAGCAATCCTGATGCCTCTTGTCTGTTTCTGGGGAGTTGCATGGTGTTCTTTGGCCTGTGCCCACTCTTCCTAGGCTGTGGCATGGCTGCTGAGCGCTGCCTGGGCGTCACAAAGCCTCTGCTGCATGCTCGTCTGGTGACTACAGCACGGACAAAGATAGCACTAGCCCTGATCTGGCTACTGGCTTTATGCGTGGCCCTTCTACCCTTCTTCGGATTAGGTGCGTACACCCACCAATACCCGCGGACATGGTGCTTTATCAGGGTGATGGAAAAAACTCAAGCGACTGATTTGGCCTTTGTGATACTGTTCTCTGGACTGGCTTTGAGCTCTCTGGCCTCAGCCTTTGTGTGCAATACCATCAGTGGGATCACACTAGTGAGAGCCAGACTAAAGAAGAAGTCCAGCTCCCGACGCAGCTCGGCTAGGTCGCATGACACTGAGATGGTAGTCCAGCTGGTTGGCATCATGGTGACCTCCTGCATCTGCTGGAGCCCTCTGCTGGTGAGTTTGGAGTAGATCAAATTGTGGGGGGGGGGGGGGGGGGAAGTGTTGCATCCAAGGCCAAATGTCATCTAAGAGACATTTAATTACATTAATAAACATATTTTAACATAATTAAATATCATTATATGGATAGAGTATTTGACATGTATCTGATTTTTCAAATCACAGATCAGTGTAGAATGGGGAAAACTTCATACTTGGGGAATGGGGAATACTTAATCAAATTATCAGATTACTTTTAAGAACATATATATTTTAAATGTATATATATATGTGTCAATACACCACCATAAGTCTTTCAAAACAAAGAACTGACGGCTCACAACTTTTGCATCATGGAAAGCTGTTCAGAGAAACTGTAAACAGGAAATTTGAATGTCACAATCACTCTCACTGACTTAAGTAGTACTTTTATTTATGTTATTGCTGCTGTCTATTAGAAAATTATCTTATTTAGATTCACATTACTGAGCACTGACAGAGTGCTGTGTCATCGATAATATAAACACTGAGAAGAGTTTGTTTAGTTTATTTAACATTCCTGTTGACTTACAACAGTTGCATAACAAATTAATTTGTCTTATGCTGTCAAACAAAATTAAAACCCCCCGGAAATGCAGATTTTTATGGTTGGAAAAATCATCTTATTGCACAATGTCTGATTCTGAAAGTATCATAGACATATATTCTGTATCAGCTTGTTTCAGTTCATCATTGAAGCTAAGCTGATTTTAATAGCTGCACCATTCTTTTTTTTTTTGACATAATCTTGATGTGTATAATTTAAAGCACATTTCCGAAGATTTCTGACTGACATATTTGGTATTTTTTGGGATCTCCACCAGATAATAAAGTTATGTGGGTGGAAGCAATGTCTGGCTGCACAAAATGAGGTTGTAATGACGCACCGCCAGATCAGTGTGGTTGAAGGGACTGAACAATATCTCTGTTATCGTAAATCATAGATCTTTTTTTTTGCACAGAAAAGGAAACAAATAACACATTATGATTTTTTAATTTATTTATTAATTCAATTTAACGCCATTGCTCAGCAGACACACCAACTGAATGAATACATCGCAATTTGTTGGCATTATTTAGTCATACATTTTGAGCTAATAATAATGTCACACTGCAAAAGTATCCTAGATTCTTCAGGGTGTAAGTTTGAAAAGGATGTAACATGTCATTGTGAGTAAAGCATATTTGCAATAAAGTCTTAGCACAGCCAAAAAGCAAACATCATCATCATCATCATCATCACTGCTATCTATTTGTTTTTATTGTATTTATTTTAAATGCTACAGTGAGTCTAAATGAGCCTAAGCTTTTTCTCTGGTTGTTACTAGATCTTTGGACTGATGTCAGCAACACGGTCCTACAGGGAAACCCTGGGCGATGACATGGACACTTATAAGAGCCTGATGGTGACGGGGGTCAGGATGGCAACCTGTAACCAGATCCTGGACCCGTGGGTCTACATTCTACTGCGACGTGCCATCCTCAGGAAGATCTACCGCATCACTAAAAGGCAGGCCAGTTTCAAGACGAGCAAGTTCTACTCCGTCCGCTGGGATGTCAACTCCTTTCAGAGCTCAGAGAAGAACAGTGTTAAAAAGATTTAGGGGTCTTACAGAGGAAGACTGACAAAATGGCATCTATCAGTTTTCAAGGGTTTCTGTCACTTGACAGCAGGATCAGCACTGAGCCCAGGAGCCTATCGCCTGGATCAGACTTCAGTGTTAAAAGGTCCCAAATGAAACTTGGCTTGTGGGAAAGAGAGCCACCTTGGTTTATGTGTATGAATTATTATGTGTTGGGATCCCAAGTGGTTAAAAATAGTATCACAGGCTGATGATAACCTGTTGTTATGGTTGTTGTATGCATGAGCCAGTGTTACACCACAAACGGAAAAACACCCAACTCATTATGAACTGTTAACAGTGCTTGCAACATGGCCTGTATACAGGACACATTTGCAATGCAGTCTGTCCTCTATGAGAGCAGATGTACTGTAAGTTTTAAATATATGTATATTGGTTGGAGTATAATGTATTAACTTTTGCTGAAGAGAAGACTGAATCTAGTCTTAAAGCAAACATCTCACCACAAAAGTTTTGATCTGTTAACTTGATGTTCGTTTTGTTCTCTGACATAATGTAAAAGTCAATGACTTGTGTAAATGCTCGCATGAGAGAGCAAAAGAAAAGGCTGTGCTTTTACCTCAGCTTGAAGATGTGAAAATTATCCCTTGTGTGTCCGATGTAGCGCTGCGACATGAATGTGAATGTGTGTCTGTATTGTGTGTGTCTGTGAATGTATCTACAGTATTTTCCCCGAGTGTTTGGGGACTGAAGTGAAGCTATCTGTTGCAAAAAGCTAATTGAATGTGATATTGTCAAGAAAAAGGGAATGTAAGAGTACATAATAAATGGTTGCCAATTAATGTTTCATCTCATTCTTGCTTATAATTTGTGTCATATTTTACATCTTTTGTTGGATTTCCTATATTCCTATATATTTGGACTGAATGGTAAGGCAAGGCAATTTAATACAAAGCACATTTTATACACAGTGGCTGGTGCTTTACCAGGTGCATAAAATAAGTAGAATAAGATTAGAACAAACAAAAAAACCAAACAGCACATGCACAAACAGTATGTGTACAGGTAGGTTTAGATTAAAAGCAGTAGTTCACATTCTGGGAAATGCACTTTCTTGCTGGGAATTAGATGAAAGGATCAATACCACTCTAAAGTTTTTACGGCTGAGAGTGAAGATGTGCAATGATTTCCTATTTTCCATTGTGGACAATGCACCTCAATTTGACTTTATTTAGATAAATAGCTCATTCTGGCATATCCAGTTCCAGTCCCAAATTGTACCTCAATGGTACCTTCTCCATAAGAAATGGCATTTTGTCTTGTTTTGAAAAACCTAATAGCATGTACAGATTAAATATAAGGGTGACAAATATTGATCTTTTTGGAACTCCGACCTCGCTGACCTGCTTGGAAGTAAAACTGCCAATGGGGATTAAATGACTCCCATCTTTGACCTGAACCAGTGGATGGTAATAGAGGACGGGGGTCATTATATACACATACTAAAACAGACAATTTATTTGCGCATCAGCAAAGAAATTGCTTTAAAATAAAGCTACCACATTCTGTGAGCAACTCAATTTGTCAATACCAAGCGGTGCAATAAGTATGTCAGTGCCACTGTGGTTAAAATCTACAATGCCAATATTGCTGGGGGCCAAATACTACTACTAATAATAAACAACAACTAATGATAATTTTAATACTGTAAAAGATTAAAAAAAAAAAAGCTTAATGTAATATAATGATTCCTACAGTGTCACGGATCATGTAAGCAGTCAACATGATCAGCTAGGCAGGCCCAAAAGAATGTTGAAAGACTCCAGCCAGAGTCCAGCTGTTTTTTTTCTTTATTGGCATATAAAACAATTATGATTTTCTTCTTCCACAAAATGAACAAAATATGAAAATATTCATCTTGTAGTTTGCAGAAGAAAAGTGAAAAACCCAAACAGACTCTGAGGTAGGGAGAATTACACATCATACAAATATTTTAGAATAAAAAACAAAAAACAGATATTCAAATTGTTTACGGTTTGGATCAGAGAAAAATCGAATTGAATCAATGTACTGTTTGACCTCCCTTGTAAAACAAAAATAAACAAAAAATAAATTAAAAAAACCCTGTAAATTGAATGGTTAAAATATTTTTTTCCATCTGTTTATTTAAAGAAACCCTCACTGGCAGCATGTGGTAATAAAACAATAACATAAAACACTTGGCCATTATAATGCAATAAAGATAAGGCTAGCTTCCCTTTCATTGATTTAATTTGATTGATACATTTAACATGGTAGCAGGTCATAGAGTAAAAGTTATAATAAAAATCAATAAAATAAACAAATTATAATTTAATAATAAAATCAGATTGGATTATTGGAGCATAATAAAGGCAGCTAAACTTGTTAAAAGGTGGACCATTGAATTCACCATCATTACTAACCACGCCCCCTCCAGTACCCCCTCTTTTTTATTGGCTGAGATTGCAGTCGAATGCAACTTTCTGTCCAATGAGCATCGTCGTTTCTCACATCGTGGGCGTCTCCTCTCGTAGGACGGCTGCTGCTGTCCAGACCGGGAGCTAGTAGCGTGCAGCACAGCGCCGTCCAAAAGCAAAAACGACACCACGGTAAGAAAGAAACGTGTAATTTTACCCTTTAACGTACTCATAATGAAACATTAGGTGGATACTAAGCGCCAAGGAGACGGACGAAGCTCTTCGTTATATTCTAACTTTTATATAAGCGCTTGGGAAATGGCTCCATTCCGGCTTTGTTCGGCTAAGCTAACCCGCTAACTGTAGCTGAGCATTCAATGGGGTGTCAGTCTTGTCTCCTCGACCATTTTGGTGCCTGATAGGCAACACACTAATATCCTAATAGCACAAGACTTTCCTGTTGCATATTTGCACAACTGTTGAGTTCAACAGTTGTGCAAATATGATGGCGAGTTGATATTATGTCGTGTCGTGGTTTGCCGAGCATGTCGGCGCGTCGCAGGTTTAAACGACGGCTTTTTGTGGGGGTTGTTAGCTGGCTGCCGTCGACACTCAAGCTTTTGGATTGCATTAAAATGGCGTCTGTTTTTAAATTCTCCCCAGATGAAGATGTGGGGTTTTAGGTTTAACAAATGTCACATGCCACCTGTTATAGCAGTCCCGTCCTGTTGAAAGAATAGAGGAGTGTAACAGGTGTAACATTAGCTTGTAGGTCTTTGAATACAACAGCAGGTCACACTTCAGTAAGTCGATAACTAAAAAAAATAAACACACAGGTAATGCTTCTGGATTTGATTTAGCTATTACAAACAAGCTAGATTATGTCAGTAGTGCTCTGAATTATCTTAAAGGTCCTCTCCAGACAAGTACTATGACATACATAAATACTCTAATAAATAGTCTCCTCCTTCTCCATCATTAGAGAAAAAAATCAAGTATCTCCAAATATGCAAACATATTTCATTTCAAAAGTTTAACGACAGGACACAAGATGTCTCCTACTTCACCGTAAAATTCGTCTTTTCTCATTCTCAGTGTTTACTGTATACCCTGGATGCTTCAAGTTTCCACATCACACCTGTGTAAGTTGAATATTAAACCAGGATTAGCTTCCAAACTATCTGTGATGTCACAACTCATGGACGCCCCTTTAAAAACTGAATTTTAAATGAGCCCAAAGAGACTTTCCACTTTCAGGTTAATGTGAAAACAAACTCTGCACATGCATCATTCTGCACAGTGAAGTTCAAATATTAAACTGAAGGAACAAGAAGAAAAAAACACATTTTTAAGTGGAAGAGTGAGGAACTCTGAACTTTGCACCAGAGATGTCCTTCCTGCCTGTTCTACCCCACTATTTCATCCTGATCATATCACTTGGATGTGTTTAAACAGGAGCAATCACTCGAGGCAACACAGACGAGCAGTCAGTCATCCGTGAAGCTGATTGCGATGACCTCTACGCGGCATGCACTGCTTCCTAGTAGCGCTATTTTAAAATCATGCCTACACCCGCTAGAAATATGAACACATGAATCGACCTGTCTAGTTGAAATCTTGTTTATCAAAATGAACCATGTTTCTTTCTTTATAAATATGGCTGTGTTTTAGCCCCTGAGGCACGCGCTGTTGTGCCAACAATGCTCATCTGTTGCTACGGTTGGTGACTACTTTATCTCACTGAGAGATAAAAAGAGTGTTTCACCCTTATTCAATGTTATTTGCCTAAAGAATGCTGAGAAAGCACATTGCACATTCACAGACATTTCTTTAAATTAAGTATATGTGCTATTGATTTATCTTGTAGTTTTAGCTGTTATTTATTTTAATGTGTGCTTTTTTCTTTTCCCCTCCTTTGTAGAGACGGACTGCAACATCTGCTGCTGAAATACCTTTTTTTTTTACTACGGTCATTCACTGGATATAAGAGTCACTACAGTCTCTGGAGCAACAATGGTACATCAATTCTCAATTTTATTTGTAGTTATGCGTCTCGGTGTTACCAGTGTATATGTGTGTGACAGGCAGGCAGCCAAAGTGCAGGACACATTGGCCTTTTTGTATAAATAACACTGTTAACGGGGAAAATAAAGATGTCACATCTAATTGAAGTCACAGGACTGGTGCCAGTGTTTTGTCATCCCAGTCTGCTCCGGGGCTTTTAGGAACACATGCTGCAGCTTCCACATCACTGCCCTCCTCTAAAATTGGCTTCGACCGCCTGTACAGACACTCGGCTTGCTTTTCTAATCACTGGTGTTAGAAGCTTGGCCCGGATGCGAGACCTTGCTTATTCAGCATTTTTAATTAATCAAAAGCGAGGGATGGACAGAGAAAGTGGGATTGTCAGTAGATTTAAGTGGAACCGTTTTAATCTGGAGAAAAGCTGTCTTCAGGCTCACTAAAGAAGCAGGATTGATCAAATTAGTTAAATATTTGTTGTGAGTCAAATCTGGAACATTTTCCTGATATGTATCCAAGTAGCTCAGTATTCCTGCTTTGTGAGACAGTCCTCCAGTTGTCTAAATAGTAGAGATAAGTTGTTTAATTCTTGCAGTGCAGTGGGATGGGGTGTTAACACATTGTAAAAACTTGACGTCAAGTTTTGCTTTGCTCCACGGCAGAGTTAAAAACATCTCATTTTCTCTCATGTACTAATACCATAGTGTCATTATTTGTAGTGTGTTCAGAACCTCTCTGGTATTTCTTCTTTATTCACGATCTTGCTTCTTTTCACCTCCAGCCTCCCCCAATGCGCCACCGCTCCATGCGAGTCTTCATGAACGATGACCGCCATGTTATGGCCAAACACTCCGCTATCTACCCAACTCAGGAGGAGCTGGAGAGCGTACAGAACATGGTGTCCCACACAGAGCGGGCCCTCAAGGCCGTCTCTGACTGGCTAGATAAGCAGGAGAAAGGATGTACTAAGTCTGACTCAGACAGCACAGACACTGATAAAGAGAGGTGAGGAGATGTCAGGGATGCCATTCCTCATATTTAGTTAGTATAAAATTACATTTATACACACATGGTTTAGTGATAGGGGTCAGACTGGTGAATTTCTCTCTCATAGAACACAGCATTCGCTGACATGTTCATGGGCACACACCTAATAAACCTTTACTGTGGACATCCTGTGGATGTGAACCAGTGATAAAATCAACAACTTCTCTCATATCAAGAGCATCATGTACTTCTCATTCTTCAAGTAATCCATTCTCTCAGACTTACATCCAATAAAAAGTTAGAAATTAGACCATTACTCATTGTTAGTCCTTTTTAAATGCCTCTTCCTTTTGTCTTTCTTCATTGTATCTATTGTGTCTCTTTAAAGCGAGCACAAAGAACAGGCCACCCGTTCTCTGCGTGGCGTAATGAGGGTGGGCCTGGTTGCCAAGGGCCTGCTACTAAAGGGGGACCTGGACCTGGAGCTGGTGCTCCTCTGTAAGGACAAGCCTACCATCAGTCTGCTGAAGAAAGTGTCTGAAAACCTTGTTACGCAGCTCAAGGTGGGAACATAACTCTACTAATGAAGTGCACTGAATAATACACTATACGTTATTAAAGCTCAATTGACTGATTTTTTTAAGCTTGTATAAAAATTGGAATCTTTTTTTTTAATTATTTTTTTAGATAAGCACATCATTTAAAAGAAAAGATACATATATACGTGGGACAGTTTCCAGTTGACACATGATTAATGGTGATTTTGCTCTCACAGCCGGTCATGGAAGACAAGTATGTGGTTACCCAGAATATCCGTGAGGCCAGTATTGTAATCAAGAACACCAAGGAACCCCCTCTCACCCTCACCATCCACCTGACTTCCCCTTTGGTTCGTGAGGAGATGGAGAGGGCCACTACCGGAGGTAAGCTCCTTCACCAGGACCTGAGTTTTTTCTCCTACTCACTCCTCCAGCAGGGAGGCAAGGCAGGCAACCAGGCAAAGGCAACCAGGCAAGACAGATATTGTTTATTGGGCCTTCAATGGAGCTAGGGGACAAGACTGCACCGTCACATAATGAAACTGTGCTATGCTTATAGCTCTCTAGACACTCTCATAGTTCCATGTAATGTAATTGTACATTTTTGATGGCCCAATATACAGTATAGGGCAGGTAGCTTACTGACTGCTGAAGACATGGATTTCTCTCCCTCCCCCCATAATGATCAAGGTCACCAACGAAATGAAGGCTTACTGAGAATTTAACCAAATACAAAAAGAGAGACCACTTTGTTTGCATGTGTTTTTATCATTGATGATGAACGGTTTGCATTGCAGCAAAAATGAGTAGCACAATGTGTAGTGAAACTGTCCTTTGGTTGTTAGACCCAGCAGTGGGCTTCTGACTGTCTCTGATGTTCCTTTAGCAGGGAAAGTGTGAGGTTACAGATAACGACAAGGGACACTTGGATTCTGCATGTGGGTCCAGCCACTCTCAAAATCCAGGGGATCATCCCCAGTTGATACATAGTAATAGATGAAGGCCCCTAACTATGTATACGTATATAAATATATTTATTGTTATGTATAAACATATATTTATATATAAATAAATATATTCTATATAAAGCTTAATTGTAAGTTAGCTATAACAGCTCTGGGAGGATTTGAGCAGGTGTTGAACCTTGACCTTATCTGTAGCCCCGTGCTCACAGTGATGCCCAGTTTGGGTCTGTTTGTTTTTAAAGCCATCAGTTTTGCTGCAGTGTGGACCTGTTTTGATACCCACCTTTTGTGCATCTGATAACTTCTACTTGTGGTTCCAATTCTGATTCTCTCTGTCAAGCCTTCTAGTTTGTCAATTTTTAGGGACGCTGGACCTTTGACCAACTGGCCGCTCTCTGTCTCGGAAGGGGCAAAGTGCAGTGTACCCAGTATAAGGGGCAAAGGGGAGGGGCTCTACCTCCTGTTAACACCACAAAGGA
This sequence comes from Scomber scombrus, assembly GCF_963691925.1. Taxonomy (NCBI): domain Eukaryota; kingdom Metazoa; phylum Chordata; class Actinopteri; order Scombriformes; family Scombridae; genus Scomber; species Scomber scombrus. The sequence continues at coordinate 22,524,093 of NC_084987.1, forward strand.
AAGCACTGAAACTGAAGCATCCATGGAGATACAACCTCCCATTTGATGCAACCAATTATCCCTTTAATAAATGCACATTTTTAAAAATCTTTTTAGATTTTTTTTTTTACTAAGTCAAGTAATAACCCACTTCCCAATACTGTCGCTCCAGTGGGTTTTAAGTATAAATATTATGTGCCCGGTCGTGCAAAAAACATTAACTGGGAGGTTGAGAGCGTTTGGTGGCTCTCCAATGGAGGCGTCCCCCTCCCCTTTCCCCTCCTGCCTGTGGTTTGGGAAGGCTGCCTGTGTTCCCCCTGGCCGGCTGACAGAACTCCCCTTGGTCAAACTGTACCTTGTCTTCTTATTCCACCTGCCAATAGAAACGCTTTCAGTCAACGATCCCCCGGATGTTCTGGACAGGCAGAAATGCCTAACTGCCTTGGCGTCTCTCCGCCACGCTAAGTGGTTCCAGGTTTGGATCTTGTCTTTTTTGTCTCTAATCCAGAAGTAGTTTTGAGTTTGGTTTTTATGCTTTTATGTTCTTTTGTCTTTTATTTGGGCGTTCCATGTGTTTTTTTGTTTTGTTCTTTTCTTTGATTTACTCTTTTTGAAGTGTATTTTCCTGTAGTACAAATCGATGATCTGAATGTTTGTTTCTTAGGAAACCTTTGTCATTACACTGTTGTAGTCTTGCTTTGCTCACTTAACAGACTTTTAATGCAGTGCCATTCCTTTTTAAAAGAAGTCAACTTCTGCTTTTTTAGTCCCTGAATTCATTAGTCTCATTGAGGTTAACAACTGCTTGACTCAAATTAGTAGAGAAAAAAAATCTGGGACTAATACACCATGTATCCAGGTGCAATATTTCTATAATGTCAGTGTTGGTGTGAGTGAGTTGTTATTTTCACATTGAAGCAAGCTACTCGTAGAGCACTTTTTGCCGACCCATTTCGTAGTTTTGAAGAGAAATGTTTTTTTGTTTTTTGCAGTGAACCGTGTTGATAATAAGTCATCATAGTATTGTGGCTTGTTTCATCTTTTGGCTTTACACACTATAACAATCAGTGCTCCATCTCTGCAGCTTGTTTTTGTAGAGACTCTGTGGCCTCAACTTTTTCTGCTCTCTGGCTATTTCTGTTACTCTGTGTGCCACGAAATCATCAGGAATATTGCACCTTGAGTAGTATTTTTATTTTTTGTTTTTTTATTACTGTCACTGACTTAACTTTTTTAATCACAGCACATGTAAGCTCACCTTTTACAAAAAAATAGTGCACTTGATTCTTTCACATCAAAGCTGGTGTTAAGTTTGAGGTGGATTTATTTGCACTTTCCTGATCGTAATGTTTTATGTCTGATAACTCTTACCATCAATCATGTTGGCAATTGACTTACAGCCATGAATGTGAATGATAATTATTAGAAGTGATCAAACACTATTCTCTCATTCAGTATCTTCTATTTCCATAATGACAAAGCTAAGCTGTTATAGTCTGTGTGGCTTCATGTTTTATTTATTTTCACATATTTTGGATGTTTTTATCTTGCTTTACGCCAGCGCACTCTTCTTCTTTGACTTAAGGCTACTTGTCCTCCTCGTGCCCCTCCCTCCCCCCCTTCCCCCCTGCTTGTGTCCCCAGGCTAGAGCCAACGGGCTACGCTCCTGCGTCATCGTCATCCGTATCCTAAGGGACCTGTGTGCCCGCGTCCCCACATGGTCTCCGCTTCGTGGCTGGGTGAGTGATTAGTTTAGAATGTAAATGTGAATCTAAATATGATACGACACATGTACTTTATTCACTCTTTCACCACTTCAGACACAGGTTATACAAAATATGAACAACAGGCTATGTAGCGGAATATTCCTTTTGTTAAAGATTTTGTCTGCTCGGATACAAAATGACAAGGCGCCGCCATCGTGGTCGTTGATTTGCTGAGATACAATCTAAGGCAGTGAACTCAAAATCAAGTTTAAAAATAGCATCCCTGAACAAAGAGTCTCCTCTCTCTCTTTCTCTCTCCTTCTTTCTCTCTCTCCTGCTGTGTAGCCACTGGAGCTGATCTGTGAGAAAGCCATCGGCACAGGGAACCGGCCCATGGGGGCAGGAGAAGCTCTGCGCAGAGTTTTAGAGTGTCTGGCTTCAGGAATCCTGATGGCAGGTACGGACGCATGTATGTACAGTCTCTTCCTTTATATCATTTTAGATGTTCAGCTCATTCTCTGTGTTTCTAAAGCTGATCCCTAACTGTCATTTCCTCATGTTGTAGATGCTGCTGGAATCTCTGATCCATGTGAGAAGGAGTCAACAGATGCTATTGGTCACTTGGACCAGCAGCAGAGGGAAGATATCACAGCCAGTGCACAAGTGAGTTTAAAGAGAGATTAAAATGTGTGTTTTCACACTTTAGTAAATGTAAAATTCACACTGTGCCTCTTGTATCTCCAGCATGCCTTAAGGCTGTCAGCTTTTGGACAGCTTCACAAAGTGCTTGGTATGGACCCTCTTCCCTCTAAGATGCCCAAGAAACCTCGCAGCGAGACTCCAATTGATTACACAGGTAAACCGGGCAACCTCAGAGTAAAGACTTTGTTTATGGTGTATAGATGCAATGCATTATGGTGCCTTGTATGTTGTTGTGACTCCATTTCGTGTCCCCCTGTGATTCAGTACAAATCCCACCCAGTACAGCGTATGCCCCACCAATGAAAAGGCCCATCGAGGAGGAGGAGGGAATCGATGACAAGAGTCCCAATAAGAAAAAGAAAAAGCTGCAGAAGAAATGTAAGTGCTCTTTTGGCTCGTGCATTTGTTGGTTTTTCAAGTGAATCTGACTTAAACCTCAAGTTTATGTTTCAACCATTCCCACATCAAAAACAGATTTATTTGTTGTGTTGAAATGATTCATCTGTCAATTAAATATTTTGATAAATCGATTTATCACTGTAAATTGAATATCTTTTGGGTTTGGACTTTTGTTTGAGTAAAATAAGCAATTTGAAAATCACCTCTCAGAACTTGTAATTTTTCTATTTCTTTGCACTACATAGACAAAACAACTGATTAAAAAATATTTAATAGATAATGAAAATAATGATAATTTGAATCTCTTTTAAGTTTGTTTCTTTCTGTATGTCATACTGTTATTGTTGTTGTTGGTTGTATAATTTCTGTATTCTCTTATGTCTACCAGCTCCAGAAGAGAAGGCTGAGCCTCCCCAGTCTATGAACGCCTTGATGAGGCTCAATCAGCTGAAGCCGGGTCTTCAGTACAAGTTGATATCCCAGACTGGCCCAGTTCATGTTCCCGTCTTTACTATGGCTGTAGACGTTGATGGAAAAACATTTGAGGCTTCCGGTCCATCAAAACGCACTGCCAAGCTACATGTAGCTGTAAAGGTGAGTAGTTTTTATAATATTATGTTTTAATGTTGCCTCAAATCCAACAGTTTTTTTGGTGACATTTCCTTTTCTTTCTTTCCTTTTTCCAACCACAACTGCAGGTCCTCCAGGACATGGGTCTGCCCACAGGAGTGGAACTAAAGACTGCTGAACCGGTAAAATCGGAGGAAGCAGTCGCAGCTACCACTGTGGAAGAATTGAGGCCAGCAGTAACGCCCATTGAAATGACTCCTGCCACCACAGGAACAGCCAATGCAGACAGCACTGATGCTGCAGAGGTACAAAGCTTCTCCCCCGTGTGTCAGCAAGCGACAATTACGTGCATGAAACTGCCCCGCAGAATGCTCTAATCTCCCATTTCCTCTCAGGCTGCTCGCCAGCAGGGACCAATCCTCACGAAACACGGCAAAAACCCAGTGATGGAGCTGAACGAGAAGCGCCGCGGCCTGAAGTACGAACTCATCTCCGAGACCGGCGGCAGCCACGACAAGCGCTTCGTCATGGAGGTGGAGATTGACGGGCAGAAGTTCCAGGGGACCGGATCCAACAAGAAAGTGGCCAAGGCTTACGCTGCCCTGGCTGCTTTGGAGCGACTCTTCCCTGAGGGCGCCGTGGCTGAGGCTGCTAAGAAAAAAAAGGGACCACCCATGGTGAGTATCCAGTGAGAAATCTTATCTCCAGGGTGGTTTTGTTTTTGTTTTCAGCCCAGGCTCAAATCTGGGTCCAATAATGCGAATTTACATGATGATGATAAATGATTCCTCTCCAGCACACCCCAGGCTTCGGCATGATGGGAGCCTCTGGAGTCGGAGACGCAGCTACACCCAGGGGCAGAGGGAGAGGAGGGCGAAGTCGTGGAAGGGGCAGAGGGTTCAATAATGGTGGAGGCTATGGCCAAGGAGGTAAAAAAACCAACAACTTTTACTGTAGCGGATTCACTATGTGCTGGTAGAAACATTAGTAGATATGATTTTCATGTTGTCAACTCAACATATTAAACTTGTGTTATCCACACAGGTGGCTTCGGAACATATGGTTACGGGAACAGCGCTAACTCCGGATACAGTGAGTATTCTTATCACCCTTTATAACCCTGCTTTGATTGGATGTGTGCTCCTTTTCTGGGCTGCAGTCAGGCTTTCATTTACCATGTGAGATATCCAAGCCAGAGTGTCAGCGTAGATGTTCTTTTGTTCTGCTCGGGCACAATTGTGCATCTGGACAGGACTCTGGAAAAAAAAATCACAAAAAACCTGTTTCCACTTCTGTGTTATAACAACCTGATCAGGACCTGTTTATAGATAACTTCACTCCAGAATCCAGCAGACAAGACCAGATAATAATGACAGATGTTGGGATGTTCCCAGTTCAATGATTTTAAATTTCTCTGCTTTAAGCCACAGGATTGAATCTCTTTTTGACAACCCCCCCCCCCACCCTTATGAGAACCCCTTTCTTCCTTCTGGCAGCCTGTTCTGAGGACTGACCTACCTGAGCGTGACAGGAGCAGAGAAATCTAAAAAATAAAATAAAAATACCCAACAACTCAGTTTGAACGCAATCTGACCAAATGAGTCATTCAGCTGCCGCTTTTATGGCAGGAAAAAAAAAATCCAAAGAAACAAATCTAATTTTTATTTTTATTTTTTTTCCCCCCCTTCTCTGCCCTGTCTCACTCTTTAGGTGACTTTGTCTCAGACTGCTATGGCTACCACGAGTTTGCAACATAGACCTTCCCTCAGTCTTACAAAATAAAAAATAAAAAACACAACACAATCCCATAGAGAGGATGGTAAAGGACAAAAATACTCAGTAGTGTTCCAGCAGCATCACAAACTCCCTTCGCCACCAAGCCCGCAACCCTGGGAAAAAAGCGACAGCAACCCCTCCAATCCACTTGTCATGTCCTGAACACCTCGGGGGAGACGATCTGCCACTGCATGCACGTAGCCATACGTCATCTTCTGTTCTGTCGACTTGCCGTGGACGTACCCGAACATCTGGACCTCCCCAAACTGCAGGGCTGATTTATTGTAGATGGCCTCCATTTGTTGGACCGGGGACGAGGGGGCTTTGTTTGTTTTCATTTGGATCATGATTAAGTGAAAGCCTCTGGGAGCTGGACAACAAAATGCCTTTCGGATATTGTCAAGACCGCAACAGCCTGGTTTCTCTCTCTGTCTCCATACTGTTTACATAGATGAGAATACTGAATATTTTTTATTTCCTTATAATGCCTTTTCTGTCACTTCCAATCATGATTAAAGCTGTTTTCTTCTTTTTTTTAATGTTTTTTTTTGTTTAGCTTTTTGAAAACTGGCCACATTGTTGATGTAAAAACCTGCTGTTTGTGTGTCTTATCAGCAACAATGTTATGTCGTGGCTACACTGAATGCATGATGCTCTTACCTTGGCAGCGTTTAGTAGTCGCAGTATCCCATCTGTAACAGCAGTAGGCATTGATGAAGTGAGGCTGTCTGCACCAAGTTTGCACACAGACTCTAGTTGTTTTTATATGTTTTGGTTTGTTTTTTTTTAAATAAATGTCCATTCATTACTGTATTTTACAGGGTCTGATTCCATTTCTGGGTGCATGATATGAAAGTATTTCACAGAGTCGATATACAATGACGTCATGCTGTGCCTGTTTTAAGACTGTGCCATGCTGTTATTTCCTAGATTACTACAACAATGGTGGCACAAACGGAGGAGCCGGGGGTTCAAGCAGCCCATCAGGTGGCCCTCCAGCCAGCACATCACCAGGATCAGCACAGGGTTCCTACGGCACATACTACCAGAATGACGGAACCTACACTGCCACTTCTGCTGCAAAACCCCACAAAAAGAAACCCCCCATGCACAAAGGAACCAAGTCACCTTTTCCAGGTCCTCCAGGTGTAAGCGGTGCATCCGCAGGAGGCTACCAGCCCACCAGCCCCACAGGGCAGGGCCCTTATAACCAGTATGGCCAGGGCTATGGGCAGGGAAAGAAGAGTTTCCACCAGAACCAGGGGGGCACAGGTGGATACTCGTACAGCACCGCCTACCCGAGCCAGGTGACGGGGGGTGCTGGGGGTAGCCAAGACTACAGTTATGAAGGTGAGTTGAGATAGTCAGTTCTTTGATTCAGAACAGGATTTTACATCAGAAATCCACCATGACAAAAACCAGCTTGTCTGTTCTAACAAGAAAACATCAGGTTTTTAACATGATCCTTATTTATTACACGATTTTTCCTGTAATGGGAATTTAACTTGTAAATATTTATTTATACTCCCTATGCAGTATATACAGTATACATATAGTTTTAACTTGGATAACTTCTGTAAAGTTGAAGAAGTAAACTGTTTTGACTTTTTACTTCTCAGTAAGGCTTTCACATGATTGGCCCTTTACATCTTGATTCCACGGCTGCTTCGCGTTTGGCCGTTTTGCTCAGGCGTTGTCAGGGAGAAGAGTGTCGCCCCTCTATCTGGATAGAGGAGGAATCCAGGGCCGTCATGGCAGCAGCGATGTCATACAATCTTGTAATTTTCCACTTCCAAAATGAGCCTCTCGTCCACAGTGACGAATATCATCTGACCAGTTGACTTCTGGCCTGGTGCAACCGGTTATAACGTAATGTTGATGTAGTGATTTAATATACGTGGGGGAGTCTGCACAGGGTGTTTGATTTGGAAAATGGACACAGGAACGGCACAGAGCATCTGGTCAGACTTCCTGCCCGGCTCGATCTGCTCTGCGCAGCTTGACACGGCTTCCATCAAAAGTTAAGACAAGAATTAAGAAAATAGACTAAAATAGAGTGTTGAACAGTGCGGAGAACTGCTTCTGAAATGCGCTGCGGTGCTTCTGGCGTGATCACAAGGATTTACTGGAGTGGCTGCGATCAGTTTGGCGGAGCCAGAACGCAACGCAGGCACACCCGGTGGGATCAAGATGTGAGGCATGAAAGACAATGAAGCGTTAGAGAAAGTCCTGCACGTACAGGGGAGTTCAACAATAGAAACACAGGCAAAGTGGAAAAATGAGACTTGGGGCCCCTCAGATTTCCTCATGAGACATATGATACTTTCCATACAGCCTCAACACGACTTCTTTTGTGTGTGAGCTTAACTACCATTCTGGGGTTGAGATATCGGGAATAAAATGGACATTCTTAGCTGAGCTCATTGTCTATGAGTCTGCACAGTCTGATTGTTCCTCTCATGCATGAAGTAGTATCAAGTAAAACAAAAGTTACCATAGAGTTAAGTGTCTTTTTTGTTGAAGCGCACATCATAATGACATACTGACCTACCTATAAATACTTTTTTCCAGGTATGACATTTTCCTCATATCAGAAAAGCATCAATAGAAAGATACAAAACTATACTTGTGGAAAAAGGAACACCCAAACAGTGTTGGGTCGGGGTGGAGGGATGTCTGTGGCGGCATTTAAAGAGATTGACACACACATTGAAACATTAACGGTCTACATAACTACAGTATGTGGTTAGGAAGGATAGCTGGCGGGGACACTAATGAGAAAAATGTGAAATGAATCTGCATTTAATGATATGTTAATGAGATCTTTTTTGTGTCATAATGAGAGTTTTGTGATCAAACTAGTGTTCTTATTGAAACTGAATGATTCGGTATGTAGTCATAAAAGTAGATCATTGTAACTTGAAACATATGTGAATGTGAACACTTTAACATAAAGAACAAACATATTAAATGCAATAAATGTATGAATCATTTGAGAAATATATGTTAAGAGTCATCTACATCTTTAAATGTGTTTAACTGTCACTACGCTTTCCTCGTAGGTTTCAACAACCAGTCCAATTACAACTCACAGGGAGCAGGAGGAGACAACCAGGGCTTTGGCACCAACCACTCTCAGTACCACAACCCAGTGGGCTACGGCAGGGGGGATGGCAATTACCAGTACAGATAGACTAATCCTTCCCGTCTGTGAATCATCGGCACCAAGCACCACCACCCCTCCCCTCCACCCCCATCGTCAGTGTCTCAAGCCTTCTCCAAAGAAAGCGATCGACGGCTCGCCTGTGCTCTCTTGTCTTTCTCCATGTTTGCTGTTTTATGTGCATTTTTTTTGGTTTCTGTGTAGCACATATGGGCAAAAAAAAAAAAAAAAAAGATGTCAGAGCTGAGTCATGGCTGAAATTTAGTGGTGTGTTCAAGTGGTCTGGTCAGTGCTCGGTCTTGTGTTTTTAGGTTTTTCTCATTTTTTAAATTTTTTAAAAAGTTTTTTGAATCTATGCTACCAGTCCTCATCACTGATGCTACAGATTACTCACTCTGACTTGGTTTCCTTCTTTATAGAGTGTCGTGTGGCGACAGCAGGTTGTTGGGTTTTTTTCCCCCCTCCCTCATGTGTAACTAGTCAAATGTTGTAGTTTAAAACTACAAAGGCTCTTGTATTTTTGTAACATTTCAATAGACTCTATTAGCTCGTTCTTTTCATCATTGCGTGTAACTTTGGCTTCTTTTGTAATTTACCTAATGTGAGTTATTTTAATAAAATCTTTTTGGAGGTTACTGGAAAACACAATGTGATGTTGAAATCCACGTTTCAGCTCAATGTAATTTTTTGATTGGGTAAGATGTGTTTCTGTTCATGTATAAATAACTGTGTGTGTTTGTATTAATACATTTTTAGTTTGAAAAGAGGTCTTTAGTTATTTATACTCCAAATATCAAAGTAGATATAACGTGGGTTTTTGACACTGAGCAGAGAAATGCTTTAATGTCCAAAAATGATCAAAATGAATAAATATGTTGAATATTTTGTAGGTTTTAAGTATTTGCCCCATTTAATGTGACTCCTTATTCATGATGTGTCAATTTGTCCAGTAGACATCCAGTGTGTTGTCATGGGGGCTTCATTGATTGCAGTATAAATACAGCTGTATCTGGAAACTGATTGAATAGAAGTTGGGATGGATACAAGAACATCAAGTCCCCAAACAGCCAACATCCAGTGAAATCAACCATTTAGAAATGGAAATTGAGTGGGACCCAGCTGTAAATCAGCCTCCGGCAGTCCATCCTCAACCACTGAGTGCAAGAAGGAGACTAATGACTTGCATAACATCTGGGCTACAGTTTGCCAGAACGCATGCGGGAAGACTATGAAGTCAGCTGGAAGGAGCTTGTATGGTCTGATGGGATTTAAATTGAGCTTTTTTAAACCAAACACTGCACATCATTATAAACTCAACATCCCCAGTGTGAAGCCTGATGATGGCAGTATCATGCTGTGGAGATGGTTCTCAGCAGCAGCTCCTGGAAAGCTTGTAAAGGTAAAATAAATAGAGAGAAATCTCAGAGGAAAAGCTGATACAGTTGGAGAGAAACCTGCCACTTTGAATAAGATTCTAGCAGTTAAATGAAGTTAAAGATAAACAGGAATGGCTTCAAACAAACAATGTTAACATCAGAAGTGTCACTCCAGATCGCAACCTAATCCAGATTTTTATTTTTTAGGAAAAAAGCTTTCTCACAATCTCCATGCAACCTGGCAGAGCTGATATACACTTTAGAAAGGAGGATAATGGAAACCTGAAGCTCATTTTAAAAGAGTCATCCACATTCTTTAAAGGCTGGAATTACTACAAGAGCTGCATCTACTGAATACTGAGGATGTTAATACTTAAACCAGTAGTTTGTGTTATATGTTGGTAATTAATATTTGTGATTTAATTCACTTTTGAGATATCAATTTTTACTTTGACATATTTTTCTGCTGATCAGTGTCAAAAAAAAGAAACCACATTAACTCAAATTAAATCAATGCTGAAACCAACAAAGTATGAAAACTGTCACAGGGGTGAAAAAGAGAGCTCATAAAATGTTTTATTCTATTTTCAGATTATTTAAATTGGTTTGCGATGTTGCTTATTCACTTTTTAAAAGTTATATTTATTTGTATTTATCTTTTAATGTCTGGCTTATGTTTTGTTACCTTTTTCCTTTTCCAATATTTCCTGTACTGTTTTTTCTATTGTAATATTCCTGTGTTGTTAATAAAGTTGAAGAATTTAAAAAAATACCAAAAGAGCCAGCATGAGCCTGCCGCAGGAAAAAAAGTTCTTACGGTAATTGATTTTTCACATTTCTTACGTCCCGCTATTCGAGTACATTCGGCATTTACGGATTATGCGTCACATCCGGCCTCTGGTGCTCAGCGGGGACCCAGCATGGCGGACACCGGTGTGGTGGAGACGCTTCTACAGCGGATTGAGAAGGCGGACGATGGCGTGGACAGCGTGGAGGTGGCTGCCAGCCTCGGCTTGGACCACCAGGTCGTCGTGGGAGCCGTGAAGAGTCTGCAGGCTCTCGGAGACGTGAGTTTCCTCCGGCGGAAGTCCGACAACACTGGTTCATGTAGAGAGACTGATGCAATATGGACACTCCGTTTAATCTCAATACTGCTGACTGGGGTTCAGTCAGACCACAGAGGTCTACTTTTTGTCATATCCCTATATCACATTATTATCAAATCATTAGTTTTGTTTCTAATGACTTCTTATCATTTTTTTATGGTGCTATTTTAATGAGTGCTTTTTAAAAAATCCCCATGTATTGGGGTCCTGGTTATCCCAGTCGCAAGCAACCAATTTTGACTGTGCAGTTTAAATACATACATGGAACTACTTATTGAGGTTATGTTTTCCATGGTTCCTAATTTAAAGTGTCACACACTATGGGGAGGGGGGTGGGTGTGTACTGTCACTTCAGTTTGAATATTTTGTGTAAAGGCACAATACATTTTACACAATATGCAAATTAACTAATTTTCCTTTAAAAAAAATAATTTTCCTTAATTTTCCTATGTCAGTTATTACATAACTAATAACTTTTGGAAAAGAAATAAGTGAATAATTTTGCTATGTTGATTGTTTCTTACAGTAGTTTATTCTTGGGGTCCCCAGTAAGCAGTTAAATATGTTTTTAGGATGAGGGTTAAACAATGGAAGGTGTTATGACAGACGACAGCATTGTGATAGTCAGGATGCTATAGTGTCTCCTCCAGTAGAAACTACTACTATACTTCTACTCCCTAGCTTTCAACCCTGACTAACTGTCACTATGTTCTCTATGATCATGTACTTTTATTATTGATGATGTTGTCGTAATTTTTATCATCATTCTGATTTCTTTTTTATTTTGTGTGGGTTTTTCCTCTGTGTGAAGCACTTTGGATCAACTGTGTTGTGTTTAAAGTGCGTTATAAATAAAATTGAAGTTGATGAACTGACTGTACTGTGTGCTTCCCTGCTGTCCAGATGATCTCAGCTGAGCTGCGCTCCTCCAAACACTGGGAGCTGACCGGGGAGGGTTCAGAGATAGCCGAGCAGGGCAGCCATGAAGCCCGGGTCTTTAACTCCATCCCGCTGGAGGGTCTGGCTCAGAGTGAGCTCATGGTGAGTGACACATTTAGGTGTTAACACATCTGCTCTGAAAACAGCTTCTCAAACACTCAGCATGCATCATATGTAACCTGATGAAGATGCTGACTGAAACATTACCTACATGCCAGAAGTAAAATGCACAGATCCACAAGAAATAAAGAAAACAATAGAAGAAAGCATGAAAAAATCACAGTTTTTATGTCAAAAATATGTTGTTGTTTTTTTTTAATATCCTGTCCTATCATCTCACAACCCCTGTGATTAATCCAGTGACCCTGAGGGTGGGAACACTATCCTAGATGACTAAAATGTCAATTTGTTTACACTTTGCTGAATCCTGCACTTTAGGAAGTTACACCACCTAAACTTACTTTATCTAGCCACCTAAATCTTTAATTAATGCCCAACTTATCCCAGATTAGTTCAGTGTCTATTATCTTCCAGTGGTGGAAGGATGGCAGGAACATGTGGTTGAATTTATATTGGTAGTAAAACACTGTCACATGAACATGTTGCTGAAAACCTGCTTAAACCATCTCACAACCAGGTCTTTTCAATGAAGAAAAACAGAATAAATTAAATGGTTAAAAAATGATCTCTTGTGCAAGATATGCATCATGAGAGCAATATTTAAAATAATATCTTCTATGAACAAAACAATAACTTGACAAGTTCGTATCATTTTGTTTGCACATGATTACAAAAATACATCTTTCAGCTTTATATGCTTCAACAAAAGTCACATTAGCCATGTTATGACAAATAGCTGAGGTACATCCCAATTTTAAGCCTAAAACATGTAATTGTGGAACAATGTTTACAAAAGGTGATAGCAGTTGTTGCTGATGCATCTCCCTAATACATTTAGCTCTTTAGATAAATGAAGACACCATAATTGATACATGTAATGACACACTATTTGGTTTTTAAGAAGTATTGCGCCAAGAGAGAAAAATGTCTGTGGTGTGTAAAGTCTACAGAAAAAATAAATTAATAATCTGTCTGTGTGTATATGTTATAACTGCTATGGATGCTTCACTGCTTGTTATAAAAGTTGTAATTATGTCAGTGTTTGGTACTGAAACACTGGTATCGGTGCACTTCTCGTGTTAAGTCGTGGTAGTTTTCTCACATTTCTCAGGTTTAGTCGAGCATCATGTAATACAAGAAAAGAACATTGTATTTGGACTATGGATACTATTTAAATTCTACAATCCTTCAGTGTGCAGTAACATTGTTGTACCTCTGCCCTTGTCCCTGTGTAGAAACTGTCCTTTGGGAAGATCGGCTTCAGCAAGGCCATGTCCAACAAGTGGATCCGATTGGACAAAGCACACGAGGGCGGCCCGAGGATATTCAAAGCTGTATGTATTCCTTTATATCAACCTGTTATCATGGCCCGCTGTGTTCAGTAGTCCCTGGTTTAAATAAGGTATGTGTGTGTGTGTGTGTGGTTCTGTTTTGGTCGACAGGTGGAGAGCATAGAAGACCAGGTTAGAGAGAAGATGCTTCTGGTACAGAAAGGCAACTTCTCTCAACTGGAAGAGAAAGAAAAGAATGAACTGAAGAAGAGAAAGCTGCTCTCTGAAGTGTAAGTCTCCAGACTTTATAAACAGCACGAGTGTGAATGTGTACGTGTCTACCGGTAGGTGGCAGTAGAGGGTTTGTTGTGACTACCAGACAGAGAGAGGCTCAGTGCAACTAACTGACAGAGGTTCAGTTCCTAACTACAGTTTTATTGAATAATCTGGTGTAAACAGGGAACAGAAAAAAAGATGAACGGATAATGCAATAATCATTGGCTGGTGCCCAAACTATTATTACTATTATTGTGAATCGGACGTTATACTTGGGTGCAAAACACACTGCAGAATTTACTATATTGAGGAGGACTTGAAAACATCACTGATGTGAAACGCACACGTGAACCCTGCAGCACATGTGTGTGAATTGAGGCCATGTGTCTGTCTGGACGTCTGGAGGATTTACAGTTGCACCTTGACAGGCTTCCTAAAAGCTGGCCAATCAGAACAGAGTGGACTCATGGGCAGGAGGTCAAATGGACTGTTAGAGAGAGAGGCTGAACTAAGGGTCTGCATAAAGAGCCAGTACAAGATAAATAAGGAGTTTTTTTTTAAAATTTTGAATCATGCAAAGCTACACTAGTGTAGTATAAAAATATAGAGCTCCATAAGAGCATAACAAATCTTTCTGTTCCTCACTGTGTAATATAAGTCAGTTATATGCACATAGTCAGTCAGAGTTACATAGTATCTAGCCACATATAGTGTATTTCTGATTGTATTGAGTGTTTTTTTATGTGTGTTTAGGACGGTGAAGTCTTACTGGATCACTAAGGGAAGCTCCTTCAGCACCACGGTCACCAAACAGGAGACGGAGCTCACACCCGAGATGATCGCCACGTGAGTCCAGATTCTACTTAATATGGAAAATGTGTCTTTGTCTGCCCTCCCCTGTCAGTCAGTGACGGTGTGCCGGGTCTCAGACAGAGGACACAGAGAAACATCCACCCAAAAAAGGGGACGAGTCCAAAGATGAGGGCTTTGTCCTAAAGGCAGGGTTGGACAAAATGGTACCCCCCCGCCCCCCCAAAAAAGACTTTAAAAAAGTAAATACTGTGATTTGATACTTTTAGACTGTTGGTACACACAGTTAATGCAGGGTGTCGGAAAATGTTAAATATTATAATAATATCAGAAAATCCGTTACACAAGCAGTTATGATCCCTTTGTTCTAAAGTCATAAATCAGTCACTTCTGAACATACAGTGGCATTACACACTCACTCACTCACTCATTCACTCACTCACTCACTCACTCTCACACTCTCTCTCTCTCTGGAATTGGTGGTTTACACTTTCCAGGAATAACTCAGATTATCTCAGATTTCCATCACAGATGTTATCTATAAAGCTGTTTATACATCATCAAAAAATATGCTCTTCATAACTTCAGATCTTGCTAATAATCAGTTGTGTTGTTCAGACTTTTTTTTTTAAATATCGAAATGAATGCAGCGATTGTTCATCACCATGGTTACAGTGTAAGCAGCAGCTAATTAACTGTAAACAATGACAGGCTCAAAAAAAAAAACATACTCAGCCCTCAACTAGCTCTCTAGCTTCCCCACATGCATGATGGGAATCTCAGAAGTTTTTTTTACACTTTCATGTAATTTTTCAACAGAAGGAAAGCTTATAGAATATTTCAACATGGTTGTTATGTCCCTAACAACTATTCCTGTAAGATGCTTTAAAATAAGAAAAAAAACAAATACATAAATAACAAACATGCTCATAATGCTGCTTATGCTGTTTTCATGCTGAGGCCCAATGCCAGCAGAATGACATAAAGTCCTTACCTCAGGTTTGCCTGAAATCATATCATAGAGGGGATTTAGCTAAAAGCAGTAGCCAGATGTTCTTTCTTCCACCCTGGCCAAAATTCACATCGCTTTTTACATCTCTGTGCAGATTTTTGTGTAGATATAGATTTGATGGTCTCAGTCGGCTCAGCTCCAGATTAAAAATGCTCAAACGATGGTGGACTTTTGGGAGAATTAGTATGTGTAGTTAGAGCTGCTGCAGTATTGATTTTTTTTTTCTCCATACCTTGCAAATTAGCAATGGTGTATGATCCATCATGGTAACGGCCATTAAGAATAATTAAACCTCAGATGTTATAAAAGAATACGTACTGGCCCAGATTTAAGGCGACCCTGATTATAAGATGCCTCTCCATTTTCTTCTTATCATCTATCACAGTGATATATGACAGCATGACATATTCTGTTTTTGCAGTAGAGATGTTACAAGATGCTTTGGACTGAAAAGCATGTTACACAGAAACTCCTCTAGGACTAACGAAATACTATTAGTGCTGACTGACTCTGATATACACTGGCTTTAATATATACTGACCATAAACAGACTTTAAGACACTCACTAGCCCGGCAACATTAAGGCTAGAATAGAAAAAAAGAATAGTCTTTATTGTCATTGTACACGTACAACAAAATTGAAATCATAAGTTTAAAATAAATAAATAAAGTGCTTGTAAAGGAATCAAATAAATGAGTAATTAGCTAACTAAATACTAAACTAACCAAACATATTATACACACACACACACACACACACACACACACACACACACACACACACACACACACACACACACACACACACATACACGCGCGACATTCCACTCGCTGCCATCAATATGGCACCATTCCCCTTAATATTACACTCAATATTATTGTTGCAGTTACTACAGGATCAGGTTTTTGGAGCATTTAGAGCAGATACTGTAGTTTATTGAAATGGCTCGTCACTTTTTTCCTCTCTAACCTCTTCAGTCTTCTTTGTGTTGCATTGCAGGGGTAACTGGAAAGACAAGACATTTAAACCATACAACTTTAACGCCATGGGTGTGGCACCAGACTGTGGTCACCTGCACCCCCTGATGAAGGTGCGGACACAGTTCAGACAGATCTTCCTGGAGATGGGGTGAGTAGCTTTAAATATTTCTTTAAAAATCATCACACACTTACTTGTATAACACACTGACTGAACTCTCTGCTCTCTGTAGTTTCACTGAGATGCCGACCAACAACTTCATAGAAAGCTCCTTCTGGAACTTCGACTCTCTGTTCCAGCCTCAGCAGCACCCGGCCAGAGACCAGCACGACACCTTCTTCCTGTCTGGTGAGACTGAGAGCGTCACACATTTTCTCTCTCTGAGCACCTGTCGCACACATTTATATCTGACTCAATTTATTCTCACCATGTGGGCTTTTCTTTTCATTTTTTTCTCAGACCCAGCACTCGCCCATGAGTTCCCACAGGACTACCTGGAGAGAGTGAAGAAGGTCCACTCAGAGGGAGGATATGGTTCACAAGGGTGAGACACACTCACACATTCACATAAAAAGTAACATTACGGTTCATTCCATATCTACATCTCACACATTATCCAATATCCTGATGTCTCTCAGGTACAAATGCGACTGGAAGCTGGAGGAGGCGCAGAAGAACATCCTCCGCACACACACCACAGCAGTCAGCGCACGCATGTTGTATAAACTCGCCCAACAGGTGAGTCACACGTAGACTTACTGCTTCTAGTGTTCAGGAAGTAATGGTGGTCTGTTGAAGCTGGCAAATTAATTTCAAAATAGCAAACAATCTTAAATGATGATTTGTGTTGTAGGATTATACCTCTCACAAGTCTTCTGCCTGACCTCTCTAACACTCTTGATACTGAAAGCTGTCAAAGAGTAGAGGCTGTTATAGCAGCATGGAGTTAGATACAACAGTCACATGAGGGTAATGTGCTGTCGTCCATGTGTTTTTGACCATACATGAACTGTCTTTAACCATGAGGCTCTTCTCTCTCTCCATCTTACCACCAATATGTCAAATCGTCCACCCATCCACCAGGAGAAGTTCACCCCCGTCAAGTACTTCTCCATTGACCGGGTGTTCAGGAATGAGACCCTAGATGCCACCCATCTGGCAGAGTTCCACCAGATAGAGGGTGTGGTGGCCGACTACGGGCTGACACTGGGGGACCTCATGGGCATCCTGCATGAGTTCTTCACCAAACTAGGTGAGGCGGGCTCCATGACGCTGTGAATATGACTTGTTCAATAACTATAACTTTGGTGTGGTTTGTTTTTTTCAAAATACAACAAAGGAGCAAGTGAAGAATACTTCTAATGTGAACTGGCAGCATTAGAAAATGTTTGGTTTGCATTAGCAGTAACTTAACACAGCTGTAGTAGAGTCAACAGTGAGGCTGATGTCAATGAGATAAAGTTACAAACCATAACAAACTGAGAAGGTCATCTGAAAGCAGCACAGTAATGGCAGACTCTGTCTTTAACAATAAAAACTACAATATAGAGAAGTCATCATTACACAATGTAGATCTATTGAATTGCTACTACTGAAATAAAGCCAACATAAACAGTATCGAGAACATTGAGGTTGAATCCGTCGAAGGTTTTAAAGATAATAACTTTAAGAAGTCAGTTGAGTGGTTTTATAATGGTGCTAAAATGTTCCTGAGGTATAATTGTGTTAATCTTTGTGTTCCTCTAGATCATTTTTCAATCCACATAAATCCAATCTTTCTTGTTTCTTTTCTAGGAATTACCAAACTACGTTTCAAGCCTGCCTACAACCCATACACAGAGCCCAGCATGGAGGTGTTCAGTTACCATGAAGGTATAGTACTGCTAGATACAGATAGATAGTACTAGATTGATACCATTGATGCTCTGTTACCTCAACCAGCTGTTTTTTTCTGTCCAAGTTTCAACCAACAAATCACTTTTCTTTCTTTTTTCTGTATGCGATTTTTATTTTTATTTTTTAAGCTTCCTCTTTGTTACAGTTTGAACTTTAAACCCTTTGTTCTCGACTACACCATGTGTGTAGTTCCTGCTCTCTGCCTGCGTGGAGTAGTTCTGTTTAGTGGTTTTAGTCTTTCTAACAACAGTTCTATATAACATCTTTCTGTTCATACAGGACTGAAAAAGTGGGTGGAAGTTGGAAACTCAGGTGTCTTCCGCCCAGAGATGCTGCTGCCCATGGGTCTTCCTGAGGATGTGTCAGTAATTGCCTGGGGACTGTCTCTGGAAAGGTGAACACATTCTTTATGTGTACAGTAACAGAATATAAACCAGAGTGTTCAGTGGTTTATACAGATCAGAATTGACCTGAAACTTTTGATAATGGGAGCATATCTGTATATGGGTTACATCTATACCTCATCTCTTAAATGTTCTATGTCAGTATTAAAGGTGTGATTCTGTCTGTTCATAGACGTCATCAGTCCTTTGGTTGTGTAGGCACTGAGCTCACATCTGACCCAGATGTGAAGATATGTAGGTTTATTGCCTGTAGAGGATTATTCCTGTTCACAAATGATTGGAATTGACTATGAATTGATTATGAATTTGAACTATTTTTTAATGTTCCTGTTAACAGCTAGTCAAAATCTTGTTTATTTGCCACAAAGCATTTGAATGTCCTTTTTAAATATGAAGTCATCACAACAATTTAAAAAAAATCCCAATTTTGTTGTCAGTTTCTGAGGTAAATCTCCTCACGTGGATCATTTGGTAATAATGTGTAGCTTTTTTTCCACCACATTACTGTACAAAATACTCTGGGTTCAAATCAGATCACAACTGTCATGGTTAATAACTACACAGCGAGTGAGCTGGGAAAGGCACTAATAATCCACACTGAGTAATCCTCCCTCTCGTGGCCAACCCTCTGTTGTTTATGTTTCTATTCCAGGTCCGACAGGTCAGAGAACAAACACTTTGGTCTCTGTTGTGGCTGCAGTCGGTGTCACAGGAGCTGTTACTCACTCAGACTTCTTATCTTATCTTGTCTTGCAGGCCAACCATGATTAAATACGGCATCAACAACATCAGAGAACTGGTGGGACACAAGGTGAACCTACAGATGGTCTACGACGGCCCCATATGTCGACTGGACTCTTGAGTTTCAACCAATCATAATTATTATTAATATATTGGACGGACCCCACCTTTACATGCAATACCTTAAACCTGGTTCTCTCAATGAGGCGACCCAGCTCCAGTTCTTCTTAACTCAAGCTCGGCCAGTAAAACCAGTCGGTCTGAAAGTGACTGTAGCAGAAAGACGGCAGTAAACTGAAGAGGCATTAACACACGTGAGCAGCCTTTGTACGAACTTATTACTCTGCTGCCGTTTAAAACATCAGTGCTAGTCTTGACTTTTTTTGCGTACTTGGAACAGCTTCTTTCTTTTTTTTACAGCTTCCTGCTCCACTTACTACAACAAATCACCTATTTGTACAGGAGATCATTCTACTTTTGGAATTTGACAAAAGTAAAATAAAAATCTTTTTCCAAATACCGAAACAGTTTAAGTTGTGTGTTTGTCTTCTTATGATAAATGTGATGGTCTGTCCACAACGATACATATTGTATCTGAACCATTATTAGATGGATTGACCTCTGACTTTTCTTGTAGCTCTGCCAGCAGATCAAATTTTGCATATATCCAATGTTTTATCTCAACATCTACTGAATGAATCATGGTTTCCAGATGATAAATACTTCAGACTTTGGTGATCCTCTGACTTCTTAGTTGACATTTTATTTTTTCAGTGAAATATCTCAACAGCTACCGGTTGGATTGCCATTTGTTGCAAACATTCATGTTCCCCTCAGGATGAATTAGTCATCTAGCTCATCATCATTGTCAAGAATAACTTTGTGCTAATAAGCTAAATTAAAGAAGGTGATTATGGCATACTACACAGTATATATAATTAACAAACTTGCTTTTGGTCCTATTTTTCATGAGTTGTAATTTAAAGCTTTTTCTACACACACAAAAAGCTTATTTCTCTCAAATTTTGCTCATAAATTAGTTCTATGTTCGTGAGCATTTCTCCTTTGCCAGACTGATCCAGCCACCTCACAGGTGTAGCACATCAAGATGCTGATTGAACAGCATGATAATTGCACAGGTGCGCCTTATCCTGGTCACAATAAAATGCCACTCTAAACTGCAGTTTAACTTGAAGAAAGACATTTAATAGGCACTGAACTTTGAATGTGACTAGGGCTACAGATATACGCTTTTTGGGGGGTGGTCACACTAAATGTGGTGTGAGGAGTGAGGAAATATCAAATAAGAGACTTGAGAAGTACCCTTCATGTTTTAGGGTTGTCCATTCCTCACATTTGCTTGTGAACACAATATCTGAGGAACGCCTGGTGGGAATTTCTTCTTCAAAGAGCACAAACATCCACTTGGACCCAACTGTGACATTATAATGTTTTCCCAAAACACACATTTTTATGGCTATATTTTAACGCCAGAACTCAGGAATAGAAAGGGAGATTGTGACCATACTTCGCATTGGGTTGGATACTGAATTGCTGACACTAATCTTGGGTTTCCACTTTGAAACTGTGGTGATTGTTTAGATCTTCTGTGTTGCCAGGTTGAACATGTGTGTGAAGCATCCGCATTTTTGAATTTGTAGCTTCTTTCCATTTGGCTTTCTTGAGGTACTTGTATGAGTCCTCCCTCTTCACTTCCTCTCTCTGGAAAACAAGGACAGGGGGCCTCCTATTCCTCTAGAAGTCCAAAACAAGCTTATTGGTTTTGCTGATATTGAGCTTCAGGTGATCATCGTTACACCATGTGATGAAGCTCTCTATCCGTCCTCTGTACTTCTCTGTAAAAACAGTCTATAACTGGAATCATAAATGTCAATATTATGATAACTTCCATTTTGCCAAAAAATACACTTAATACCTTTTTATTCAATTCCTTTAAAGTCTTCCCTACAAATATTATTTGAGTCTGGACAGACATGGTTGGCTGAGGCATACAACCACAAAGCAATATTTGTAGTTATGCATTTAAAATACATCAGGAGCTTTCAAATTTGCATTGAATATCATTTTGAATAGATTAAAAGGATTCTGCAAGCAGCCTGCAAAATGAGTTATCTTAAACAGTTTTACCCCCTATTAAGTATAAACTGACATCCAAGAATAGAGTCTGCTGTGAGCTGGTATTGAATAACAGATTGGAACTTTTGTTCTATAAGCTGCATTGATAGGCTCTGCACACCAGACGGGGGAATCCGTTAGTGAGCGTGACACCTGCGATAAAGGCTTCAGGATTAAGTCTTGTTATGTACTTGTTGAATTGCAGGAACTCCCTAAGTCTCTCTCTTAAGCTAATCCTTTAGTGTCTGGAAATAACATTTTTGTATCTGAAGCAGCCAGCTGGGTTGGTTCACGCGTAGGAAGAAGCTGATTAAGATTCTGATGTTCTGGACTTTGTGTTTTCAGAACATGGGGTACACTTTAGGATACAAATGTGACCGTCAATAAATTCCACAAATGTGATACACTTATTAAGAACAATGTAAATCTGTGAGCTCTTAGTTGCTGACTTTACAGCTAACCTCTTGCTGCACAGGTGGATTATATCAGTGCAACAGATGGACAATTTTTCAATCTCATGCTGCTGGTCGAAACATGAGAACTCACACTTTAAATCACTCACAACAAACATGCAGTGACTCTACTCTTATACTGCATTACAGCCATTTGCTAGGCTTTGATTAGAAAACTGTTTATTTCATCCACAAAGAAATAAGAACAGCAGGTATGTACCAACATGTAGAGTCTATTAAACCTCATCTAACATGTCTAACAGCTGAAACAAGTGAATCTGAGGCACACAGACAATATCCAATGATCTCCACTAATCCTTTTTGTCCTTGGGTTCCCCTTCTTCGGGCGTTTGCTTTGACTTTAGTGTTGACATGACTTGTGAAGGAGACGAGAGTCTTGAGTTATGTTGCATTATTCAGTGGAACCATTTAAAAATGTAAGAGACAAGGACACAGTGAAGTCACTTGTTTGACATCAAAGTCGGTTCAGGATGTGTCTCACGTTGTGGGTATTCTAGAGATCTGCAGGGGGTCCCAACACAAGGCTGTTCATGATCCTAGTCCTTTGTCAAAATCACAGCTCCCTCGGGATGCTGATCGCCCTGCTTGGTTCCGGGCTGCCGGAGAAGCCCATAGAGTTGTGACTTGTCGGGCTGTGCAAGTGTGGGAAGAAAGAGGGCATGTAGGGCATCAACAGCGGGCTAGCCTGGCAGTTTTCTTCAAGGGGCAGAGGGATGACCACGTCGTCCTGGTCCCACACGTGGAAGGCATTGTGGGAGAATTGATGAGTTTGAAGAGGAGGGTGGTGGAAGACCATGCGTGGCGGTGGTGGCTTGACCACAACTTTTTCTTCATCACCATGCGGACCTAGAAGACAATCTAAACAAAGGGAGACAAAAAAAAACTGATTTAACAATAACATAAATACAATGAGATGAAGACCATGGCTGCTGAAGTTTAGCATGCTTGGTTACTGTAAAAACAATGTCCGGAGGGGAAAATGAACACCTGAACACCATGTGCCGTGATTGTGAGCATGTGAAAATTAGCAGAGCAAGAGTCAAACAGTTCAAATATTATTACAGCAACTTTTTCACTTTTATAACAGTTAAAGTGTTAAAAAAAAATGTTTACATAACGTTTAACATCACTTGAGATCAACACATTTAAAACATGATTGGTGGCTGGTTGATGAAGATGTAAATTCATCTGAAAGGGCTGAAACAAAAAAAGTTTGGAAATGGCTTTGAATGCAAATGTACTACATGTAATTAAACCTAATGTTGAGTATTGCTAAATATTCACCTCGCATCATTATTGTGTGCTGTGTTTCTGAACAATAACCCTGCCTGAGAAATGAGACAGATAATCCACACACATCACTCTAAATGTGTATATTATAGAGTGGTTTAACTCAAATAAAACTACATCTTAAATGCACAAGTTTTTAATTTTCAGAGGGTAATACCTGCTATGTCAATGGCCAGATCCTTGATGAGATGTCCAATAATAGCATAAGCAACTGCTACTACTACCAGAGCAGCCATGAGCAGGTACAACACTGTCTTTGGCAGCGGGATGAGGTCCTTCGGTGGGGGCTTGAACTGCTTGTACAGAAGGTCTTCCAGTGATGTGACTCCGACCGTGGAGTTCAAACCGGTTAAATTATAGCCATTCATGGTTATAAGAACTTATTAAACTTATTATTCCTCTTGAAGATGGTTCCTTAGCTTCTTTTTTCACTTTTCACTTTCAACACTGAGCCATTCTCCAGATTGAGAGTGATATTCTCTCCATGAACTCTCAAATTCTGCAAAGAAAACGAGTTAACATATCAACTTAGAGTAAAATGAATTCAGTGAAAGCATTAGAATACTTTTACTGTTTACTGTTCAAACCTTGTTTAGGAGCTCCACGTCATCCAAATGCGTGTTTTTCAGTGAAGTAAAGCCCAATAGTTGAGGGTCGATGATGCGTTCACGTCCTGCGCTCTGCTCCTCTGTCCATGGTGCTGAAAAGAATCACTCTCTCTCTCTCTCTCTCTCTCTCTCTCTCTCTCTCTCTCTCTCTCTCTCTCTCTCTCTCTCTCTCTCTCTCTCTCTCTCTCTCTCTCTCTCTCTCTCTCTCTCTCTCTCTCTCTCTCTCTGGCAGCAGTTGGAGATGTTATCTGGTCCGCCCACTTCAACCACCGACCACTCTGCAGCAGCTCCACACACTGCCACACAACCTGACACAGGCTTATGTGTAGCAGCGTGTGTGCCCTTAATTCCTTCAAGTTACCGAGAAGACCCGACGTAGCCTGTAAAGGGATGCACTATACGCGATGATCCGAGAGTTTTCTCTGAACTCTTTCCACACTCTGCTTCACTGTAAGAAACCATTATAAGTGTGGTGAACATGGTAGCCAGACAGGCAAGTCTACAGTGTTTGTTCAACTGGATAAAACAAGTCGTTCCAATGCGGCTTTTAAGACGTGTAAGAGAATTACAACATCAAAGTTTTATTACATTACATATAAATGTTAATCTTATATCACAACAAGCTGAAAACATTAAGATACCTTACTTAAGTAAAAATAGAAAAATCTGTACTCTAAAAATACTCCATGATATATAAAAGTATTAAGAAGTATTATCAGCAAAATGTAGTTAAAAGTATCAAAAATACTCATTACGCAGACTGGCTTCTTTTAGAATGTTATATTACTGTATTGTATTATATTATAATGTTTGTTTTTATCACTAACAAACACATGCAAGAGTATCTTAATGCTGTTCATCAATGTGGAACCAATTTGAAATACTTTGGGTACATTACTAGTAATACCACTGCATCATATTATATAAGTGTATCATGTATTTTAGAGTCATAATAATGTACTATATTTATATAACAATTTACACAACATGCACAACAAAAATTAAACATAGAAAAGAGCAGACCATTTAAATAACAAAATATTATAATATATTGTTTTATGTAAAATCTGAAAAGTAATGAGTAATTATAAATGGCAAATAAATGTAATGGAGTAAAAACTACTATGTACAAAGTACCTTAAATTTATTCTCCACTACAGTACTTGAGTAAATGTACCACTGGAAACTGATTAAGCATGATCCACCTTAAAGTGACAGCTTTATGAACAATTTTCACTGTGACCTATGGATAATTTTGAGTTTGGATTTACGAGATGGATTTATATCCAAATCATCAGCATCAATTACACTAATGTGCCTTAACCCTTTCCACAAAGGCTGCGACACTTGAAACCACAGGTGGTAAACATTAAAATCCCCAAATCATGAACGATAATCTATATTTTCAGTCAGAGGATTATCCTATTTGTCCCTTTGTGAAGGCCTAAAGATAGTCAATTGAGGGTATGAGGTCTCATCATGATATTGACAGAGCTTCTAAACCACAGAGGTTATAATCCAGATGATTATTTGAGATGAAAAGCATCCTAATTATGGGAGTATTAGACCGCTGTAGCTGCTGCTGGAGTCTGGATGAAAGAGTGAGAGGGAAACCAGGAGACAGCAGCCGTCTTGCCTCCTCTGCTCCACAATTCAGTTCATTCCACATCACAAGGGAACCATGATATGAGCCTCCATCAGAAAGGACACAGAACACACAGTCCATTTGGGGTACAATTAGTCACAGTGAGTCACATCTACACATGCCCAAAAGATGAAAGGCCATTGGTCTCCCACACCCCCCCCCCCCCCCCCCCAAAAAAAAAAAAGAAAAATGGAAAAGCAATTTCCTTATGTAAGCGCCATGTAGAACATGCCTGGGCATCATGTACGGCCAGGGATTTGCCGGTTCTTTAATTCCCTCCACTTCAAAGTGGCAGCAGCAGACATGCAATGAAGCTGGAGAGGATGGAGGTCTTTATGTGTCCGGCGGCTTGCCCACCCCCACATCCCTCGTGCCCTGATGGATTTAAAGAGAAAGATAGAGAAAAAAACAGGAGATGATCTACTAAGAACTAAGAATATTTTGTGGGGCTCACTTCATTTTTCCAGGGTACGAACTGAGGTAGAGAGAGAGAGAAGTAAGTGAGAGAGGAAAGGGCAGTGTGTGTGTGTGTGTGTGTGTGTGTGTGTGTGTGTGTGTGTGTGTGTGTGTGTGTGTGTGTGTGTGTGTGTGTGTGTGTGTGTGTGTACAGTGCTATTAAAAAGCATTCACCTCCCTTGAAAGTTTTATATGTTGGGTTGAAACTGATTAAAAGTGGTTCTTTGACACTGACCTATTGAGTCTTATTTTTATTGACTGATTATTCTATGCAGACATATAAACAACAAAACAATCAATACTCCTAACTAAACCTAACTTGAACACACACACACACCTGGGGTGAGGGATAGAAGTAGCTGCAAGCAGCTGATCTTAACTACATATCAGGGACACAAAATATCATAACACTTCAACTTTTACTTACAACCTATCAAAAAATACATGTGCAGTGTTTGGCTTAAAAAGCTCAATCTTGGTACATTTTAACTTTTCAGTCTTCCTAACTTTTGCTTTTCAATCACCTTTCCAGAGTTAAAGATTGTGCCACAAGTTGGACTATCCAGATGCGGCTCTACTTTTACTACAGCCAATGAAACCCATTGATGACACACAGGTGATGTCCATTCAACTAATGATGTAACTCCTAAAGTCACAAGCTGCACTAGACAAGATTCAGGTATGTAACATTACATCTTAAAAAGTAAAACATCCAACACTTCCATAAGAATTGGATGTCTTTAGATTCCTCTGGCTTTAGTCAAAATTGAACTCTGGGACACTTCACAGTTCACAGTCCAAATCTCCTAATTCAGTTGTTTTCTCCACTTGTGTGCTTGTATCAGGATATTCAGGCTTTACATGTATATTCTGTGACTGAGAATACCTGAGATTCTGCTTTTCACTATTTCTGATGCACTTATTGTAATACTAAACCACATTCACAAGAGCTTGACCCAGACACTGCGACAAAGTCACTGAAGCTGACAAAACGTACTGTAAATAGCATAGACTGTTGCTGACTGAACACTCTATTTCCTACAGCAAATCAGAGTGAGAGACGCTGATAGAAATGTGAGCCTACTATACATGAGTAGAAAAAGTTTTCTCCATGGCCTAAAAAGTTGAGTGTATTTTCTGTTTAGCATTGAGGCCATAAGGCTGTGGTGTTTCTTCATCCAGACGCTATGAACCCACCCATGAGTGTCCCAGCAGAGAATACTTTGACACAGGTGCAGAATTATGTAATATCAAAGCAATGTGCAGTCATTTGCCATCTGCTTTGTGCATTTGTTAGATTAAGCTTGTTGTGCTCTGTTGATTCTGACCAAGTCATATCATTTCACATTCTTGCGTACTCTGGGCTGCAGGATTCAGGCGTTTTCTACTAACAGGGCCCACTCTCTATTTTTCTTGGCTATAGCAAAGTTATTATGTATTTGATATGATGTTTCTTTGTTTTCATTTTCATCACTATTGTCACCCCTGCCTGCAGAATATCTCAAATCTTTGTCCATAAATGTCCATAAAGCTTGAAAAAAAATGATGGTAAGCTGCTGTTTTCTTGTTGCCCTTATAGGGATTTACAGCAATGATTAGAGATTAAATCAAATAATTGATACTGCTAAATCTTTGTCAGATATGAGCAACTACAATCATTCTGTCATTGAGTTTATTTCTCCCGCTTGTCATGTTTTGTTTTCATCTCGCATAACAAAAATGCCTCGTCAGTCATACCGGCTTTTCTGCTATTTATAGTCTCGACTTCATATCTTCTCTGTTGAACTCATGACAAAGGCACGAGCAGATATGATGACAGGGTTCAAATTGCAATCGAGCGAAAGGAGGATTAGCGGAGGAGTCCTCGCCAACGACAACATGACGGCAGCTGACAAAAGAATGGCATTTTGATAAGGGAGAAGAAAATGCAGGAATGAGGTGGAGTAGGATAAAATATTTGCAATCCTATACAGATCACAATTCACAGCGAAGGTAATTCTACAGCACGTAGCGTCATGTCTAATTCAGAACCGTCTAATCCAACCTCTTCATTTTAATCTTTACAGCAGTGGTGCAGGTAACAGCTGTGTTTGTGGTGATTTGTGAGACTTCAATGATGATTTCTCTTTAAATTGTAACAGAAAACAACCACAGTAAAAACAACTTGGGATTCATTGATTTACGCTGTGATTTTAATCCACAACTAGCATTCTGACATTCAGTGCCACAAGTTCATGATTACACCTTTAAACCATTGATAAACAGAATAAAGCCTCATATTTATGGAGGATGTAAAAACAGCTCCTAACCTTATTAAACTTACACTTCATTCCACCTGAAGACATTCGGAATACTTTAAACTTTTATTTATCAAAGTCTTTGACCTCTGGTAAACCATGCAAACTTATGACATCATCGTGATAGAGCAGATAGGCAGTGAAGTGCTAGATGTTGTGACACCTGACAAATGTGGGGTCAGATAAGTACACAAATCTTACAGCAACATTTGCATAACTGGATCCAATTTTAAATAACAACGCTTCACAGGCAATTCCAAACAAGTAGTGTTCATTAATACTTTGTTGTTTTACGTTTACAGTATTACTGTAGATCTGTATTATCTTCGTATACAGTGACACATCTGCAGCAGCACATCTGAATCTTGACCTCTTAAACCAACTGTTGCTTCACTTCAGAAAATGACCATTTAATACATTTTTATTTTGTCTATACATCCGGGAGTACTGAAAACCTGCTACAGTGTTGTGATTGAGAGTAGAAAAATAGCCCTCTTTAAATTTTAAAAAACTACACCTGAATTAATTAATTACACTCCACAAGTTTCTTTCGAAATAAAGCACTCGGAGAAAACAAACATTCCAACATCATTCAGATGACAGTTCGTCGAGATCATCTGAAAACTGCCGAGTTGACATGCGAGTTACACTTTTTGACTCCTGTTGGTCGGGAGCAGCCGTACATGAGGGGTCGGATCTATTTGCCCACAGTGAAGGACTGCAACCCAGTGATGGCTCTGCCCAGGATCAAGGCGTGGATATCATGAGTACCTGGAGGATGACACAGTAAAAACAGCATGAACAGGTGCAATTGGTGTGTGTGTGTGTGTGTGTGTGCGTGTGCGTGTGCGTGTGCGTGTGCGTGTGCGTGTGCGTGTGCGTGTGTGTGTGTGTGTGGGCGGAACACAGATGGCTGCTGCTGTTGTTGTTGTGAGAGATGAACAACCTCTCTCGGAAAACTATGCAGCAGTTGTGAGGCAATTTAGTTAAAAATGAACTTTAAATGAGTATCTGTGTAACTACAATGCACTCAAACACACTGGTTTCTGTTAAGAACTCCCTCCTCCTCCTCCTCCTCCTCACCTTCGTATGTGTTGACAGCTTCCAGGTTCATGACGTGGCGGATGATGTGGTATTCGTCTGCGATGCCGTTTCCTCCCAGCATATCTCTGGCCTGCCTGGCGATGTCCAGAGCTTTACCACAGCTGTTCCTCTTTAGCATGGATATCATTTCGGGGGCCGCTCTGTTAACAAGTGTGAATTATTATTGTGACAGGCCTATGCTCAACATTTATGACACTACTTCTCTAAGGTCGAGTCCAATCACACAACTAAAACTTGATTTTGTAACCATTCTTTTGGTTACATAACTGAGAACCAGATGGGGCAATTATTTTTCCTTTTTGACCGCACAGAAGGAGGTCACAGTGAAGTCAGCTTCATAACAATGACTCAGGACTTCCTCAAAGGCACTTTGATAACAACACAACTGATATACAGGCTTGGACCCATAGATAAGTGCCAATAACATGTCAAACCCCATCTAAATACACTTCAGTTAGAAGGCAATGTTGTCTTTACTTTTTCTCATCGATGAGTCTCCCCAGCTGCAGACAGGACTGTAAGCCAATGGTGATCTCTGTCAGCATGTCTGCCATTTTCTTCTGCATCAGCTGATTTCTTGCCAGTGGAACGCCAAACTGGATTCTGTTGTTTTAAAGAGAACACAGACCAACACAAATAAATAATCAAATCCATTTAATGACATGAAAAAAATCCTCTGTATTTTGTTGACAAAATTGAAGCGCCTGTGCAAAGACTTTCAAATCTCGTACTGAACATAGAAATGATGTTTCTATGTGACATTAAAGAAACGCTCCTATGTCTGATATCTGACCTGTCGAGTGTGTACTGACGAGCCGCATGGAAACAGAACTCTGCAGCACCCAGAGCGCCCCAAGCAATGCCGTAACGAGCATTGTTCAAGCAGCCAAACGGACCCTGGAAGCAAAGAAAAGAGCCCAATGAGCAATTTCTACTGTGTGTAAAGTGTTCACACGAAGCTAAATACCTAAAAGAAACTGTACTATACCAAAAGAATGTAACAAAGACTACAGTGATTTCTTACTACGTCCCAGAATGTTTATAGTTTCACTTCACTCACCGCCAGGCCCGAGACATTAGGCAGCAGGTTCTCCTCAGGAACCTCCACCTCGTCCATGAGGATCATACCGGTAGCAGACGCTCTCAGGGAGAACTTTCCCTCGATCTTTGGCGTAGAGAGGCCCTTCATGCCGCGCTCCAAGATGAAGCCGCGGATCTTCCCGTCCTCACATTTGGCCCAGACTACAGCGATGTCTGCCTCTGGCGAGTTGGTGATCCTGGAGGTGGAAGATTTAAACTGTGACTGTGCAGTACAGTGTGATGGTGGGAACTTATTTCTTTCACATATGAACAGAAGACATCAAACTGGATCAGTTATCAGAAAATGTACTATTAGCTGAATATGTTCAGTATATGTTGTTGTGTTACAAAATAATTATGACAACTTTTGTCTAAGACCTGTAGTGTACATGATTAACTTGTTTTTATTTACAAAATACTTTAAAACACAATTATTAAAAAAAATAAATATATATATATATATGTACAATGGGTGAATCCTTGACCCTGGAAAAAAGGCAACATCTGTGTGAGTTTCATGGTGTTTTAACTGTGAAGAGCTCCACCTTGTGGACATTTAATAACATTGACTCCTTTGGCCACAAAAAACCCCCAAACTTTATGTTGGAAATTAAAATGTTTCACATAAATTCCGACACGATATATAAGATGAAACTAATGTCAATAAAAGAAAGAATCTGTCCATGGTTGCTGTGTATCATGCAGTTTATAGAGAACTACCTGATATTAACATCAGATTATTGGTTTATGCAAACATCATTATTATTATTATTATTATTATTATGATTGTTATTCAGGTAATTACAGCCATGCTGGCACATGATTCAACATTTATAGAGTATAATAAAAGTGTGCTTTCAAGTCATGCTGTTTATTGTTTGCAGATTGCTAATATTCTCTGTAACTGTAGGGCAGTTTCGGTGAAAACTATCCTCTAAATACAGAACTGAAAAAAAGAAGTTTAATTTTGCTTCCTTCAATAAGAGAACATTTAGATGTTGAGTCTGAGATTGAGAGCAATTGATGTAATGCAGTAAGTAAATTCCCAACCTGCAATGACAATTCATTCTCCTGAAATGATCTTGAGAGAATACAATGAAATTTGATTGCGATACTGTTTATCATCTTTATTATCATCCAAATATCTGCTACTCACCAGGTCTTTGAGCCAGTGAGAGTGTAGGTGCGGCTGGATGGGTTGTATTTGGCTCTGGTTTCCATGCCGCTGGGGTCGCTGCCGTGGTTTGGCTCCGTCAAGCCGAAGCAGCCCAGGATCTCTCCACGAGCTGGGGGGGGGGGGGGGGGGGGCAACAGAGGAGGGTTATTACAGTCTATGAATAACTCACTTAGGAAGAAACCAAGAGCTCTGTCTCTTTATTATTGGGTTTTTAGGGTTAACGCAGACCCTTATATTTTACCCTCAGCTCACAAAAACTGTTATTGGATAACATAGTGTTGCTGTTTTCTCCCTCTTACCCAGTTTGGGGAGGTACTTCTCTTTCTGCTCCTTTGTGCCGTACGCGTTAATGGGATGCATGACCAGTGATGACTGCACACTCATGACCGAGCGATAGCCGCTGTCCACTCTTTCTACTTCTCTGGCAATCAAACCATATGCCACGTAACTTGTCCCAGCACAGCCGTAACCTGTAATATCAAACACAAGAAGATACGTAACTGTCAGTGTTATTACATAAACAGTATGTAAAGCATTAAGTTAATTTAAGTTAATAAAGTCAAATATAATGCACTGAAACTTTCATGGATTTGTCACAGGCACACTTGAGAGATTTTTCAAAAACAAACAATACACACACACACACACACACACATATAAACACACACAGGTCCAGTGTACAGATGATCAAAGTCCATACCAGGCAACATTTGGCTGTCTTACAAAAGATGTTGAAACTTTATAGCTCACAATAAACACAGCTCTGTGGTTTGTTCTGTTTAGGTCAACAAAATAAGATTCATGGGATCATACTGTGTGTGTGTATTCAACTGAAACACACATACCTTTAATGGTTGGGCCCAGGACACCCAGCTCCCCCATCTCTGACACAATTTCTCTGTGGAACACTGAAAGAAAATGACATGTGGTTAGAGCTGCGACTAAAAATTATTTTCACCCACGATTCAACTGTAGATTATATTTTATATATATATATATATATATATATATACATATATATATATATATATATGTATATATATATATATATATACATATATATATATATATATATGTATATATATATATATATGTATATATATATATATATGTATATATATATATTTATTCAGAAAATAGTCAGAAAATGCTGCAAAACATCTTTAAATGTCTTGTTTTGTCTGACCCAAAATCCAAAACCCAAATATATTCAGCTTCCTATCTCATATAACAAAGAAACGCAGCAAATAATCACATTTGAGAAGCTGAAAATAGGGAGCATTGGCTATTTTTGCTTTTTTTTTTAAACAACAAAGATTAACAGATTAATAAAATAGTCTATTATTTGCAGATTTTGTCAATGGACTAATCAAATGATTGCTTCAGATCCACATTAAGTTAAGTTACAACCAAGAGCTTGTTAACAAACGGACACAGTGGTAACATTACTGCAATCATACATAGAATGAGCACTTGTAAACATAAGTAAAATGAAAAATCAAGTCATAAATTAGGGGCTCTATCTTGTGCATGTAGGAAAACAAACCTTCATTTCTGTTTGCCATGATGATGCGAGGCATGAGTTTCTCTTGGCAGTAGGTTTTGAAGGAGTCTCTGATCATGATCTCCTCCTCTGTCAGCAGGCCCTCCAGGTTCAGGGCGTCCCGCCAGTCGAACTGGACTTTAGCTGTCAAACATTATAAAAATATATTTCGGTGAGAGCTTCAGTTTCAAAACATCTTCTCGTACTCAGATTTCGTAATAATAATAATAATCTGTCAACACCTACGTGCTTTGGCCTTCTGCTCGGTCTTCTCTGCATCTGTGGAAAGACAAAACAGAAAAATGATTAATATTATGCTGAAAGATACAAATCTGTACTCTTTTTTAAATAAAAATACACACTTTTTTGTTATTGATATGAATGTACTTCTCTTCATCTTCATCACATGGCTGACTGTAGGCTATCTTATCACACCACACACCAATGCCACTGATTATACTGAAATGCTGAGAGCTGCAGCTGAATGCTTTCATCTTCAAGACCGTCTGGATGGAAAAACAATAAAAATATTATCTGTGACTAGCACGCAGTCGCAGTACTCACCCCTTCTGGCAGGCGCTGCAGTTCCCTGCGCTCTGGAGACTGATATCATGGCACATCTCTGAGGATTGACCATGAGACGGCATGCAGCAGTTCTCAATGCCATGATGGAGATTAGTCTGTAAAATAAAAACAGGCAAACATTTGACAAAATGACGTCAGTTAACATTGATTTGAAAATGGTTAATGGATCAGTGTATGGCTCTGTGACTCTGAAATTGTATCTACTCCTTCTCCCTCTTTAAAAATCTCTGAATATGCAAATATATTCCAATATAGAAGTCTAATGCTGGACACAGGATGTTAAATATTTAACTAGGATTGGCTCCCAAAGTACAGATGGGTGACAAATTGAAGGAAAAACTAACATAAAGTGTCTTAGTAAGGTGTTGGGCCACCACATATTTCATCACTCAGAACAACTTCGTATTGATTTGCAGTGACTTAACAGCAACTAAATGTCATCCACAGCATAACAGAGCCACCAGCTCCCCTCACTGTAGGGGTCAAGCATTCAGACATGTACCGGTTTTCCCATTAATTTGTCACCAGTCTGTAGTTGTGATGTCACAAATCACTTAAAATCACATCAGATGATCAGCTGAATGTGAAAACAGTCATCTAGTGTCAAACTCTGCACAGTGGAGCTCATACATCCAACTTTTTAAACTCTACCTGACTTGACCTGTGATTGAACGCATGTCATTATTATCTGCAGTAGCTGTCATACATTACAGTGTGTTATTAATTTCTGTGTCATACTTTACACATGAATACCTAACCAGGCAACCTATCACAGTGTCCAACCAACAGATCAGACAGTAAGGTATGCAGCCAGGCTAGGCTAGGTTAGCTCAGCTAACCTGTGTGGCCTTAAATAACACCTAACAGCGCTAGCTCACGATAGCTAGCTGATAACATCAGATAATATCCAAACGACTATAGCGACATGTGTTGTGTGTGTGCTGTGTGTTAAAAACCGCGGTGACAGCTGTGTATAAAGAGTATTTACCTGTCCTTGTCCTGGCTCTGTCTGACTCCAGTTGACGCTACAGCGACTCTGAACGTCAAAACACAACTGACGTCATCACGTTAAGCACTCTCAAGCGGCGTGCGGCGTCATGATTGACTGCGCCATGTGCCAGCTGATAAACAGTGGTCAACTCTTCATGTACGAAATCAAACCTTTAGTCTATGTTGAGGCAATACATGTAAAATATGTGATTAAGACTTTAAAATATAAGTGATCTCTTTGTTTGTGTCCACCCATCATCACTGTACATGGCTGCCTTTAGACTCTAAAGGCAGCCATGTACAGTCTAAAGTTTAGAGGATACTCCAGCTACTGCCAACCCAACCACTCTGATTGGCTCATTAGCAGGGGCGTGAGTCATGGAGGCATGGCTTGGCTATATTCATGTTTCAGTTCCCAGAATAAAGACAGCCGTTTTTTTTCGGGGAAGGATGATAGTTGCTGCCAACAGCTTCACAATAGCCTTCAGACACAGTAGACACAATAAATGTTTCAGTAGTTCTCATACCAGTACTCCTGTCAGCTGGATGATGTGCCCTCCAAATTATGTTAATTTGTCATTAACAGAGCCATCCAAGATTTTATATAGAGTTGCTACTGACAATATTGCTCGCAGTATCAATTTTTTATGTTTTATTTTGATAAAAGGCAATATGGCAAATAGTACCAGCAGGGTGCAGCATTCAATAAAGTACAATTCAGTTGTGGTTTTATTGTAGGAAGAATAACATCAGTTTTACTGCAGCCAGTTGTGCCAGTGTGTTTTTGAAAAAAAGTAATAAAAGGATATTACATTTTAAAAATGGAAATAAAGGTGGGGCCATAAAAAAAAAGAAGAGAACTGGAGATTTGTTTGAATTAGTGGTGGAAAGTAACATTTGCTGCAGTTCTGCACAGCAGAATTCAATTGTATTTCCATTTTGTGTGACTTCTTTATTAGATTTCAGAGGGAAGGACTGCACTTTTCTGTCACACAGCTCAGTTACTGTTCAATTTGCAGATTAAGATTCTGAAAAAAGAATTGCCGGGGTCTGACTGATTCTGTCGGAGTGTAATGAGTTTAACGATTCTGTCTGATATCAGGCAAGAAAAAACATATAGCGAGTACATGAAATTTGATGTGTTGTTAAACTGGCCAGCAGTGAAAAGAGTTGGCTCCTTGGCAACTCATTCAGCTACATTGAAATGTTTCTCAATTTATGTGATACTGCATCAGAAATAAAAATCCAACTTAATATAAAATAATGTACCTCTGACAGAATATTTTGCCTTCACAGTGGGTACTTTTTAAATGCCAAAATGAGTCTCTAAGGAGAACCCTCAAAAACACTGAATCCTACATTTGCAATAATGCAACCCAATGACATTATCAAGGTGCACCTCTTTCCACAGGCTGAGAAGTACTCTCTGTAAAAAGTAACCTACACTGCTCTTAATGTGCTATATCAGAAGAATGTCCCTTCAATAGCCTACTACAATATAACAGTACAATCCATGCACCACAATAATATACAGTTCATAATCAAAATCAGAATCATCTTTGTGGCCAAGTAGGTTTACCCTTAAAATGAATTTGACACAGATTTATTGTCTCTCAATGTATTTACACAAAATAACAACCCAACCATGTTGACTATACAGGTGAATCAGTTTCTGTGAACTCTAAACAGGATACAAACAGTGCAAAGAAGTGAAGAGTGCACTGAGTGCTGAGATAAATATTAAATGGCAAAAAAAAGACATGTTACTTTATACAGTATGTGGTTTTGTGCAGTACAGCTAGCCTCTAAAAGGGAACATTCTGCAAAGTGAAACTTGTTTAAAAAAAAAAAAAGCAAAGAAAAAAAAGCCATGCACCTGTGCCTGTTTCTACCCCATATCTCATCTGCCTGATCTTGTTGTTTTTATATAAACATCTTAAACCTTAAACCCAGACTCCACATCTCCATTTTTCCACACTCTCACCTGAACATAAAAATAGGTTCCTGCTCTGGCACCCTGTTGTGATTGCTGCCACATACATACTTTTACTGGAGAAAATGACCTTAATACCTCTTCCACATCTGCAGCCTATAGCAGCTGCCATGACTCACACAGTGCAGAGTTAGACCAGGCAATGTTGGGCCTGTAGATTGAATTATGAATGAATAGATTGTGTGTATAATTAATGTTGTCTTGAATTTCATTGGCCTATAAAAGTTATGCTATGTCAGTGCTTTGCTGCAGCCTTGGTTGTTGAAGCTGAATTTTGATTGTGAATCAGTAATTTTGGACTAACACAAATGATCTAGATGTTATCATCTGATTCTGTAAAAACCCATATGATTTCCATATATTTATGCTTACTGTGTTGGTAAACCCTCATTGTGTATTGCAAAAATCATTCATCCACATCTACACCAATCAAAATTACATTACATATTTGCTAGAAAATTGCTAATTTGCTATCAAATTTAGATTAATTAATTTCGGTGCTTTGTTATTTCTTATTATACAGTCATGGCAGCTCTCTTGACAGTTGCGTCTGTTTAAGTTAACGGTACGAGACGTATCCCTAGAAATATATATATCTCCCGCCTTCCCGTCGCTGATTCGGCGAGCGCCGCGTCAATCAGAAGATGCTGCGCTCTTATTGGTCGGCACTCTTCTCTGAGGAATCTCCCTTTAAACGCTAGACGACAGTGAAGATTTTTGGAGCGGACTTCTCCGAAGTATCCAAATGGACAGAAGCGCCGCACGATAACCTCTGTCAAGCCTGGAAATATGCTGTAGTCGTCGCCTGTGAGCAGCTATTAGCCCCCGGAAGAAACGCTCCTGAATCATGGAACTGGAGGAGAAACAGAAATTTGGTAATTATTTAAAGGCTGCTTCAGTTTATTCGTCCCGGGATAGCTTGTATGTGTGTTGGTGTGTGTGTGTGTGTGTGTGTTACCACTGCGACTTTATATGAAGGGTTAGGCTTGCTCAATAACATTACTCTTGGTAAGAGCGCGAAAAGCTCTGCTATTTACAGCATTTAAAATGTAACGTCTCTTATTTTTAGCGCTTTATTTTAAGTTAACTTATACACATTCAAATATAAACATTAGCTTATCAGTATGAGCAGCTATGAGTTTACTGCGCCTACCAAATGGCAACGCTGCATGAATACAGTTTGTCATGTTTTTAGGAGGCAAGCTGCTGGTTTTTATTGTCAGGGTGTACAATGACCCATTTGAACTGGTGATTGTCCAGTTGCTGCCACATTCCTCAGACTGGTATGGCAGGCAGCTATGTATAGAGCACAGCTTATTAGAAAATACCTCATACATGTGTTTCTATTTCTCAAGCTGCTGCCTTCAGTCTCTCCTGCTGCTGTTTCACACGAGAGACACAGACAAGCCTACATGTTCTTATAATTGAAGTCTATCTGTTTAGTCTTTAAGAAAGTACCTCTATACTTACCCAGATTACCACCCTGGAGTCCAATGCTATGTGGTTGCAATTGTAATGTATACCCTCCTTACCACAAATAACCCTTATAATTGTGTATTCATGGTGACACACCCTGTTGGTATGCTGTGTCTGATGTGCAGATCTTTTCTTTTTTTTGCGAAAGAAGACTTTCCATAAAGGAAGTGAACACAATAGAGAGAAATTAGACTATAAATAATTCACAGAAAGAAAGAAAAAGAAAGCAAACATCAATGTAGGGAGGATGTTTACTCCTGAAAGGCCTTGATTTTTTTTTTTTTTTTTTGGGTCGATAACCTTGTCTTCTGTACACATTGACAAACTAAATGATCTGTTTCAGTTTTGTGTGATTTTTTTAGTTCATATTGCCTTTGAGGAGCATATTAGGTATGTTTAGCTATTGCCAGATGTTGACAAGAAGGAATGAAAAACAACATTTCTCCTAAATTCGTCATTCTTCTCCACACACGCCCTTTCCCTTCCCCACGATGGATCATTTGAATCACGTTACCACCCATTCTGAATGATGCTTTGTGCGCTTTGTAGTCAGAATAACTAAAAAGTCAAGAGTTTTTCACAGATTCAGGCGGTTCGACACGGAGCAGGATGACAAATAAGG
The DNA here is from genome assembly GCF_963691925.1 of Scomber scombrus. NCBI lineage: Eukaryota > Metazoa > Chordata > Actinopteri > Scombriformes > Scombridae > Scomber > Scomber scombrus. The sequence goes on from NC_084987.1 coordinate 22,562,793, forward strand.
AGACACATAATTTTATTTAGACCCGTGGGAGACTTGGCAGCGATGCAATCAAGAGATGACTGTGGTTTGAGATAACAGCCTCTACAAACTTTCAGTATGACACGCACATTAATATTTCTCAGTGTATTGTGAGACTTTAGGCAAGCCAGCCAAAAAAAGAAAAAACAGGCAATTATAAGGATTATTTTCTTTATTGATTAATCTGTTGATTATAGTTGATGAGTTGTTTGGTCTATTAAATGTCAGAAAATTGTGAGAAAAGGCCTCAAATATCTTGTTTAGTCCTGAGCAACAGTCCACAACCCAAAGATATTCAGTTTACTGTCATAGAAGACCAGAGAAACTAGAAAATAAGCACATTTGAGAAGCTTAAATCAGATAATTTGGAAATGTTCTCTTAAAAAATGATTCAAAATAACTGATGGGTTATCAAGATAGTTGCCAATCAATTTCCTGTCGATTAACTATTCAGTTTATTGACCAATCATTGCAGCTCTAAAGATAGAAAATAACTGAAGTGAGCAGGTCTTCAGTGCTATATGTCAGATATGTGAAATGAAACTTGTGGTCAGTGAATTTAACCACTACGTCCAAACTAAAAGTGATTCTATTAATCCCACATCTTCCTCTTATTCTTCTAATTCTTGACTGGGAGTGGTTACCAGGCAACCCGCAGGAACACCTGGAAGTTACCACTTCCCAGCCCAAAAGATAGAGCGACACATAACCCCTCTGTAAAAAAAAAACAACTCATATTTTGGGTTTTTGTACAGATTAAATAAACACGATAGATTGAATTTTGTTTTCGTTGGACTGAGTCTTAAAGCTAAGCTAAGCTAACCGGCTGCTGGCTCCAGACCCCACATTTAAAAACAGACTGGAGATCTAGTTCCAAGCAACTAAACACATTTCCCACAGTGTTTAACTTCTCTTTTTTAACTTTGCACAGGGGGAGAGCTTTTTAGAGGATGCTGTAGGATCGCCCACTGATCCACATGTTGGAGTAATTTCAGGCTGACATTATATATATATGTACATATATATAAAGAAACCTCAATGACAGGATTTGAAGCAGCCATGCCCCGGTGCAGATTGTGTGTAATTACAAGCCATATTTAGGAGAGTGCTTTGAAACGTGATCTCGGGCCTCTGTGACCTTTTCTTTCACGTCCTTGCACTTTATCAAAGCTTACTCGAGCTACATTTGCAGATTTCGCCCTCTTTTATCAATATTTAACTCTAAAATTAAGCTAAAAACATGCCCACCCATTTCCACTTAAATGTGCGTCATCATACCCTAATAACAACCCAAACAGGGTCACGTGACTCTTCTAACAGTCTAGCAGTTCTGCCAACTTTCCGACAAAGGCATGTTCAGAGCAGGCCGAGACTGATTGGCTATTAAGGTCAGGGGGACATTAGGGTGAGGAGGAAGATACAAATACAGAGTAATTTGGATGTTGAAGCAGTGACTCTCCTCTTCCAGTCAGTATTACTGTGTCTGCTGATCTTGACCCGTCTCGCTGACCCTCCTTATTGATGAGGACAGTGTAATTTCCCCAAAAAACGCCTTTGTGTCCGAGAAGGGAACTCACACTTAGAGAAAATGACGAGTGTTTGCTTCCTCTTTGCACTGTAAACCTTCTATTTCTGCCTAATTCTCACAGCTCACTTGTATGAATTAGATCTTGGTTTCACTTTCTCTCGTCCGGGTTACAGAAATAGCAACGTGACAGAAGGAAAAAACAGAGATAACTAATATATGTCAGCTCCTCAGAAGTGGAAGCGGAACCTAGACTGTCTGAGGTCAGGAGGGTCTCTAGAGAACTCACATTTAAAGGGGTTAAATATGTGGGAGGATTATGTAGTGTGGCAGGAGAAGGTTAAAGGTCATGTTTTGATAAACTACCGCAGCTGTTGCGTGAAAATAATGCACGTCCAAATTTTAGAGAATAGAAAGATGTGTTTTTCTGTGTGTGGTTGTGTGTGTGTGTGTGTGTGTGTGCATGTGTGTGTGTGTGTTGTTTCCTTTGCTAGATCTCAGCTTGGACTTAAATGCTCCCCACCCTGCTACTGTAATGACAGACGCAGGAAACAGGCAGAGTGGGCAGCAGCTGTAACCTTTACATGGAATTACAGTCTGCTTACTGTATTGTCAGCCTATGGTATCACAGTGTTTTTCCAGTAGATGTGACCCTTGTATATCCAAACCTTTCTTTAGCCTTTACTTTAGCCACTCACTTTAGCTTTATTTTAGCAGCTTTTCAGACTCAGACCCAACAAGCTATAAAGCGCCAAATAATCCTCCACAGTAGCTAAAATTAGAGTTGAAAAGTTTTTTTTTTTATATAATTGGAACATTATGTCTGGAGTTGAATCCACATTTGGACCGGTCAAACAGCTGGAACAGATCATCTTTTGCAGTCGCTGGGATAAAAGCTGTCATCGTTAGCGTTATAAGTTCCACCTGCGCTTCTGCCAGCGCGCCAAGTCAGCAAATCTGTGGTGAAAAAAAGGTCTTGTTAATTTTAGTTAATTAAAATTCAGCGGTGATACTCTATTCTATAAGCATTTCCAAAATTGTTGCAGGTTGATAAAAATACAAGAACGCGTCTCGGCTCAGCTGGGCTCGGGGTGGGGGTGATATTTTAATTTGGCTTCTGAATACAGGGGGAAAAAGTTGGGGGGGGGGGGGGGGGGGGCACATTAATGCTGCACGATGCACAGTGTAAACAGATTTTTTTTATAGTTTAGTATGGGTATGAAGGGTGGTGGTAAGGAAATGAAGCAGGGAGGCACAGGAACGTCGGGGTGTGTAAGATAATGTCTAAAGTAAATAAATACTGCACCATGAGAAGAAAGACTGGAGGAAGCTGATACAACACATCAAGAATTGGTTGAGTGTCATTTCCAATTATAAACAGAAGCAGAAACTATTATAATATAAGCAGCTCTTAGACTGTTTGTGAGTTCCTATGAAGCATCTCTTTCAAGCACTGTTAAATAATAGATACATTAATACTGTGCTTCTGACGGAAAGACACAAATGCACTATAAAATGTACAATTGTTACTCTCAACTAATGGAAGCTAATGTAGATTAAGGCTACATCTTACAATTTTGTTTATTATTGATTCATCTGCTGGTTATTTTCTCAAGTAGTAGCTGAGTTATTTGTTCTGTATCATAAAGTAGTGAAAAATGCCACTTTATAATTCCCCAAAGTGCAAGTTAACATATTCAAATTGCTTCTTTGGTGTCACAAAGAGTCAGAAACACAAATAATTTCATTTTACTAGCATTTTAAAAAGGAGGACATATTTGCATCTAAGAAGCTGGAACAAGAATATTTTGTATGTTTAGTTTTCGTTCTGCATATGAGCTTCCTCTTTTCTTTTTTTTTTAGTTCTAATCCAGATAGTTTCTCTGTAAATTGGCATCCTTATGAAGACTAAACTGTTAGGCATGTCATGATTAAATCTAATCTCTTACACACATGAGTCAGTGACAAATTGTGGTTGGCTAGATGAGTGATTCAAAAATATCTCAATAACTAGTTTTAAAAGCAGCCTCAGGTTTGTTAAAATGTACATTGTGTTTTGTTGGTTTTATGTCATTACAAATTATATTTGCACCATTTTTTAGTAAAAGTAAGACTGAGTGCTCCTGAAAATGTCAAATGGTGTAACCACAAAAGAATCATAAATATTAAATATTTGATCCACCTACAGTGTATTTAAGTGGACTTATACAAATAATTACTTAACTTAATATAAAAAAGTTATAATGTAAGATCATGCCAAACTAGTTGATATGGTGTTTTATTGAGAATTTAGCATTTTTAAGCAAGTTTAATTATTTGGTACAAAGTTTTTATGGTCACACCACTTAGACATTTTTGCCATAATCCTTATAATTATGCTGGGTCCACAAAAAAAAGAATGTGTGCAAGTTATTCATATGTTTATTTTCACATTTTAGCCCCTTTAAATTTGACTAAATCACATGGACACAACAAAACGTCATTGACCCGTATAGCGGATGCCTTTCTGTTGACAAAGCTTGACTGGTTGCACAGTGGTGGCATTTAACACATTGCAGCAGTTTCTCATTGTCACCACCCTGCTACCCTGTGTCACAAGAACAATTTGTTATTGTTAAACAAGTTACTAATAATCAATTTAGCCTTAACGTCACCTCCCTCCTGTCCAGGCCAATTAAAACACCAGCTCAGGTTATCTCAGTTCATCGGCATAAGCAACAATAGATGGAAGCAGCATTGTATTAATTTGTCGGCTCTTGTGCATCACGTCTGTTGTCATCATCCAAGAAATCTCCTTGAAACCAACAGCCTGTGTTTGAGAGCCACTTCATGAACAAGTTGTCTTGTTTGGGGGGAAAATACAGCAAAAAGCCAAGATGAGGAGTTTCCATGTGAAGTAACGCTGGGCTCCAAAATGGATGGAAACGCTCAGTCACTCTGGCTCCATTTTCAATTTCTGTCAGCATCTGTAAAACATACAGCGTTTGTGGCATTTGAGTCGGTCTGTGGAAAATTTACAATGCAGTAAAAGCAGAAAAAAACAGGAGCTAGTAAAGCACAGCTGTTTGTGCAATACCGCGTAGTCTCCACAAGATGGGAGAAAACTGTGGATGTTTTTTAAACTGCTCCATGAGGAAGTTTAACAGCAATTAGTCGACGTCACAAACTGACATGAAGTCGCTTTACTGCACACTAAAAGTATCCTGCGAGCACACCTGAAGCTAATCATTCCTCCACTTCAGCAGCAGCTACACACACAAGAAAAACAACAACACCGGAAGGCAAGAATTCTCCCCTCCTCATTTTATAGCAAACACATGTTTCTGATAACATCTACACAACTTCTCCTTTTCTTCCTTTTATACAAGCAAGAGTCCACGCCTTCTCTCTGGATGAGGAACACAGGAAAGAGCTGATTTTGGTGGAGGTGGGAGGAGATAGAGGGGAGGGGAGATGCACAGGTGGAGCACAGATTGGAAAAGAGCTCAGTTGTTTTCAGGATAAACAGGGAAGTCTGAAGGCGGGGTTGCCGGCTGTCTCACAGCTATTCTGGGGGGACAGGTTGAACTGGTTCCTCCCCACACAATACCTGCCTCTGCCTCCCGCTCTCATTCCCTTTTATAACAGCTGAAAGAGAAGAAGGAGGGAGCGGTATAAAGGGGGGCTGAAGAAGGAGAGTAACAGAGTTTTTACATTGCAACATTTCACCCAGAAAGGAAATTACAAGATGCCTGAAGAGGGAGAATTTTATGGAAAGCATGGTAACTACTCTACTCTTCTACTTACTTTTAAGTTCTATTTTTAATTCTGAACTCACCTGAAATGACTTGAGTTTTTATTGTTAAATCTGATTTTAAAAAAAGTTTAATCTGTTTGATAAAAATGATCAAACAGTTCAGAGTGAAACCGGAGCGTCAGTATCAGCATGTCGACATTGTGGAGAAAAGTATGGGTGTGTATGTGTGTTTGTGTTGAACCTGCTGCTGGCAACCTCTACTGATTACACAGGTGTGTGTGTGTGTGAGTGTGAGAGTGAGAGCAGGCAGTTCTTTTATCAGTGTTTTTCTGCTCCTGTGCTGTATATATATGTGTGTGTGTGTGTGTGTGTGTGTTTAAGGAGCAGTCAACACAGTCAGTTGCTACAGCTACATGTTTAAGTTAAAGTCTTATTTTTACATGTTTATATTCAAAAGAGAAAAATGTACCAGCATCTTTCCATGTTTATTAAATACAAGCACCTATAGTCAGTCTAACAGGAAGCTGTGACTTCTCTAAGAGCTTGTCTGGTAAATGCTTGCAGCAGCATCGTCCCTCCTGACTGTATACATAATTAATATGCAAAGACGCCACAGATAATATCATCCTCCCTCCGTCTAGACTCAGGATTTAATGCTACATGCTACACATGTACATATATATAAGCATGCTGCAGTAGGAGGGGATTGAAAGACCTGATGAATCTGCCGCGACGTCAATATGTTAGTTAATTTGAATATGAGTCCATCATTTGTGTGTTTCTGAGCTGCTGGCTTTTTAAAAATGTGTTTATTTTTTTTTTTGCTCTTCAACAATAATGTGGTACGCTGCTTTTCTTATTTCCATCCTGGAGAGCACCGCCAGCCAGCTTACTGAAACTTTTATCAATTAATGTTCCCTGATGAGTTTTATGTAGGAGCTGCAGGATGAATTTGCTTAGATAAGATGATAAGATATGAGATGCTCTGTCTTGTGTTTCTGACACGCTGACCTCAAATAACCTTAAGCAAACCCTTTTTCCCCCCTTTTTTGTTTTGAATAATTCAAATCTTTATTTACTTTTTGGAGCATGTCACAGAGCAGATACAGTACAGGATATTTACACATAACATAAAATAAATATGGGTATTAATTAACATATTTAGTCTATTATTCAGTTAACATGCAGCCAAAGTTGAACCCATGTCTCTGTTGTTCCCTCCTCCCACACACACACCAGTAATTCTTCCCAACATGTGCTCAGGTGAATCACAAGAATCACATAACTTTATCAAAATGACATAATTCTTTTACAAGGATTTTTTTCTGAGTGCTTTGTTTTAGCTTGAGGAAGAGATTGTTTTTAGCATTCAAAAAGTCCACAATCAGCTGTCAGTCAAGTCAGCTTTGACATAAATTTACTTTCAGCATGACATTATTGCCTCAACTAAATGCACTACACTAAATGATTTAGGCCCTTCTAGTGGTTGTGTTGTGTTTGCCTCTGCTTAGTCAGCAGGGAGGAATCTGTCATGTTGCCTGAAGGGAAAAGTCATCTGACAGAAGTGTGGGCGGATGACCTCGGCCGCACTGTTTCTTAACCTTTTATAAATCAGCTCCTTTTATTTTATACGGGCTGCTCCTTCATGACTCAGTAGTGAAAGCAAGGTGCATGAGCAGCTAACACACACAGGATCTCAGAGGTGTCATGTTTCAGTTGCAGGGGATCTCTCGCTAAGCAACAATGTCAGAAGTCTCAGTGCTGACTGAGTGATATATGTGCTTCTTTTTTTCTTTCTTTTATTAACAGGCGAGCCGAGGAAGTATGACCCGACCTTCAAGGGCCCGATCCACAACAGGTGAGACAGAGGTGTGATTTTACCAAAACAAACAAGAGTCCATAGAGTTTATTTCAACCCTCCAACCTTTGCTGTCTTCATTCCAGGGGCTGCACAGACATTGTGTGCTGCATCCTCTTCATCCTCGCCATACTGGGTTATATTGCAGTGGGAATACTTGGTAAAACAGCACTACAATTTGGTTTACTTGTAAAAACACAACCCAAAATCTACCTATAAAAAGACAACTTTATGTACTATTTTTTGTGCTTGAAGCCTGGTCCCAAGGTGACCCCAGGAAGGTGATCTACCCCACAGACAGTCGAGGCCAGTTTTGTGGGCAGGCCGGCACCCCACTTGAGTGAGTTGCTTTCCAAATATATCTGATTGTAACTCTGCTGGACATGAGCTTCTTCTTACTTTGATAATATGCACACACACACACATACACACAGACACACACACAGAGCTTCCATGAAAATCAAAATGCTATACACTATTTTGCAGTACTGCATGCTTTATTTTGCTTTATGAGCTATCTGTCCTTGTTATCAGGGTGGTGTCTTAGGCTGTTCCCAGTTTCCTCCAACAGATAAATCACCACAGAAACCAAGTATACAAAAGTTCATCATAATAACCCCTACAAAACAATTCATCACTCTTGCATACAAAAATAGCAAGAGAAATATAAATGACCAATAAATGCAAAACATATAATATTACAACCATATTTTTAGAACATTCTCTAGGTAATAAATCCCTCATCTTAACCCATCAATTGGTTACAATAATAAAATAAATAAAAACATTTAATATCCATTTTTCAACAGTAGGCAACACATTCTGAATTCTCACAACTCATTAAAAAAAAAAAAAAACAATTCTCAAATCTTTTCCATCATTTAACATTTATGAAAGTCAGTCTGTGGTTCAACCTATCACATCCATCAGAAAACAAGTGCATTGACACATTTATAATCCAGCAGACTCGCTAAAATCTAGTTACTCATTTCTAACACTCTCTGGCTTAAATTATCAAATATATAAATCCAGAACTGGAGTAAGTCCCCTCTCTTCTTGATAAACATGCCTTGTCAGCTCTTATATATTAAAGGAAATGTAATCTTGTAATCACACCAGAAACTTTGTGGATAACAGTCCATTTGGAGGACGTCTTGTTATCACAATCAAAATGATATAATTCTTTACAGAAAAGCTGAAGTGACTGTTTTACCCAAGAGTAACAGGTTCCTACTTTAACGCTTCTCTCAGCCTCGATTTCAGTGTTTGCTTCCTCTGACTTTTTTGTGTTGTAAAGTTTTGATGCACTTTTTTCCTGCCTTCAACAGGAAGAAGCGGCTGTTGTTCTACTTCAACATCATGAAGTGTGCCAGCCCCATGGTGCTGCTGGAGTTCCAGTGTCCGACCACACAGGTGAGAACATCACTCTTCTCTTTTCTCATGTTGCCAGATGTTACTTCTGTTTCTCCTTTTTTTTTTTTTTAAATTTTATAACTACAATCTGAAAATGGTCTCGGCTTTAAATCTTCCTGATGTGCTGCATTTTTTTTATCCAAATCCTGACCATTCCATGTTTTTCCTTCATTTTCTGCTGGATTTGTTGTTTTGTCCTTTTTTAGATGTGTGTGGAGAAGTGCCCTGACAAGTTCATGACGCTGGTCAAAGCCTACCACAACAAAAATGACTTTGACTACTACAAGAACTTCTGCAAGGAGGGGGTGACTAATACAATGGTAGGTTTTAAATGTTGAAGTCATGCTGGTAGTCTTTTTGGTGATGGATTAGATATATATAGATTGTCAAAAGCTTTTCACACACCTTATCATCTGTGGATAATCTGTGTTTCAGGGTATACCACAAATCCTGAAGTTGGGTCTGTGTCCTGCCATGCTGATCCCCAGCAAACCCTGTGAGTTGAATCTCTGTTCATTATGTGTCAAATGTCCTACTTTCTTCTTTCTCTCTTTGCTCTGTCTGTCTTGCATTTTACACTTATAATCTTATCCAGTGCAGATCTGTAAAGAGTAAAAGTGTATTTTGTGAGATTTGTATTTTCAATTGTTTTTTTGTCTTATATTTTTTTAGATTGACCAGCTGTTTTAAATGTTTGTCTTTCATTCTGCTGTCCTCCAGTCACCCGCAGGTGCTTCCCCGCTTTGGGCCTGAAAGGAGGGGCGATAACTGTGGGTAACAACACTCATTTTGAAGATGAAACTGGAAAAATGAGAGATGCCAAAGATCTTGTGGATGGAGTCAAGTGAGTACCTCATTAGAACGATTGTGATACAGAATAAGGCTGATCCTTCATAGCTGCTTGAAATAGCTGTGATAAGTTTTGTGATTTGCTCCGACCTGCCACATTCAACCACATATTAACTGAATAAGGAGCTACAGAGTGCTTTAACAGATAAACACACCGTAATCTTTCCACAGGAATGCCACTGTGGTCGTTGAAGCTCGCCAGACGGTTATGAAAATCTTTGAGGATTACACGCAGTCCTGGTACTGGATCCTGATGTAAGTCTCCAACCCAGCATTTACAAATCTGCTTCCCGCTTCTCGTTCACTTTGATGTAGTTTGTCTTTTGAAGAATGAAACATCCGCTGGTTTCACTGCTCACTTTCTTCTCACGCCTTCCACTCTTCCCCCTCTCTCTTTAGAGGCTTGGTTATTGCTATGCTAACCAGTCTGCTCTTCATCGTCCTCCTGCGCTTCCTGGCAGGGATCATGGTCTGGGTGATGATTGTCTTGGTGATATTGGTCATAGGATATGGTAAGGGTTGAAAAAACACCTAAGACTTCTGTCATTATCATACTCAATTCAGAATGGCTCAGCACTACAGGGCCCTGGTCCAGAAAGCAAACTCTGAACCTCAACTCAACTCTGAGATGGTGTTTGGTTCCAAAACAAGTGATCCAAGTGAAATCAATCTATTCTGAGTTTGTTAACTCTGATGTTGTGTCCCAATTATGTACAAGATACTAATAGTATACAGTATATACTATATACAATCTTTATAAAATACAGTTCTTAGGACATTACAACAGGAAATGATGCAACACCTGTGCTGTCAGACTTGAAACCATTAATGCATAATTAGAATTGAATACAGGGTCAGGGTGGAGCTCCATTCATTCCTATGAAAGTTGCTCTGTAATGCAAGTCACAAAAGCCTTTTGCTGTAAAGAAACTACTAAGATGAAAACATACTGCATGCATTCTATAGGTTCGATGCACTCAAAGAGCATGCTCACCAGGGACTCCTGCTGGCCAAGACAAGTAACTCCTAGTTTAGTCCTCCAGTTAATTTGAATGGAAATAAAACAAGTCCAACTTTCCAGAAGTTATCAGTCTGAATGGATCATATTCATACAGTGAAACTGGCCATTTTGCAGGGTTTGTGACACTTGTATGATTATGTGGGGTAAAATGCTTTGTGGTCCCCTGTTGGACTTAGAAGTTGCAATTACAGTTTGGCCACTATGTAAAAATTGGCTCAAAGCCTGGCACACTTCCTGGGGGCTTCAAACTGCAACCAAAGAATGCCACCACCAATTAAATTTCACAAAGAATAAAGAAAAAAAGAATTGCTTGTTTTTTTTCTTTGAGATGTTTCTGGAGCTTTTTAACCACATTAAATGATTAGTTTAAATGTTTTTCAGCTGCAAGCAGCTCATCTATTTCCTTTGTGCAGTGCATTGTGGGAGGATAGTGTGCTGCTTGGACTGAGTGTGTAGTGTGATTTTTAGACACAGCTTGAGTTAAATGCTTGCATGGTGAATGGAAAAACACCATCATCCATGGAGCTCAAAGGGAAGGGCCTCCAGTGTAATCCAATGCTATGTGTGTAGGCGGATTGTGTGCATATAATAGGCCAACCCCAGTAGTAATTTTGATTTGCAGTTAAAAAGGTTTTAAAACTATGAATAGGTTTTAGTTTAGATGTCTATTTAACATATTTATCTTAGTTCACCAGTGTTTAATGGCTATATTTCACTGAATGTTGTTAAAAACTGTCCCCTTTCAACCACATTTAGTCTTTAGCTCCAACAAAATCCTGCTCACTCAGGACTGTTCCCAGGAATATTCACATTTAATGTCCAATAGGATATGATCATTATGGATAACTATAAGATAACTATGATAAACCTGCTTTCTGGAACAGACCCTGGTGTTCTTTCAGGCCTTGAAGAAACTTCTCTGATGTTTGCTGTCCAAAGCTGTATTTTCTCATACATAGTCATGGAAAGGGGAGCTGTTGAACATGGCTTCCCTTTTTCTTTTTAAACAATAAAGTTGCTAACCACTGCCTTTTTAATAAATGTCATTTCTTTCTGTTCTAATGTGTTTATTATTGCTGGTCAGGTATCTTCCACTGCTACATGGAGTATGCTCACCTGAAGGGACATGCAGGCTCTAATGTGACTCTACAACAGCTGGGCTTCCAGGCAGACTTTACAGTCTACCTGCAGATTAGACAGACCTGGCTGGCCTTCAGTCAGTACACAGTACACACTCTACATGTTTATAGTTATTGCTTTATATTTGGGACACCCTCATGACCACTCCACCTTTCTCCTTTCAGTGATTATCCTCTCCATCCTGGAGGTCATCATCATCCTCCTGCTCATCTTCCTCAGAAAGAGGCTCCTCATTGCCGTTGCTCTCATCAAAGAAGCCAGCAGGTCAGACATGACATTAGAGCTGAGAGGATGGGTTAAGAGTGCAAAAACAGATCAATAAATGTTTAGATGTTAAATTATTAAAAACAACCTTTTAGAGTGAGTCGTAGTAATGGACTAAAATGCGCTGCTGTTGTTGTGTTCACAGAGCTATCGGACACGTGATGTGCTCCCTTTTCTACCCGTTGTTCACATTTGTTCTCCTGGCCATGGTCATCGCCTACTGGGCAGTCACTGCTGTGTATCCTTTCAACTCAGTTACTCAATGTTACAATTAATCAGGGCTTACTGTAGTCACAAACCTAAAGGCACCTTTTGGTATGCCCTGTCACTATCATGGGGATAGCAGGCAGACAACATGAATACTCAGGTAGAGAAAGTGGACAATTCAGTTTCTGTGTGCAACTGTATGAAGCAGAAATTACACATCGACATGGACCTGAGGAGAGGAGTGTCAGCTGAATTTGATATAATGTAAGGTATCGTCATGGTTCTTTAAGTTGTTCTGATTGTAGTCCTTGACAAATACTGATCAGTTTCTTGTCTACCTCGAATGAACCCATCTACAAAGTCTTCAATGAGTCGGTATGCGAGTACTCAAGACAAACTTGTGAACCAGCAGTAAGTTTTCTCTTTTTATATCTCTTTTTTAATCAGGCAGTTCTTTATCTCCCTGCACTTCCTGAACAATCTTTATTTAGTCAATCTGTTGAACCCCGATTCTTCACTTTAGCTTTGAGGATGTATTTTTCGAATCGTCACAGATTCACCATTTCCTTTAAAGCTATTTGGTGCCCAGATTACATGAATATTTATGTTTGCATCGTCCCATTAAATAGAAATATTCTGGATTTCCACTGTGTGCATACAGTCTCTCACTATAACCTGTATCTGTGCTCAGAACTACACGACCAGTTCTATGAAAAAAGAGTGCCCTGACTCTGAGTGCCTTTTTGCCTTCTACGGTGGAGAGACCGTTTACCACAAATACCTGATCGGTCTGCAGTTCTACAACGTCTTCCTCTTCTTCTGGTGTGCCAACTTCGTCACAGCCCTAGGACAGATGACGTTGGCCGGGGCCTTTGCCTCGTACTACTGGGCCTTTGTCAAACCAGATGACATGCCTGCCTTCCCATTGTTCTCTGCCCTAGGGAGATCTCTCAGGTGTGTATGACTTACGTGGTACATCCAACATCCATGCTACATGTTTGTTTTCTTCATTATTCCACATGAGATTTGTACCTTGTTTTAGGTATCATACAGGAACTTTGGCGTTTGGCTCCCTCATCCTCTCAATCGTTCAGATCATCAGGGTTCTCCTGGAGTATCTAGACCACAAGCTGAAAGGTTTGCTACTTTTGTGGAGTACAATATCATGTAGATGTCTGCTCATGGCTACAATCTGTAGTTTGGATAACATAGAGACCTGAATAAAGCCTTAACCTTGGACAGAGCTGGTAGGGTTTACTCTTATTGGGACAATTCACTTCGCTTTAAAAATGTCAGCGATGTAACACAGAATTTGTTAGGCAGCACAGTGTTTCTTTCTGATAGTTTTAATTAATGAACCAAATTGCAACTAACCTGTTAATGTCTAATGCTTCTTTGGGGATAATGGCTCACTTAACCTGTCAATTATATCATTCACAGGAGCCCAAAATAAGTTTGCCAAGTTCCTGTTGTGCTGTCTGAAGTGCTGCTTCTGGTGTCTAGAGAAATTCATCAAATTCATAAACAGAAATGCCTACATTATGGTGAGTTGCCCATTTACTCCCTGACATTATTTAAACAGAAACACCATGTATCATTTGTAATGTTTGTTTGGTTTTAATGTAATGAGTGTATTTGGCCTCTAGGTGGCAATATATGGCAAAAACTTCTGCACATCTGCTAAAGATGCCTTCTTCCTACTCATGAGGAACATGATCAGGTAAGTTTAAAAGCTGCAAATATATCTTTTTATTTACTTATCATTTTTTAGTCTCTCCTTTTTTTGTGTGCAAAGGATAAATGATTGTTTTTAATCCTCCAGGGTGGCAGTCTTGGACAAAGTGACAGATTTCCTGTTGTTTTTGGGGAAACTGCTCGTTGTTGGGCTTGTGGGTGAGTCTGTTTATGTATCTGTCACTCTTCTCATATTACATATTACTGTCGTAATAAATAAGGCTTCAAAGACTCATTATTAGATTAATGTGTATTTAACTACTGTATTTAACTGTACAGGTCATTATAATGAGCTTATACATAGTCTGTCACTGTGAAAAAATAGAACATTTTGAATTCTACATGGAGTTTAGACAATATACTAGTAGTGTGTAATAATTACACTGACTGAAAAAGGCTTTGATATACAAATGACACATGTTTTCTTAATGATCTTAACTGCAGTTGACAAATGTGCAATAGCGAGCATTTTGACATTGGAATACATTGTATGTAATGCCTGGGATATGAATACAGTGGATGTCTGAGATTTTAATATTTAAGTAAAATCCACATAAAGTGAATAGTAAGACAAGTCACAGCAACTATTTATTAAGAATCATGCTAAAACGTTTGTCTTTGCTGTTGTTTCCACAGGTATCTTTTCTTTCTTCTTCTTCTCTGGGAGAGTGAAGGCCTTTGAGAATACAGCTCCCAATCTCCACTACTACTGGGTACCTATCCTGGTGAGTGTGCTGCTGCTTCTGTTCAGGAAAAACTACTTAAATGTTAACAAAAACAGAACAGAACTAGGGTGTAATTTAGTTTTTTGTGCTGATCCATTATGTGGCTCTTTGGCCTTGTGTGTTTATGGTTCTTGTGTCCTCCTCAGACTGTGGTGGTTGGCTCCTACCTCATCGCCCATGGATTCTTCAGTGTTTACTCCATGTGTGTGGACACCCTGTTCCTCTGTTTCTGTAAGTCCGGCATCCATGTGTAACTTTTTAGATTGTGTCAGATGGACTCCACAGAAAAGAAACAAACATTGACAACATGTTGCAACAGATCGGATGTAAATTGCAAATCTTGAATCAAATCTTTCCTCACACTTCCTGAATTCTCACTTTGCTTTTCGGTGTTGGGCTGTCACTAATTGTAAACTGCATGAACATGGTGTTCCACACTTTAAACTTTAACCATTTCAAAGTAACAGTCTGTGGCTTACAGTGTGTTAATCTGAAAATTGCTGCTGCTTGGAGTTAAACTATAACTTTGATAATAAGAAATGCTTGTGGGTGCCTTTGCTTGCTTGCAATTTGACTTTCTTTCTCTTTTTGTCTCTCCCTTCCTTTTTATCACGTCCCACAATCCATCACCTCTCCTTCTCATTCCTCCTGGCCCTGTAACACCTTTTTAAAAAACTTTATTTCAACGCTGATTTTCTTTTCCATACATTAACATGCACAAATACAAACACACATACAATAAGGCGAAGACCTGGAGCGCAATGACGGTTCAGTGGAAAGGCCTTATTACATGTCCGCAACTCTCCATGAGATTCTGTCGCAGAACAAGGCTGAGGATCCATCTTCATCTTCTGCTCAGCAACATGATGATGAAGACGTCCAGGCGAAGGAGCAGCAGACTCAGGAGGACGCAGCTTAGACAGGAAGAGTTTTTTGAACAAAGACGCCCAGATTGGTCACTTAATTACAGGCACAACAAAATCCATGCAAGACTTTTTTTTTAAATAACTTAAGTTTTATTAAATTTAAAAAAGGACTGAGCTGGTACTTTGTTTTTGCCCATTTGGGACATTCTCCTTTTGCACTAAACATGTCACATCCTGTCACAGAGGCAGATGGTAGTTTCAACTACTGAACTCAATGCCTGAAGGTGGCAGCAAAGCTCCTTTACTCACAACTGAGTGGTGCATAATATTATCGGTCTTTCAATACGAGGAGACATGGGATAGCATTTGTTTTCTTAATTGGACTTGAAGCATGTCTCAAATAGTGAGCTCTGTCTAATGTGCACAGAAGTACTGTATGTGGGTAATTAGTTGCATGATTAATGAAAAGTTGATGATATTTAGTTAGTTTAGAAAGTTTCTCAGTTGTGCTTCTGCCTTTTTTTTTATCCTCCCTCTCCTCTCACTGCCACTGACCAATAGAAACTTGAAGCCATTCATGTGCCTAATTTACAGTGCTAATGTTGGATTGTACATTTTGACTTAAAAAATGTAAGGGTATTTAATTGTTTACAGTTTTATGCAATCAGAACCACACGATGATCAGAGCTACTTCTTTTAGTATGCTGTACTATGAATGCACTTTAATTTATGTTCACACTAAGCCATAACAGATTAGTGTTTGTATTAATGAAAACTGGTGTTTTTTTAAAAACTATACAGCAGTATAGTTTTACATTCAGTACCTCTTAACACAAGAATGTGTGTTTGGCAGTGTAGCTGCTTTAATAAACAGTATTTGATATCATAGTGAGTCTCCACTGTATATAATGAAAGAATTTAAATGATGTGGTGGTGTTTTTTGCATGTTGGTGGTGAGTGAACTATGTACAGTATGTTTGTTTAATGCAAATAGATACCTTTCTGCAGAACTGGAAACAAGCCTAGTTATCTTATCCAGATATGAACATTTGTTTGAAAAGAAAGCTGTGGTTCCAGTTGCCTCAGTTTAACGTCATTTTTATTTCATCTCCTTTCAGTGGAGGATCTTGAGAGGAACGATGGCAGTCCAGAGAGGCCCTACCTGATGCCCGAGAGCCTCCGCAAAGTCCTGAACAAGAAGAATAAGGCTCAGCCAGCTGAGTAGAACACTTCTCTAACAAGTGCTTCTGTAAGCAGTAGAGATGCAAAGACGTTTTATGACAGGTGATGAGCACTTGTGTCATTCTTTTTATTTTGTTACAACCAAATGTTTTATAAGCCCAGTCCAAAATGTGTTGTCCCCTCAGGTCTAAAAAGGGCTTCACATTCACACACACACCTCTGTTTCTCTGTAGAGACGCTTTCTAATGATGTCGTATTCAATTTAGAATTTTGTAGATTTTTTAAATTTGAGATTATTCATTCATATTCAGTCAATATCCAAACAAGCTTTTTAGGGCGTTTGTAAATTTTTTGTTTTATCATTTATAATTCTAGCATGTATTATTTTTTATATTTGACTGTTATATGAAGGTATGCTTAACGGCTTTCAACGTTTCAAAAATCTTTGCGCTTTTATCGCTGTTTTTATTTTCAAATGTGTAATCATGTAATATATGAATATGAATGAAGTATTTAACCTTATTGATACCAAAGCCATTGCACTGTTACTTATGCATATTTGAGGCCTTATCTTCATTTACAGGCTTTTACATAAAACATCTGATGTTAATGATTATATTTCAGTGCTTATTCAATGAGGATGTTTTTGAAATAAAACATAGTTTTGTACAGCACTGTGTAAAACTGTCTCTCCTTTAACCCTTCAGTCAATTCCATCTATAAGCTTACAACAAAGTGTGTGTGTGTGTGTGTTCAGGTCACTGACGAATGCATGCATGCAATATTAAAATTCCAAAACAGCTGTTAACATATTTCATTTAATCTGATCCAGTTGTAGAACAAATTCCTTTGTGGATGAAAAGATAATATTTGTCATAGTCCTGCGCTACCGTGTCTACAAAAATCTAATCAAATATGACATATGGGGGTGTATTATGAGTAACTATTGTACTGTAGCTCAAGGTCATAACACTTGACATCAATCGTAGAATAATTGCATGTTGTTCAGTTATTCATTGCGTGACGCAAGCATTTAATATAATGAAAAGTTTCAACGTTCTTTCTCAACCTGGAAATCACCAGCTGACAAAACAATCCCACCTCAAGATCCATTTACAAGCTGTTCTGGAGCTTTCAGTTGTATATGACCTTCATGAGCTGATAGAATTTGATCATTGTTGTGGAATTGCAGATGTTCAAGTTTACTTCCCCCAGGTTTTCAGTAAGAGGCATGTGATCATTCCTTGTGTTCAAGCTTCCTTCCACTGTTGCAGAAACAAACCCAAAATACTACAATTAGATCAAACTTGATCGTGTTTTATCACAGAAATGTCTTTACAAAGATGCTCTGCTATAAAATGAACAGAAAACACAAATGAATAGATGGAAGTGAAACACAATATTACAAAGGGAGCTGCAGTGCGTTCCACTCCATTGCCTCAAATACACAGGTACATACCTCATAAACAGGTATCCACACCTGCAACACGACATCGCTTACCAGCAGCATTCTTTTAGCGTGCATGATCCCAAATGTACATCTGCTGTACTACGTTTGACCATGAGATGGCGGTAGTGTGCTCAGTTAGTCCATTCTCAGTGCAGTTCATTCAGTACAGCAGAGAAAGCTCTTATCTCCTGCTGTGCTGGTTTTATGTAAGATCCACCTGATGGTTGCACGAAAGCTCTGCCCTGCTTAGATTACAATCACCTCTAGCTCTTCTCTTTAAGAGTCATATCAGTACATCATCAACAAGTAGCACATTGCTTGTGATGGCGCAGCGATACCACTGTCACTACTGACACTTACATCAGGTGGATTTGAGCCTATAAATTAGTGTTTTTCTCAAAGCGGGGTCCACATCATGGAGTTCCAGGGGCTTCCCAGCAAAAAAGGGAAATCATTTATTTTCACTATAATTCCTAACATAAGTAACACAATGACGGAATGTGCGACTGTTTTGGTCACAGGTTTCATACACTTGCTGTTATAAAATCTAAAAGCAAAACTCTTATCAGATAGGGGACCCTGGGACAAAATCTTCGGGTTCGTGGTCCTATTTATGTCAGTTTAGGAGTCCTTGATGTGAAAAAGTTTGAGTACCACTGTTCTAAATTGCTCTGAGGTCGACCCACCTCACCTGTGCTGGCAGGTGGTTAAGGTCCTGGATCCTGCACAGGGTTAAATCACCCATTGGTGTACTGGGTTGGACTGTGGTCCATCATTGTTATGTACTGATGACCTGCCCAGGACGTTTCTCTGTTTAAGTCCCATTCTTCTGTGAGCCTGAATAGGACTAAGTGGATATAGACTATAAAATGGAAGAAAAAAACCCACAAAAGAAGCAGTCTCACAGCCACTACCTTATTACAAACAACCAGGCATGTCAAGAAGAACTGACTCAAGCATAATCACAATTAATGAAATGAATCACAAAGAACAGTATTTGGTGGTATGAGCTGAAGCTGAGTCATAAAGCTGTTATGATGCCAAGAATGCCACTTAAAAACACACAAAGGAATACTGTTTCTGTTAATGTAGTCTAATGGGATGTGTGTTTTTCTGAAACCTCCTCCGTCTTAAGGTCTGAGTATGTAGGACATGCATTCAGAGGGGCAAGTGCAAGTTTCAAGAGCAACTGCGATCATTCCTCTCATGCCATTGTTTGAATTTTTGGAGATCTTTACTACAAGTAGTTATTCAAATTGTTTTAGTGTGCCGCCGTCACCATAAACAGTTTTGGTCTGCATTGTTTGGTCTTTGCTCTCAAATCAGTTTTTTTGCTTTCAAATAGTATTAGTATTATTTTTTTGATTGCAGTGCTCTCAAACATGTTATAATTGACTGCACTATAAAAACACAATGTTAAGCCCATGTCACACATGCTGTTGCTTTTTCAATGGCAAGAACATGGTGCCAGTTAAGGATTTTAAGGTGATGAATGTGGCTGACCCAAGATATAAGCTCTAACACAGGAAACATGTATATTACAGGTACGATTTAGAATGACAGAACAAAAAGATTTTGTTTATTTTTTGTTTATTATAACATTTATCATGTTTGCAGTTCACACATTTCTTGGAAAATGATCTTATCTTGACCCTGCTAGGAAATTATAAGCTTAAGTGGCTCTAAAGCTCAAAAGAAATATCAGTATTGACTGATATGAGTGATATCAGTTGATATATCTGCAGCTCTACCCTGGAATCAATCACTTTGTGGTTTAAAACGAGATAGCTTAAAAACGGTGTGGTTGTTTTTTTCTTGAGGATTTTTGCCTCTCCCTAAGGTTACTGCATGCTTATTCAGCACAGACAGCTTTTGACCTTTGCACAACAAACTGCATCAACACAGTAAACACACTGAGGGTTTCAGGCCATTCATTAGCATCATCAGTGTTCCCTGCGGTGAATATGACTTCATGACGTTCTGTTTGCAGTCAAACACTGTGCGATAATTCAGGAGTCCAATCACAAAAGATGCTGTTTTCTCAGCAGGTTTGCGTCACACGTCTTGAGTGGTTAACGAGGCTTGTGAGGCAGCAGTGGTGGATTTAGATATGGGCGGTATAGGCAGCTGTCCAGGGCGCACCTAATATGTATGGTAACCTAATGATGCAAAAAATTAAAATCAGTCACACTATAAAATAAACCACAATCCATAGTGTGAATATGTAATTTCAGCAGGGTGAATAGTTTACTTTTGGTTGACACCGCTGGAGGATGGGTAATATTGATTCTTAAGTGTGTTGTTCTATTTGTGTATCATATGTATATTATATGTGTGATATAGAATATGTGCAGTCTACTTTTATTTTATTAGCAATATGTTATATTTCATAATAATTACAATAACTTTATTTTATTTATATTTATATAGCCTACTAGAATTGTATCTATCTATCTTTCTAAAGGGGTAGGACTAGAAAAGCTCATTGGTTCATCCTACACCCATTCGAACATTAGATATTTATTATATATATTATTATTATTGTTTGTTGTATGCCTGAAAGAGGAAAGTTTTTTTTTTTAAAGAAGGAAAAAAGGAGGAAGAAAGAAAGAGAGAGAAAAAAATGGAAGGAAATTATGTGTTTTTTTTACTTTTTTGCTATAATTTCTATTTTGCCGTAAACCACTATTTGTTTTGTTTCGCTATTTTAACATGTTCGAAATAAACTTAACTAACTAAAAATCTATCTGGGCGTGTGTGTGCGTGTGTGTGTGTGTGTGCGTGTGTGTGTGTGTGTGTGTGTGTGTGTGTGTGTGTGTGTGTGTGTGTGTGTGTGTGTGTGTGTGTGTGCTTGCGTGTGTGTGTGTGTGTGTGTGTGTGTGTGTGTGTTCATTCCTGTCTCCATGGAGAACACCTGAAAAGCCCAAGTGGCTGAGTCATTAGCAGGAGTGGCGGAGTACTTAAGACCCACTGATACTGATATGTGCCTCTGTGGCCCTCGTAACTCGTAAAATGTGAAACAACCTTTTAGTAATAATACCTCAGTGGAATATACTTCCATTTCAAGCATTTTTACAATCAATAAATGTTGTTAATGAAGGTGATAAAGTCATGTTTTTTCCCTGTTTTGCTGCCATCTGGAGTGGTTTACATTAGGAGAAAGACAAAGATAGCCTTCAACCTGCAACATTTTACATCAAAATGTTACATTTCAGTCATCAATCCAAAGAGGACAGAAAATATTGTAAAAGCAAAGACTTGGTCCTGTTCTGTATTCGGTTTTTTCCTGTTTTGTCCACTTTGAACTGTTAAAAGCAGAAATAAAGCGTGTCGGACATACTTTCAGGCCTCAAATGAATGACTACACCAATGTATGAATGAGGATGTTGTTCTTTCTGTCTTAACTTGCCCTTCTTTGACTCACATGGGCTTTTGTTCATCTTGTTTACTCAGTGGAGAGATGCACTGAGCTGAGAGGAAATACCCTACATACAGTACTCTATTCTCTTATCACATATATTTATTATTGAGGCTCCATTTTAAATTATTTGCTTAAACTAACATTAACTGATTTTTTTGGCCACTTTGGAGCAGCACAACAAGTTGTAAAAAGAACGCTGACATATTTATAAAGCTGTTTTGGTGAACGTGTTAGCTAAAATCAGACATGGAACAACATTAGCATTCATTTGAAGTTTTGTCTCTGGCCATGTGGTGAATGCAAGTCCAGTATTTACTCTCCTTTTTGCACTGGTTTGGACTCCACCATGGATTTATTAAGAAAACAGTATACGGCATTAGGCCTGTCACAATTATTACGTAATTATCAACATCATCTTGTCTACATATCGACTTATGTATGATACATGAACATAGCCTTGATCTTTTGTTTATCTCAATATTGCCACACTTCACATTAGCAGCTAAGAGGCTATTCATGTCACATTGGCTAAGCGAGTAGTGTCCTCCATTCCTGCCGTTTATATGGAATTAAAGGTAAATAACTCTGTCCTGGCCCATAATGGCAGTCTGTGTTTTTACAGAAGTAAATGCACTCCTTGCATTACTATGCTATTATATTATCATTATATCAGTGGTATATTAGATTAGAAAGACAATAATATTGTTTATCGCGATTATTTCTGAGACAATATATCGTCCAACAAAAGCAGTTATTGTGACAGGCCCATACAGTGCTGCTGCTCAGCCCTGCTGGCAATTCTTCCTGGTGGCTACTCATGGTATTGCAGCATAAAAAGTCCTGCTGCCCAATAAGCATTTTCCCCTTTAACATTTTTTACAGGACACCTCAAACTGTATTACAAGTATCATGTTACAAGTAACAAGTATTATGAATTTTTAATCCATGAAAATGTTATATTTGTAAAACCTTTGAGATTTTAAAGTAGTAGTAAGTTTGTGACGTCATCCCAATGTAAAGTCTATGAGTTTAACCTGAACACAGAAAGAAAACCTGGAAGGTAAAAAAAAAACTATTTTTGCCTATGTGCTAGGTATCCAGTTTTTATAACGCGTCCATGGTCTCCACCAACTCCTGAGAAAAATATCTGCCCCTTTAGTTGCCAAATGCTCCACTGGAATAACAGCATCTGCCACTTTTTACTTCTACTTCATAATGAATTCAAACGTGCTTAAGTGATGTACATACTGTTGATGCACATGCTACTTCTTCATTGCAATAAAGGCCTGCCACTGCCACAAGATTCATCAATGCTCAGACCATTCAGAAGGCATTTGTCTCTTGTGGTGTGTTGATAAAGAACTGTCTGTCTACATTCCTCGTGGCTACTGTAACCATTGTGCGTCAGCCCTCCTTGGAAGGCTTTAAATTCCTGAATCCGGAGGGCAAATTTCTGAATTCTATGAATTATCCCAGATTTGTAACTTGTCTTTCTTTTTGTTGCTTGGAGGGAATCTCTCTGGCTAACAAGAGTGGAGACTGTAAAGGCTTCAATAGCAGAATGCAAACATGAAAATATTGAGCGGATGTCTGCTCAAGAGCCTCGTTAGATAGCATACAGAAATGAGGTGTGTTTAACAATGGAATACTAACACATTGTGCAGTTTGTAGCTTATTTTTTATGCCAAAAACAAAAAAGATGCCCATGTTTGCCTCCAACTCAATTGAAAAATGTGGCATTGACTGCTCTTTGAATACAAAAGCTCTTCACATGAGACACTAGAATCAAAACAGGCTCACGCCTTTAGAAATGCGCAGCTGTTGAACTTATACAGTACAATATATCAAGAGATCGCATGTTAATAGCAGGTGTAGGTGGGGTCCATCCTTTACAGTGACACATTTGTATTTACAACGTGGGCTGATATACGACACCGCCACTATCAACAATAAAGACCCGGGGGGAATAAACCACACCTAAAAGCGTCAGAGGGTTCATATTAGCGTTTGAATTGTTCTGGCTGGAGAATAAAAGCTAAGCCTGTGCCAAGTTTGTAGATGAAGAGGAAACTTGGACGTCACTTGTGTCAATTGTTATTGTGATGAAGAAATATGGAAACACAAGCTGTAGGGTGTATTAAGAGTATTATATACCTCACTTGTAACCCAAATCTCCACATTTGGACGTAGTTAGTCGTACGAAAGCCATACGAGTCGAGTAAAAGTTTAACAAATAAAAAGGATGTGATATTTGTGTTGTCTGTTTGGTTTGGAAGCGAAGAAGAGGCTTTTACATCAGCGGTGAAGATGACGCAGGGAGGAACAGCCATATTTCATAGAAAAGTTGAGCGTGTCTCCACATTCCATGTAGGTCAGACTGGTTGCCTCAAACATAAACACATAAACACACACCGGTGACTTGTGTAAGAGTATTATAAAATTGTGACTTTTATGGTTTTACATATAAATTTTCGATTTTTATTATAGATGATTTAGAGGGCAAACTTAAAACAGGATCATTGTAAATGTTTCAAAACAGAGAGGCAGATGAAGATAGACAGGCCAAGGACACAGGGAGAGATGATGAGTGTAAAAATGCTCTTCCTCACTATTAAATCAAACATAATCCAAAATAACGAGTTTCAGTTTCAATTCAGTTTGTTACTATTCTTCACGTGCTTCTGCAGTTAAGATGAGGACAAACAAATAGGCTTAAAACATGATTTCCAACATGACAGGCAGCCACGAAACAGATTTGGTTCACTATAAAACATAAATACATGTTTGAATAGGATTACTTTAATAGAACTTTATTTTTCTCTTGCACAAGAGACACAACAATCACACATATGATGCACAAACCTATCACAACCAAAAAAAATGAACAACTATATCATCTCTGGCAGTTGTAATAATTGTTCACTGGTGTAATTAATAATAATAATAATAATATAATAAGGTGAAAAGAAATGAATATGATTTTAAAAGTGAGATATAGTCAGTACTTTGGATGAGTGTGTGCCTTTAAGTGGTGTTAAAGTGCAGTTATGAGTTATGGGGTCCTTAAAAAACACCATCACCCCTTTTTACACTAGCATCACAACTGTAGACAAATCCTAACCATGCATGTATGTGTGATCTGGTTTGTAAAAACTACACTCAAAGGCTAAAAGAGTGTTTTTTTAATCTGCAGTCAACACACAGCTGATTAATTTAATTCATTTAAGCAGTATTCAGAAGAAAACATCCAAATATGTCACATTTGTATGTAGATGATTTTGGTTCGGTTGTGGCAAACTGCAACACATTGTATGAATGTAAATTGTGCATGCAAGAGAAAGAATTCTTATGTCACTCATGTACTGCTGTCAACTTATCAGTGTTATAGATCATTATAGGGGAAGAGTCATATGATCCTGACAGCGTTTTGCCACTTTGAACTTTACCAAATGCTCTGCACCACAGAACTCTGCAGCCAAGCAAACACACAGCAGGAGACAACTTTTAGACTTTTAGCTTGATGCTTTCACCTAAAACAACTTTAAACATTCCTTCCAGATGTGTTTTATGGAAAATGACCTCATGTGTCTGATATTGGGGGTTTTTTTCCACAATTTTTTTTTTTTAGAATTATGTAGATAAAATAAATTGTGCTTTTTCCCTCATGGAAAAACCCATACTCTAGAATCTAATTTCGGGTTGTGTAAGTTATCTACTGGACCATGAATGACTTCCAACTTCCAACTAGTTGTGACACGCTCTATGTCTTAATCTCAGATTTAAAGGTACCTTGTAGGGTTTTTTCTTTTAATGTTAACAAACAAAAGTGCAAAAAGCATTGTGTCTATTCTTGATTAATGTATTTCTGTCCTCCTGAAACATTTGAAAAATCCATTTTTTGGAATATTTTATGTTTTGTGCATACAAGTTTTACATCTATATTTTTTATTCCTTTAACTACATCTGGATTATAACAGAACAATCACGGCTGTAACACTGATAACACGTAATTTAGGACCAAAATAAGGAAGTTTAAACAGATTCTGCTCAACTAAACTCATAAAATACAAGACAAGACAAATTTGACACATGCTGCATTCAAGTGCTCTTTGGATGATCTGATTTCAGAAGTTGAGAAACTGTTCTTCCGACTTTGGTGTGTTCACGAGCCTTTAAGAAGATATGTTGAATCTCCTTAGAATGAGAAAAGTTATTCATTTTAATAACTTTTCTAATCCATTTAGCTCACTTTAAATGGACAGCAATTAACGGTTACAACCTAATACC
This sequence comes from Scomber scombrus, assembly GCF_963691925.1. NCBI lineage: Eukaryota > Metazoa > Chordata > Actinopteri > Scombriformes > Scombridae > Scomber > Scomber scombrus. Next base: position 22,588,489 of record NC_084987.1, read on the forward strand.
GTATGAACAATTAGATTTGAGCAAAAAAGTTGATATGCAAAATATTAATTCGTTTTTTGTTTTTTTAAAATTTCACTCCTTTAATCAAACATGTTGTCCTACTTTCTGTGTTGTTCCGACTCAAAGGTCCCGTTCTGTGAATTTTCCCAGTCGAGAATTCATTTTTCCGAGTATTCCGACACCACTTGAATGCCACATTACTGTACTAGACACCAAACCCGCGCGCACACATACACACACAACTCCCCACCTCCGCGTCCTCCAGTCAATTCTTGCAGCTGTCCCTCCCCCACTATAAAGCGCTGAGAGTTTCAGTGAGTGTGTCCAGTGTGGAGGAAACTTGTCAGCTGGTATCGGTGGATTCAAATCACTTCAGCCCAAAGACACAAAACAAGTTAGAACAGTTTGGATCTCATCAGAGCGCCACTTTTTTATGGAGCCATAAAATGTAGCGATTATTCTGCGGCGAAAGACGTGTTTAATTGTAAATACTGGCGTGTTAATGTAGTTCCCAAACAACGTTTTTAATAAAGTTTATTTATTATATGAACATGCAGCCTTAAACTTAGAGTTTCGCAACTTGGGAGTTAAATTTCAGTTAAGCAATTCCTGTCAAGATGGAAAGCAACGCTCCATAGAACACCGGACGAAATGGGAAAATGGGAGTTGACTATGGTAAGAAAAACTTTTGATTTGATCCAACAATAAAGTCAGATGGAAAATTGAAAACTAGGAGGGTAAGAGTTAAATGTTTGTGGTGCACACTGAGACATGCAGGGGTTAGATTACACTCTGTGGCATTGGATTCACACCCAAAAATCTAAATTTATCCAATGAATAAATGCTACTTTTCTTCAGATGAACATGTAAATATATATATCTAGGTCTACCTGCTGATGTTGGCTCTTCATGTCTATACCTTCCTCTGTAAATCGGACTCTATCCTACAGCACATCTGCAGTCACAGCAACTGTATGTGAGAGCCTGCTGTCCCTGTTTGTTTTCTCATATCATTAGTCACAGAGCTAAGCATCCAGTTTCGCAAAAAGAATAAATACCAAGCAATCCTTTAAACACCCTGAGGGTCATTTAACAAAAGTCTCACCTGATCTAAAGGTATTGCCAAAATTCTCTTTGACTTTTATTTTGTAAAAAATAAATTAATATCAATATAACTGATCATTCAATATGTTGTTTGGTGCACGTGTACAAAGTGAGTAAGGACACATGTCATTTCTGTGTACTTTAATAGGAAGTTCAGCTGCAACTTGAAAACAGGTTTAAAATCTTTGAAATCAACACACAGCATATTTTTCTAGTCTGAAGAACCTTCAGCTGTAAGTGTTAAGTGAACATGTTGATGTGTTGTTGTTGTTGTTGTTTTTTTTTTTTAGAAAATTAGATGCTTAGCTCTGTGCTTTGAGTGTAATGGGAGGCACAACCTGGAGCTGCAAAAGGTCAAGGGTATGACTGTCTCCCCTGTGTTTAAGTGAGATGAACCCTTGTGCTGTAGAAGCCTGTCATTGGACAGCTGACCCACATTATCACACAAAACAACAACCCCACGAGGAAGTCTTAACTATATTTTTTCTCTTATTTCGACCAGGCTGTCAGTAGTGCTTAGCACCACCAGTGCACAGCTGACGATGAGCAACACTGGGACACAATGCACAGTTTCCTGTCTGTGTGTCGCTAACAAACCACTGTAGTTTCTATGAGGGACAAAGAGGTTTGTGTGAAACTGGTTAGCACTAGAAGACACAGCAGTTACACATTTGCCTCCACATTGACACATTTCAATAATAATTCACACTAGAAAATGAGCCTTCATGTGTCAATAATTGATTTTAAATAGCTATTATGAGGTAGCATCGTCAGTGTTTAGTCCGCTGTGTGTGTTTTCATATTGTCCAGAAGTGATTTTAACATAAAACTATAAGTTTAAAAGAATCCTCATTTTAACCCTACTGTTGTCTTTCTGTCGACCGTGCAACTTTTGTCCCCCTGAAAAAAAATGGACTGTTTATAAAGCATAAGGTATACATTATCACGCAATTCTGTGTTAGACCTTTTTAGCCAAATTCATTCCAACTTATTACCACAAGTTTTACACATATTTTTGGAAATTATGGTTAATGGTCCTCGTTTAAATTGAAGTATACCTCAATTTTGAATTAACATGCAATATGTGAGGTTGTACAGTGACAAACTAAATAACTTAATTGCATGATACAAGTCTAAAAGGTCATTTTTTATATTGATTAGAGCACCACATAGGACATTATATTGTGTGTCAACTTGCTATCGCTCCAGTGCTGCAGTATAGATTTTTTGCATAGATTTGCATATAAAAGCAGATGGATTACCACATGAGTTGTTAAATAACACAGTTTAAATTTAAAGGGACACTCCCCTGCTTTAACACATAAAGTTTAGTTTATCTATGACTTCTTCTGTCGCTCTGGAGGAACATTTTGTCTGAAGGAATAACCCTGATGACGTCATCAGCTTGGACTCGAGACAAAATTTGAGTTTCAAAAACATGAGCATTTACTTGCTAGGATATGCTATTACAGTGAGTTGCATTATGGGAAACGTAGGATCCAATATTTTTAGAGCTTTACCCATAACAGTTAGAGTTGTTGAGACTTGAGCTGCATCTATTCTGTTCTATATGAAGGTTATGTGTCTCTGTCAGATCTACTAACTTAGTCGAAGTGTGTTAATAAATCACCTGAGTGTTCCTTTAATGGAGGCTAAAGTGGCAGCTATGTGTCTTTTTTTAATTTCAAATAGCAAACGTTTTATTTTTGCTACCTTCTCTTTAAACAAATGACCCTCACGCTGCTGCTGCTGCTACTGCTGCTGTTCAGTCTTCATTTTTAAATTATGCGATGCAGCTGCTGCCTCTTTATACAGCAGATGATCTAGTCCTTAAACCACAGCGTGCTCAGCATTCATATCATTCGAGGGAACCCTGTTCATTTGTCTCTCTGTGTGTGTGTGTGTGTGTGTGTGTGTGTCAAGAGCTGTCGAGTGCTCTGGAGGAGCTATCTCTAAAACAATGATAGCTCTTATAAGATCAAACAAGTACACACACAAAATGATGACACTCGGCGCTCAAGGCCTTTTTCTTTATTGGTCTTCGGAGAATCATAAAACTTAAGAACTCTCTGACATTTAAGGCAGTGTTTTTGCATTTGTTTTGGTGTTTTGCTTTCATGTACTACTAGCTTAGTATTAACCTTTTCTATAATCCAATATTTGTCCATAAACAGTCTCGTCAACCTATAAAATTCTGGGAAAATTCCAGTTGCAGTGTAGCTGGAAAATGCTAAAAAAAAATTAAAACTAAGCATCATGACGCGTTGTTTGTGCTGCCGTTGGAGGCCCCAAATGATGGCATGTGTATGAAGTAAATATTACGTAGTGTTTGTGGCTCACACGGGATCAGTTTAAGTGGGATCAGATCTCACTTGTTTGCATGTTTGCCCCTTGGTGTGTGTGTGTGTGTGTGTGTGTGTGTGTGTGTGTGTGTGTGTGTGTGTGTGTGTGTGTGTGTGTGTGTGTGTGTGTGTGTGTGTGTGTGTGTGTGTGTGTGTGTGTGTGTGTGGCTGTCCACCTGGCTGTTTGGCCATGCAGGCTTGCTGCTATTTTAACCTCTGACCCTAATGTTGTGACCAGTAACATCACTAGATCTATATTTGTGTATCCCACCCGTACCTTTTTGTATTTTTGCGACGCAAGCAGCGAAATGATTGACAGCCGCTCTCTTAGTAGTAGTGTGGGTGTTTTTTAAAAAAGTAACATTTTTCCTTTATTCTCAGAACCCAGTGCAGGAATGGGGTGAAGAGTGCGAGGAAGGCGCGGTTTATGGGGTGACTCTACGTCGGGTGTCCATCCCTAACGCCATTAGCCCCAGTGAGACGAATCAATGCTGCGCTTTTGTCCACTACCGAACCAGCAAACTGCGGCGACTGAAGGCCGCTAACCTGGGACTGCTCGTGAATCACCTCCTCGATCCTGGCTGCCAGGAACAGGACTACAGCAGGATCTTCCTCTCCACATACAGGACCTTCACCAGCACCACAGACCTCATAGAGATGCTCTTCCAAAGGTACAAATCACTTTCATTTTGATACCACTGTATGTCTGACTTTTTTACTTAATGGAATACTTTTGGGGAATCTGATTATATGTTATCTTGCTCAGAGTTAGATAATAAGATTGATATCACTTGCATGTCTGTGCAGTAGATATGAATTAACCACACCAGCCATCTCACTCTCGGCTTGTAAGCATATTTTCTCATAATGTGAAAAAAGTATTTCTTATTGAAAGTCACGTCCGTTTACACTTCCTCGAACACTTCATCATAGTTTGCCTTCTTTCCGTGCTTATCATCCCTCTGATCTGAAAACGTCACGTGGAGCCGTCCCTGTTGTGCTCGATTTTCGAGGAAAAACAACTTTGTTTGCTGTAAATGCAAAGTCACCATGTCGAGTCAGGTTTTTTTTATTTTTTATTTATACATTGTTCCCCTGACAAAGCAACCATGCCCTGCCAGCTTTGATGTAATAATAAGTACCCAGCAGGTGGTCATTATCTGGAGGCTCCCAACAACAATTATACGCAGAGCGGTTTTAGAATGTGGTTGGCATGACTCGAGGTCAGGTTAAGGACGGCTGCGGGCGGAGACAAATAGTAATTAAAGATGTTTAAAGAAAAACAGTGTGAAGGGTACGGTAGAGTGCACTTCTGAGACCTTTTTAATCCTTTCTTTTCATGATTTTGTCTGTTTTTATTCCTGTAGAGACAGCGCTCTCTCCGATCTGGACAACAGTGAAAACTACAGGAGGTGAGTGGATGACTTTTCTCTTGATCGATTCAAAATCAAAGATAAATATTGATGAAATGACACAACTGAAAACATTCAGTGTGCTTGTAACACTGTCCGGTTCATTTCTGGGAAGTGACTCTGATCCCGAAGCAACATTTGAAATAGTTACCATGTAATGATTTTTCCACTGCCTCTCCAGCCCTCTGTTGGCCTTTGTCCAGACATGGTTGGATGAGTACAGCGAGGACTTCAGAGATCCTCCCCTGCACTCGGCGCTCAGGCTGCTGCTGGATCACCTGAGGATCAGCTCTGCAGTGCACGACAACATGCGCAGCCAACCCAACTACTGCTCGCTGGCTGGGCAAGCTGAAACACTGCTCAGGAGGGTCCAGAAAGAAGGTGATCCTCCACCACATAGCATATAACCTAAAGTGATAAAACCTAACCCTGACCCATTTTTTAAATTTATACTGCCCTGAAAATCCTAATAAAAAAACCTATTTCCTGTCTGTGTCTTCACCAGCTGAGACAAGTGTCAGTTCTAAACAGGCAGCTCTGGAGCAAGATGAGGACGGTTCAGGTGATGAAGATTCAGGATATGAAAACTCTCTGGATCAAGGTAACATCATGGATTTCTCAGTCGAAGCCATCGCTGAGCAGCTCGCCCGTATGGACTCGGTACGTGGGAGGAGAGTCGTTTACATACAGTCTATCAAATGTTCCATATTTGCACACGCCCGCTGCTTTACAGTGATTTATAACAGGCTGATTTATGGTGTTTCAGGCTCTGTTTGTCAAAGTGGTGCCGTACCAGTGTCTGGGCTGCGTGTGGTCCCAAAGAGACAAGAAGGAAAACATGTCTCCCACCATCCGCGCTACCATCTCACAGTTCAACGCCATTACCAACCATGTCATCATGTCACTGCTGTGCCGGCCTACGGACGCCACCTCCAGTCCCACGTCCTCCCGCCGGTCTCCCACTACGCCGGCGCAAAGGGCCCGGATCATAGAGAAGTGGATCAGAGTAGCACAGGTCAGTGACTCAAGGTCTGACTCCAGGTTTCAGCAGGTGTTATTGCAAAAAATGTGTTTCCATAATCTGATTCAGCTGTTTAGAATCAGTGTGTAAATTTGAGCAATTCTCATTTGGTGCATTAAAAACATGTGGATGATTGTTTGTATAGAGCTTAATTAGGAGTATGATCATCATCAAAAAATAGAATTAGTAGAATATTTGATTTGAAATGAAGTCAATCCACTGAATGCAAGTTGTTTCTTCTGTAGGTTTGTCGTCTGTTGAAGAACTTCTCCTCTCTGAGGGCGATCCTGTCCGCCCTTCAGTCTAATGCGGTTTACAGGCTGAGAAAGACCTGGGCTGCTGTTAGCAGGTAGAGTTGGATTATTGCCATTTCAAAGTCCGTGATTTTTGCCCGTCTCCATGGTTGGGTTACATTGCATTTTACATAATTGTGCTTTAATGAGGGTGTTGGACCCTCATAAAGCGCAATTAAGTGATACCTACAGTGCAAGTTAGCAAATTCCTTGCTTTGGGGTGACCTATATTCTACCTCAGGTCATGAACATTGCAGTGAGCTTTTATAATGTCAAAGATAACAGAAGCATAACTTCATGCATGTTCTCTCTGTGGCCTAAAAACCTGGTCGGGAAACAAGTAGTGAAATTTTAACACCAGTCATTGTGCACAATACTGTCGTTAATTATTAAATTCTATATCTGGTGTTGGACTGAATAGCTGCATATTCAATCCATGTTGACTATGTTCTTTTTGTAGGGAGAGCAATGCCACGTTTGATAACCTCTGGGAAACCTTTCCTGATGAGAACTGTGTTCTAACCAACAGAGAGCTCCTGGTGGAGGTGAGAAAGAAACCACTTGTTGCTCAAAATCAAACTTGATTTACTTCAGTGTTTAACCTATATATGAACAGGACATTGGAACATACACATACCTTTGTAAGTGGATCAAAAGTGAGCTGTATTAGAATTAGTTTTTGTCACTTTTCTACTATTCATAATTTAGCTTAAATGTAGTTATATGAATTCCTCACTGGCTCAATTCAACATTTGTAATGATAATTTGTAATTTGTATCATGAAATCAACAAACATCTATCACTTTAAGTTAGCTACTAAGCTAATGCTAGCTGACTTATTTAATTATTATGGCAAATTTTGTTTCACATAATTGTAATCATTGTGTAAATGTTATGTAAAATCACTATATGTGATATCAGTTTAAAATAATGTAGGTGAGAGGTGGTGATAGCTGAGACGTGGCTCTCAGTAAGTGCTGTATGAAGACAGAAGTAGCTGATAAGTAGGACTCCTTTTACATTTCCATAGGAAATGTTTATGGTTCATTTCAACCTACCAGTGCTTCTAAGGGTTAATGTTTATCAGTGCAAAAATAGTCAACCCAGTGAGCTGTCACATACTTTCAGTATATGACAGCTCACAAGTTCATGCAAAGCAGCTTGCACTGATCTGAACTGAAGGCTAGTTAAAGGATTAATAAAAGCAGGTTTCAGCAGAGTATATCATACTGGAAGTACAGAATGGTTTGTTAATATCTAAACTTATGTGACCGTAAACACACAAGATATGAACTATAGATTAAGAACACAGTACAAAGAATGTTTGACTTATTGGAACCATCTCACTAAGTACTCATAATGGACATGGATTTTTTCTTTTAATTATTATAAAGATTCATTTTTGAGTTAATATTTACAGAAATGTTTAACAGAGTCTTAATGGGAAACTAGAGAGCTGAAGCACAATATGTTCCCTTTTTTTCTTTTTTTTTTCTTTTATGCTGCCTCCTTTTAGGCAACTGCGTCACAGGCGTCTTGTGTTAAGTTACAGTGAAAAGACTCTAAAGTCAATAGATCACTAGAGCTTTTCTGTTCACAACCACCACGCCGCCTCACAAAGAGATTCTTCGAAGGGAATCATTTCAAATGTCTAAGTTTTAAAGACTTTTTGTGTTCTCTTCCTTCTCACTTTACATTGTAGTTGTATTCAGGTGGTGCCTTTTGTTAAGGAAGCTATATATATTGTACCTGAGCATGATCGCTGTACTTTTCTACAAACACAAAAAGGCTTGGAAGTGGCCTCCCACCCTTTCACCGGATAACTATTAAACAGGATATCCAAGTTAATATATAATAGAAGTCATTCTTGTATTGAAAACAAGTTTGGTTAGCTTTTGCTCTGTAAGCTAGTTTGCAGTTTGCTTACATGCTTCATTTAAAGCCCTTTTGTACACGTTTGTGTGCCTGAGTATACTTGAATGTTTTGACACATAAAGAAACACAAAGATACAGATGAGAAAGTAGATTTTTAAAAGGATTTTAATCACTTATTTTTGATAATGGAGCAATCTGTGTCTATAACCTTCAACTGAATATAGCTCTATCTGACCTACTTCAACAGGACGGTGGCCAAGCAACCGTGGATAACATTTCTCCAAAGATATCCAAGCGGTATCCAGTACCCAGACAGATGGTAAGTCAAGAGATCTAGATGAACCTAAACCCTAAGCAGCAACCTTCCTCTTCTGCCACAAAAAAATGTTTTTACACTTGCTGCAAAAATGAGATTCAGTCAGCGAGTGAGGAAAGCAAAGCTTTATCATGGGATGTTGCCTTGGTGTATTTTCACCTCAGGGAGGTTTTTGTTTTCAAGAAGACTCATGCAAAACCTCTATCATATTATACAACTCCGAAAGCCCCAAGAGAGCTGATTTCTCTCAGTGTGGGTGGAGTATCTCTGCTATGGCAGAGTTCCAAACCTATCTTTAGCCTCGCTCGGTGCTGAACAAGTTTCAAATGGCCTCAGATCGCCAGGATTATAGGACAGTAATAATAGACTAGACCGGGGTGTTTTATGAGTCATATGCACAGTCTCCTGGCTGTAACATGAACCCAAAGTGCTGCTAACTGCGACGTGCCTTATGTGAAAGTATACTGACGCAAAGTTGACTGACCACAAAGCTATACAGTATTAAAAAAAATGTAATGGCGATGGTGTTTCAAAAGACACAAATAACTAGATGCAGTAACATGGGATAAAATTGCTGTAACCTAATAGGTGGTGTTCTTACATGTTGTCTCTCTGCAGAGCACCTCCAGTGGAGTGGTTCCTTACCTGGGCACCTACCTGACTGTCCTCACCATGCTAGACACCGCCCTGCCAGACACTGTGGAGGTACTACTTTTATTCCAGGACCCCCCTATTTAACATTCATCAGCAGTGTGTGTATATATATACTTAATATCTGACTATAATGTAGATACCCAACAAATTAATTGGTATAGAGCAGATACAAAACACAAAAATCAAAATTACTTACAATTCCAGTGTATAGGAATTAAATGTATCTGCCCTGCTACTGTAGGTGTCTGTCTACTATTAACATTTATATTAAAACCACTATAATAATTAACAATTTATAACTTTTAAATGTGTTTTAAAGACAGATCGACCACACCATATTGTATGAATTCCAATAGAGTCGAGCTGTGTAAAAGAACAACATATATTGTTTATGTACTGCTTAGAAATGCTAAATTGTGTGGATTAAAGTAAAATGTTAATGTACAGTTTTAAATGTTTATGTACTGTGTGTTTATTTTCCTTATCTGATTAATCATTAATCCATCCAATAAATAAGCATTAACAATGTTCTCTTTTTACAGGGTGGGCTCATAAACTTTGAGAAGAGAAGGAGGGTAAGTGCTTCCTCTTTGTGTAGCCTTTTATTTATTCTCATTTATTGTTATTTTTACACACTGTTCATGCAAAGGTGTCCACATGAGTCTGTCAGCACTTCATGCTTGTGTGGTTTGGTGTGTTCAGTACATTTGTGTTGTCCAAGTAAACAGAGTGAGAGGAAATTTCGTAACATGTTTTGAATACACAAGAACTTTTTTTCTCCTTTAAACATTTACATATCTGCTAAAGGACTATTTCATTACAGCTTTGTCAGTGTTCATTGTGTTGTTATCACCTAGTTGCTGCAGGCAGGTTATGTAACCACACAGATGACAGAAGTCTGGACACATCACCATATATGTCACTCTGGTTAATCTCCGTTGACATTTCTTTACCTACAGGAGTTTGAGGTTCTCTCACAGATCCGTGTGCTTCAGATGTCGTGTTCCCAGTACAACCTGCCCCATCACCCTAGAATCGCAGCCTGGCTTCAGGGACACAAGCTGCTCACTGATCAGGAGAGGTGAGCTGGAGGATGTGTTATTTTTTCCTCTTTTCCCTAACATAACTTTGATTAGATAATAAGTAAAGAGTTGCAGTTACATAATCTGAAATATGAGTTGTAAAAAATACTTCCTCTCTCATGTGTATAAATAAAGGTGTGTTACTTTCTAGTAATTTTCTATTCAAATATACATCCGTGGGTGCGGTATCAACTTTAATTTATTAAAATGTCACCTCATGCTGAGATTATGCCATCTGGTCAATGAATCACTTGTTATCAGATAGACATGGGTGTAGTCACATCGGAACCTGACCATAAAGAACAACTTGTTTGATATTTATAAGGCAGTAATTAATCTATTCACAATGAAACTGTCGTAGTAGCGCAGCCTTTGGCATGTACAGTTCTGCAAATGTATGAAATTTGCTAGATTCACCAGATTTTAGGGAGATTAACGGCAAAAAAACCCAAAAAACCTCACACATAAGCGATGCAGCAGAGGTGTATGAAAAATGAGCTAGCTAACAATATAGCTAACGAGACTTAACAGATAAAAAGTTTGCGATGCACCAAAAATACAAAAAATTAAAATCAAATAAAAAAGACTACAATAGCAGTTTGTGTTGCAAACACTCATACTTGCGTCTGTACACTAAATGTGCTTCTACAAAGGCTTAGCTTAGCACAAAGGCTGTCACAAGAAGCTAGCCTAGCTCTTTCTGCGCCTGACAAAAAAATGATGCGGCACATAACCCTGCTGTAAAACCATGTGTCATTTTTGCGTGATAATTCTGGTACTATTTTAAATTAATTAGATATAACATGTTAATTAGTGAGTTATAGAAGTGCTAGCCAGCGTTTTTTGTTACCTAATGGGGCATTCAGACCAAAAGCATCTGACGCGAATTGAGCAGCAAGTCTACATAGAAAATCAATGTAAATGGCGCGATAACACGCAATTTCATATCAGGCGGCGCGAATGAAGCGTCTGAAGCGGCGCGAATAAAGTTGGAAAAATTGAACTTTTCAGGCGACATCGCACCGCGACATCCAATCAGTGGCGAATCTCTCCCGACGTGATGATCTAAAAATTGATATTTATGATCAAGCGATGCGATTCAAGCGACTTTTTCAAGTCAGACGCTTTTGGTGTGAACGCAGCTTTAGAGCTAAACTAGCTGCTACCCATGTTTACGGTTTTTATGCTAGGCTAGGCTATCTGGCTGCTTCATACTAATTGTACAAACATGAGAGTGATTTCAACTTACTTTTAAATCTAAGTCTTGGCAAGAAAGTGAATATGAGGATATCTCAAATTGGAATGAAAGTATTCTTTCAAGTGCCTCTAGAGACCGTAGCAAGTACAAAGTTTTCCTCGGGAAAGGAAAAACTAACTTAAAAGATGGCAGTGTTCATATTCCATTACATTTCAAATATATTCATTGTGTTCATATTGTGTTTTATTGCAGCTATGAACTGTCGAGACAGCTGGAGCCTCCAGTGGACTTGTGTTCACCAACTCCCTGGAGCCACCGAACACTCACAAAGAAACTCTCTTTGTGAGTATCATGTTATTGTCTATTTGCATATTCAAACACTGTACAGTACATATTAGACTATGCATACAGACCTGAGCACAGCAATTTACAAACCTTAAAGTCACAGTTGTTAGCAAGTGGAATAGTTTTTTGAGACATTTTGAAAGCAATCTAATATTTGCAGTGTTTGTGTGCAGTAAAAGAAAAAATATATCATTCAATAATGTATAGTTATGTTTAAAACATCAGTATTATGATGATAACATTTGTTTTGTGTGGTGTATTTGATACCAACTCGAGTTAAATCTCTGTGTTCAGTTTCCTGACGGTGAGCGAAGGATCGAAAAAAGTACCCGCTGACCAGATCAGCGTTTCATCTTCTGGATCCAGTGGATCTGAGATGGAAGACATATCGTCCCCAAACTCAGCCTGTTCCATCAGACTGCAGGTAAACAGCTGTGTGTGCGTTTATGTATCTGCCTCACTGGGCCTCATGCAAGAACCACTTGTTCGAACAGATTCGTTCTTATAGCTGGAGTGTTGGACTTTTGTCACCCCCTTCTGGCAGTGAGAATAAAGGGGGGCGCTCGGCTGTGATTGCCTGCAGCTCGCACTAATGCACACCCCGAAAGACAGGCACACAGACAGGACTGGTAAAAACTGATATGTTTTGACAGTTCGCCGGCCCCAAACCGAATATTTTGACAGTCTGCCCACCAGGATTTGTCCCCTTATGCCCGATGACCAGTTCACTACTGGCTGTAACCTTGTGGATAAATAGTTTTGAGCGTCACCCCCTCACACACACCCCTACAAAATGACTCTTTCACTATCAGAATTTGATCCCTTCGATCCGATAACATTTGGAAAGTGTAGAAGAGCCGCTCGATTAACAGCCAGTACGGGAATGTCACACCCAACATGAGATTTAAAAACTCTGCATACTGTGAAACACAGACATTTATCTGGCAGTGATGAGCTGAAACAGCATTGTGTGAACTCATTTGGCATGGACAGTTCATTTATATGTGAAAGTTTTAGCACTGCAGGTTTAAGATGCAAGAACAAGTGATTTACTAACATTTGCGGCATTCCATCACCCTAATAAATTTAGAGTTTAAATATGGTACCAAATTTAATTTCAAAAGATAAATATATAACTAAAACAAACTTAATGCAACATTTATATTCTATTATCTATATTATCATCATCATGGCTGCTGCCAGCTGCCTCTGTGTCTCTCTGCATGACCGCCTCAAATCACAGACCGCTTTTCTTTGGAAAGACGTTTTTTTAACGTCTAACTCCATGTCAAAGCATTCCCTCTTTATCTCTGTCACAGTGTGAAGCTGCTCTGATGACACGTCAGCTGGAGTCATAGTTTTTTCCAATTGTTTTGGGTCTTTGACAGCTGACACTCCTTTGTTTTAGTCTGCTGATGTTTTTGTCTACTGGTGTCTGAAAGCAGGACTTAAAGCTGTGCGCTGTGTTTTTACTCTTTTTTTTATTAATGGAACTCGCCTACAAATTGAGAGGAATATGGAGCTTTATATCACAATTTTAGGGATGTGGATTATGTGAATGGTCAAATTTCATGAATGCACTCCTCCTCATGAAAAGGTGACAAGTTCAGGCGAGAGTGACTCAGAGCACTCGTACTAGCAAACCTCACGGAATTTGTTTTTAGGATTTTTAGGATAAAAATACAAACATGTTCTTGCACGAGGCCCATTGTGTCACATCCTCGTTTTCTGTCCTTTCTTTGTCCTCAATTGTGCAATCAGTGGTTTCTTTGTTGAAAGCTTTTTTTTTTCATGCTGTGCCTTCATCTAATGGGCCCTCTGTGTTCAGCACAACATCCACTATTTACACTTCACAAACAATCATCCCTTTTTAAGTTGTCAAACAAACCCCCAAAGCATTTTTCTAATAAGAGGTCGAATACACTGAATGGCCTTTAAAAAAAAAGAACAGGAAACTTACATAATCTCACATCACAAAAGATCCTCTTTGATGCGACTGTGAGCCCTCAACAAGTGGAATTTCAATTGAGCAGATCTTGAGTTGAGCTGGAGTAGGGTTTGTGTAGATCTCACTGCTGCTCAATAGCTTAGTTGTTGCAGCACAATCAATTTCCAAACCACTCCAAATGCTATCCAGTGCCACTCATCTGTATTGTTTCTGTCTCCCTCTCTTCTTCACTCTGGCTCCTCTCGCCGCAGTCCTTTCACAGCTCTTGCAACAACGTGTCCGAGGCCTCCTCTTCCTCCTCGTCCTCCCTCTGCTCCTCGGCTGCTGCCTCCTCTCCAGACTCCCCCTCTCCTTCCAGCTCCTCCGCTGAATGCCAGACGGACCTCTGCTCTTCAGCCGCTTCCTGCGGTGGCGCTCGGCCGAAACTGTCTTTGGCCTCCGAAGGCGGCCACCACAAACGCTCGGTGTCCATGACCTCCCTGCCTGTCTATAACCATCAAGGGGAAGACTCGTGCATAGTGAGGGTGAGCGTGGACCTGGGTCAGAACAACGGCAACCTATATAAAAGCATACTGGTGAGTTTATCATCGAGCACAGATCTAAAGATTATTAGCTGGGTGTGTATGAGATTAAAGTACCGCTTTAAGATTTTTCATTTTATGTTACTCAGTTTTTCCACTACATTAATTTGACCACTGTAGATTAAGATTAAACATATAAAACATGTGCAATATAATGCATGAGTACCTCAACCTTGACCAAATGAAGCAAATAAAATGATATATACATATTAGTACATCAGTTGTAATACTATAATCATATAAATGTTTCTGCATTTTTACCAGTGATGATACTTTAAGTACTCTGTATTTTTTGTATTTTTACAGTTTGGTATTGCTGCTTTTATTTAAAGACGCCCCTTTCAGACATGTTAGGACATATAAAAATACTTTAATTCATTATGATAAAGATTTTTGTGTCTAATGTGTTTTTTCCATTAAAAAGTTAAGTAAACTTGTAAGGAATTCATAAAATTACAAAACGTCTCTGAACACATCATCATATCACTAAACGTAATAATCTGCGATGTATGAATAAGCAAATATATGTCATAGTTTTAAAGTGTAAGAGCACTGGCGGCTTTACCTTTCCACATCATACTTGTGTAAGATGCATACTGGACTGTGATTGGCCTTCAAGCTAGTTGTGATGTCACAAATCATGCTCATTGGTTCATGTGTTAAACTCCGATTTAAGGCGAGCACAGAGAAACTTTCAGTAGATTCATGTAAAAACAGTGTTCTAGTGTCAAACATTGACTTGAAGTAAAAGATTTTAATATCTCTGCTGACCATTTAAACTGTGTTAAATAGATTAAGCGGCTTTATTTTGATGTGTTTGATATAATTTATGTGTCTTTCACAGTTGACCAGCCAGGACAAAACTGTGCAGGTGATTCAGAGGGCGCTGGAGAAGCATCACCTTGAGCACATGAACTACCGGGACTTCACCCTGACACAAGTCATCTCCTTAGAAAGAGGTCAGAACAGATGAACTATATTAGACTATACTATTAGAGAAAAAGCTAAAATAGTACTGAAATAACTTACTAATCCTGTTTTTTCTGTTTTCAGAACTGCTCATACCTGACAAGGCAAACGTCTTCTACGCCATGTCCACAACAGCAAACTTTGACTTTATTCTACGTCAGTTCCACAAAGGCCAGAAGAAACCATTGAGAGCCACGTCTAGTCTAGGACGATTCACCAAGTAGCACCTCTAGTGAGATGTGCACCTGCGAGATGAACTCATGAGTCTTTCCTGGGGGGGAAAAAAACAGTCCTGTTTTTAATAATTGTTTTATATAAGAAGCCTATGTTCTTTGAGGTAGGTCATCCATATTATTTGGATACCAAATAGGTGAAAATGTGATGTTTTTATGGTAACTGACAAGATGATGCAAAAGCACTTTATGAAGAAGAAGAGATGCTCTGTGATGGAGCTTAAAACACCTGGATCACACATGGTTTTGATTTCCTCTTGGATTAAACTGGGTACTTCTGTTAAACCAAAACAAACTGAGAAAAAAGAAAAAAGAGAACCCATTCCTTGACTTTTTCCAACAGGTGTGTTGGTAACGGTCACATGATTTTTAAGTGCGTGGATGCATGTGCAAATCCTGATTGATTTTTAAATCTGAGACTGCTGCTAGATGTCACTTCCAATAACTCTGTAGGCATAAAGACACACAAAGAAAGGAGAGAGCAACGTGCAACAACATCCGTGACCTATTTATACATGAACATTGACAAATGACCGGCCACTTCCCTGTGCAGCTGAGTGCCATTAATAACCTATGTGTTTAAAAAAAAAAGGGAATGCGGGTCAGATGCCGAGTGAAGGGCGAATACTCGGTAATGAGCTCCTGGGGGGCCCCCCGCAGCAGGTTGTCAGCCGCTGGAGATGAGATTAGCCGGCTGGGCTCATGCGTTGCCGTGCCAGTGCCATCTGAAGAGTGGGTGTGGATGTTCTCGCCAGGGATCACTGTGTTCCTGGAGAGATTCACCTACGGCGTTGCTGTGATACTCATCGTGCGCGGGCCTGCTGCACCGACTGGAAGGATGGCATTCCTGAGCCTGAGCCTGGGTAACCATGGCAGCGCCAGAGACTTTGACGGATGGCACGGAATGGGATGCACACATGCAGAATGGTTACTGTATGTAAATGAGATAACGATGAGGGACAGATGTTTGTGTGTGTTTCCAGTGTTACGACTAAGAAAGTGAGGTTGATTCTTAGAGTTTAGATTTGTCATGGTTTGTATTTATTTCCACTGTGGTACCACTGTTGATTGCACCTTTATTTGATTAACACATGTGATGATTTATTGTATTGTCTTTTGACTGGTAGGCGGATATTTAAAAAAAAAAAAAGTTTATTCTGACACATGTGACATAATTGAGAGATGTCTTATTTTATGATGAATACTGAGCATATTTAAAATGTTAACATTGAAAGTTGTTTTTACTTAATTTCTTTAAAAATTGTATGTGACACAATGTGGTTCAGACTTGTGAAGCCTGGATGTAAACTGGTGCTTAAATGGCTCGACCAAAGCCTTAAGAGGAGTTTAAGATGTAATCATTTCAATGACGACAATGGACGTCACCATTAGATCTCTGCTGAGATAAGTTGATAAGGATCATATTTTTCTATGACACAAGTGATCAGACACACTTTGGAAAATCAGAGGATCAGATCATCTCAGGGTCAAGAATCTTGTTTAAGTGTATGGATGACTGTCAGGGAAAGAAACCGATGTGTCCTTTACGTACACTGACCCTGCAGATGTGAAGCTCTGAAATAGGAAACACTGAAAGCTTACTTCTCCTGAAACTGTGGTATCCCCTCTCTTGTTGAAAGTTGAGATCTGAATAAATAGTATTTCTTAGCTTATAAAAAAACCTGCTTTTTTCCACTCATGTGATTAATGAAGAGAATGTCACCGCTGTAAAACAAAACAGAAATAAACCATTTTTTTAAAATCCAAGATTTCCTGTGTGTGTTGACTTACTTTTTCAGTCCTGATTGACTGGTGTTTGCTATTAAGCTTAATGTAGCCAAGTTGTGAGGAAAGTGTTTTCTTTATACATTAATTATAAAGTTACTTTTCAAAGCCTAAAATCCAACATAAGGGCATGAAAAAGCCTTTTCATCAGCTTTTCATACTCTTGTCATGTTGAGGGTTTTTTCTTCAGTCACTTATCATAATAAGAGCTCTTTGAATCTCTCAATGCAAGCCAGTGTAGGCTTTAGCAGGCTTGATAATACACTAACAACACACTTAATTATTCTAATACAAACTGAATATGGTGTTCTGTGTCAGTAAATGAAAGCTACATGTTCTTTTCTGAAGCATTTATTTTCTTGAATTAATATCAAACATAATACAACATATGGAATATAATATAAATCGATTATGCTATCACACCAATGGTCTCTGCTAATAAGAATTAAAAAAAACATTATAGTTGTGATCTCAGGGTTAATTCACTCGCTTTTCCCAACATTTAATGTGAAGCTTCATGCATCAACTGACATTTGCTTTTTCTTAGGAGGTTTTCTTTTTTTTGGTTATGGAGCACTGTAGGGTTCGCCTGAGATCAGACAGACGCTTTAAAAGTCTTAATGTAAACACTTTGGTGTTATTGGATGAATGTCAGAGGTTGGGTTTCTGCTTGTGGATGCATTTTTTGAGGAGCTGCAGGCAGGCCAGTTGCTTTTGTGTCTACAACGTTGCACAAAATAACAGAGTGCTCAGTAGATTTCACTTCTTCCTTCAGTCTGTCATTACACAGTCTCTCTTTACAGAGTTGGGACACAGGAGGGGACGTGGTGGGAACAGGACTGGGAAGGACAGTGAGTGACCAGGGATAAAAGAAGAAAAAAGGGGCCATTTACTGGTCAGCTTCATGTTTTATAAATTGATGTCAAGTATTTAAAAAGCTACATATGATGGCGGAGGTAAAATGTAGTTTTACTGTAAATTGTAAAGCTTTTGATGATTTATTTCTACTTGAATAAAGATTTTAGAGACACTCAAAGCCAGTAATCAGTGACTTCTTGTGTGAGGTCACACAGGGAGAGAGAGAGGGGAATGACCTACAGCATAGGTCTCCAGCTGGAATCGAACAAGTACACATAAAGCCATGTACTGTGTAACCACTCAGCTACCAAGGGGCTCCGTTGACCCTAGTTTTCCACTGGGCCACTGAAAATATATATTTTAAATATAACCTTATTGTTACAATTGAATTTAGTTCTATTTTATTTAGGCATAATATGTATTGTGTCCAATCTTATTATAGACAAACTTCTCCAAAACACAGATGAGGAGGGACAGTGACAAAGCTGGCTCAGCGGAAACAAAAGGTGCATTTATTTATTTATTTCAACGTTTTTTTTTTCCGGCGTTTTAAAAAATACTTTTTGTCCTACTTCCCCCCCCCATTTATGTGACGTCACTGACCCCTGGAGACGCTCGAGCGCGGTACAATCAACACACTGCCGCGATTGTGTCTTTTTCTTCGACGGTTTCAAACACTTAAAAAAGGCAACAAAGCCTACATTTTTAAATAAATTAGACTACATTTTACAGTAAAATTGTTGCTGCGGCTTGCCGTGTGACCCTGAGAAGAAGTAACGAGTTAATATCATCTACCTGCTTGTCAAAGGTAAGACAACGTCAGAGTAAATAAACCGCTCTAGTTTCACAGGTAAACTCATATAAATACTGTCGCTAGATGGCGCAAGATAGCTTCCCGCTCATTAAAGCTCATTTACTAGAAAGCTGTGTTTACATTCAGACGCCAAGTGGGTGCAGTAGCATCTTGGCAGCAGTAGTCTGAGTCTGAGCCCATATTTTATTATTTGATACATTTTGGCAGTTAAATGCTGTAGCGGCTGTGAACACTGCAGAGGTATTCTGTGTGTAGATGTTTTTGATGTGCAACGACATTCAGGTGTTTGTTACATCACTTGCAGGGCATCGTTTGCTCCACCTCTGCACTCCATCTAACCTCAATGTGAAGTTGGCTTTGAATGCAGGTGATATAATAATGATAATCCATAACAATGCATTTCATTTGTACATTCATAGTGAAACTCAAAGTGGTACAGTATTAATAACATAGAAAACACAACTTAAAGAAAATAATAGTAAAAAAAAAGGTCTTCTGAATATGAATAACAAACAATAATATTATTTTCATGGAGTGTGCAGCTGTGCTTTGGAGGGTTTCTCTCAGGCAAGACCTGAAAAGACTGTGTGCTCTGCTGGCCCATCTACCCACTCAGTGCACTTGGCTGCAGCAGATGCAAAGTCAGCAGAGGTTTTGGATATGGGTTTGGATTCAGTTGATGAGGACTTGCCTCACGATGTGTGTGTGTGTGTGTGTGTGTGTGTGTGTGTGTGTGTGTGTGTGTGTGTGTGTGTGTGTCTGTCTGTGTAGGCCTGCACAGGTCAGCAGTTCTGGAGGAGAAAGAGGACACTGGCCCTCATCTCATACTTTCTCATGTATTATGTATGCCTGTGATGTCCGGCTGTGAGCTCGGCTGTGTGTGTGTGTGTGTGTGTGTGTGTGTGTGCGTGCGTGTGTGTGTGTGTGTGTGTGTGTGTGCTGCATGTAGCCAGGAACGTGCACATGGTGTATCAATGCCGACCGTGGCCCTGTGAGATCCAAAAATGTGTTTATCCACCTTCGGAGCCGTGCTCTGCAGGTCAGATGAGACATTCAAGGTCTTATCTGGATTTGCCCGGGAAATCGGTATTGCAGGTCTCTAATGAGGATTGATGAGATGTGGAGTTTAGCTGTCAATATAATCAATGATCTTCACCTCCGTTGACCCAACAGTACTCGAGGAAGTGAGAGATTTTTTAGTTCAGGTCAGCTTGCCTCCTTTGTGTGTAACTCAAGTCATTTTTACACAATTTGAACATTCGCTTTCCTCATAAATGTTACATTTTGATCTCCATATGCTCATAAAATGATGCCGTCAGTTTGCCAAGTCTAAAAATAACAGCGGAGCGTATTCCCTGTAGATTTTACACTCAGCTTTGAGCTCCAAGCGATGACATCATATCCTGTTTACTGTGTATGTTTATGTAGTAATTAAGTCTGTGATTTAACTGCAGTGGTAGTCACTTCCCTGTTAGGGTTTATGATCATCACTTTGAACTTCAGTATGTGAACTCAGCAGAGTCGTCCTCACCTATTGTAAACATCCCTCTTGTTTTGTCATTCGGCTGTTTCGTAACTGCACTGATTGCAGGCACATGTGAGGCTATGGAGGTCATGAAAAAATGTTAGGCAACACGCTCTGCTCTGATCTCAGCTTGAACCGAACTTGTAAAGCTGACGACAGACAGCTGTCCTCAGTCTCACCTGGCCAGCCCCCCCCCCTGCGGAGGAGAAAGCTCCTTTTACAGGTCAGAAACTAAGGAAAAGGAGGCATGTGTCGGAAGCTGGTACGTTGAGGTCATGGACTTATTGCCTTGTTTTCAGCATCCACGTAGATTTTACTGATGTGCCAGCAGCTGTAAAAGCCATAACGAAACCAAGCAGGAGCCCTGTTTGCATGGCTCTGCACACTGTTGATGAACACAACCTTGTTCCCCATTCTCAGAAGAGGAAGCTGGGGAGGTGGGGGGGAGTGAGAATAGCCCACATTTTTACCCCATGCACACAAACACACAAACCACAAACACACACACAGAAAAAACTTCACACAGACCGACCATGTAACACTGAATCAATATGAGTGACAGTCGTGCCTGTTTGCACTCATGCACCCCCAGATATTCTTGGCTGGGTGCAGATTGGTTGTGCCATATGTGCACACGCTCATGCATATGTACGAAAGGCGACTCCTCGCTTCAGCACAGACATTTATGCGTTTGCATGCACGTTCAAACTCGTGTACAGATGTTTTTGCCGCCCACATGAGTTATTCATGGCTTACCACCCTCACCTCTGAAATGAATGTAGGATGTCGATCAGGATTAACCTTTTCTTTGCTGAGACAAGCGCTGCTACAAAGTCGAACACACGTGACTCATGTATAGTTTATAGGTGTTAAGCACATGATGTATACATTTTTATTACTATAATTCAATCAACTTATCGTACAATAACTTAATTATCAGCATCATCATGTCAATATATGGACTTATCGTATGATACATGGACATGACCTTGATCATTTTTTTTACCTCAATATTGCCACACTTCACATTAGCAGCTAAGAGGCTATTCATGTCACATTGGCTAAGCAAGTAGTGACCTCCATTCCTCACTGCGACGTCCTGAGTAGAGACTGCAGAAGCGAGCGGCGCTGCTTATAAGGAATTATAGGTAAATAACTCTGTCCTGGCCCCTGATGGCAGTCTGCATTTCCAATCCCACACCTCGCCTCCTTTGCATTATTATGCTATTATATTATCATTATATTAGTAGTATAAAATTATCTTCAAATGACAATAATATCGTTTATCGCGATTATTTCTGAGACGATATATCGTCCAACAAAAGTATCGTGACAGGCCTAGTCCTGACCAACAGTGCACAACCCAAAGACATTCAGTTTACTATTATAGAAGACTTAAAAAAACTGAAAATATTCACATTTAAGAAGCTGGAACCAGAGAATGTCAGAATGTTTTTTTAAGAATAAATAATGAATAATTTTCTATCATTTGGTTCCATTTTTTTGCACACACACACACACACACACACACACACACACACACACACACACACACACACGCAAAGTAAGAGTGTGCATCGAGGACTAACAGTCGTCACCCCCCTGTATCCCTATAACACCCCAACCTCCCAATAGTGACCCCCTACACTCCCCCACGCTGGATTTTTCCTCCCTGAAAGCAAATAAAACAAATGATTAGATTTGATCAGATTAGATAAGAAGTCTTAAGGGGGTCGTGTGCATTCAGGCCATGGACCACTCCTTTGGGACCATTTCAAGAAGAGAGTTGGTCCACTGTTGCTAAGAGCTAATCACTTTCTGATGATCTCGGCTTTAACAGAAGTTGTATGTTGTTTTGATTTATGTGTTGAGTCAGCTTTACGGGATATTAGCAGAAAGACAAACCCTGAAGTCAGTGAGAAAATTTGCATCCTTTAAATATTTGACTTTTAAATTGACATTAAGAAGAGCTGACGTCCCGAAGTGTGCCAGCTTCCACCATGATTCACGAGACCACGATCCTCGGCGACGTCCTGTTTGATTCGTTTCCTCCTGTATAATTTTAGCCAATCACCAGAGACGTCATCCTGCTTCCTACCATTATTTCCTCATTCACTTGGAGCAGAGGTACTTTCCTGCCTCCTGGATGTTTAGTGTTTGCTTGTGGTATTGTGCGAGTGTTTTTTGCGAATGTGTGCTACGTGTTATTGTATGTTTGTAGTATGCTCGTCTATTTTTAGTATTTGCACGCCTTACCATTATGGATAGATTTGTGTTTCTGAATGTGTGTGTGAATGAATCTGTGTGGTGAACACTGCTCCTCCAGTGTGAGTCATACAGTGACGTGAACAGCTGCAGTCATTCACATGCCTGGCCAAAGCACATGGCTCATAGACAACACACTCCCTGCCTTCACGTGGTGTCCTTCCCCCTTCCTCTCTCTCTCGCTCTCTCTCCCACTCTTTCTTTAAGCCTTGCTTTTTTTTCCTGCGCATTACCAAGAACCAACCCATACTCTCAACTCAGTCTGTTGCCTCACGGACAATGCCAACCATTATTATTCCCCTATTTAAGTACATGAGAATAACCTAGTTTCTCTTCTTTCTTCTTTGTCAAGCAGAACAAGCAAGAGCAGACCTGTTTTCATCCACTTCAAAACTACACGTTACTCATTTCACGCAGGTTTTAGTCGTTGAATCTCTTTGAAGTCTAATATGTTATGTTGCTGCCTCTGTTGCAACTCAAGCCATTTGCATTTTCTGCATGTCTGGCTCCGGCTAAATGTAAACATGTCCCAACTGCTCGAGCTGTAGCTGCTATTAATAAGGAGCTGTCTGTGCAAGAGTTGCATAAGAGCTGAAAAACATTAGCCACGCATCCCAGCGGGGTTTTTTTTTTTTTGGAAGAGCGAGGGCTTCCTGGAAAAGTGGGTGAGAGAGGACGGGATAGGAGGTCAAAATCAAATTTGGAAGCGTCTCACCTAGCTCACATTTGCTTTCCCACAGTGGAAGACGCTCTACTCTACTGTGTGCGCACAACAGCCTCGGAAGACCGGAACAAAGACTTCTCCAGTTGAGCTATTATTGCGTGTATTTGCTCACGGCTGAGGCCGAAGGTCACTCTGTAGTGTTTGAATTAGCACGGCTGTACTCTTAAGTGAGTCATCACCAGCATTGTGAAGAAGGAAAAACCTGGTGTACCAGGTTCTGAGACCCACATTCCCCCTTGAGTGAAATCCCAGCTTAACCCATCTTTCTCAGTTGCAGAAGCCTCCTGGAAATGCAGGCAGAGTGTGTGTATGTGTTTATCTCTGGTCTGGTCTGTTTGTCTGTCTCCCTGGGCTCTGTAACTCCAGACATGCCAATCACAGCAACACACAAGCACTTCAACACAGTTTCCAATGTAACCTTGAACTACAATAAAAAAAAAAAAAAACTTGAGTTATTTCCAAAAACTTTTAAACTTTCCATCCGTCTTTTCACACTGAGATTCATCACCTCCTCTGCGTGGATCACACTTCCTATAAACCTGTTGAATGTAAACCGCTCACACATAATAACTTAGTGTATTAACAATTATGAAGCTTATTATAGCACACTTATACACAGATAACACAAACAACAGCTGCTACTGTAAATCCCACCTTCCACTTTTCTCCCATACCCACCTGCTAACCGCATCACACCATCTCCTGCCCTTTGCACAGCATGTTTGCATATATGTGTATGTGGGTCAATGTGGGGCTACTTTATGTAACCGCCCGCCTTGGCCCCAGTAAAGGTGTTACCGTAACACGTTGCGTTCCGGCTGCATGTGAGCAACCACTCACATGGGTCCTGCCTGTTTGCCCTCCTCCCTCCCCCTCTAGGTGTTTGGATTAGAAGGGGAAGGATTGAGTGGCGGGGAGGAGCAGGGAGGCCCCTTTACTGTAAACGGACTCCTCCGCTGTCACTACACTCATAGCCTACTTCTGCCTCTTTACTTCCGTCTATCTGTCTCAACGCTGTGACTTTTATGTGCATTTTAGCTAAACTGCTGCGGCTGTGATTTCTCCTACGTCTGTATCTTATCTGATGACTTCTTATCGTCAGGGATCACTCGAGCAAGCTCCAGCTTTTCCTGAAACCCACCAGTAGCCAGTTGCGCTACATGCAACGTTGCATAAACATCTGCTCCATGTGAAACCCGAACCCTTTCTTCAGTCTTTCATACAAGTTGTGTAGTTTGCTGGGTTCTGTTTTTATCATCAAGACTTCAAAACAATGTATTCACTATTAAGGATGTTGACAGAATTAACCAGCTGACTCTGGGCGATACTCCAGACTTTGGCAGACATCATAAATCATACCACTTCCTAATGTAACAACCTTTTCAAGATGTTTATTAGCTTTAATTATTGGCTTTTATAAGTTATTATTATTATACAGTTCACTAATAATTTACAGATCACTTACAAGATGTTAGTTTGTTCGCCAAATTGTGGAAAATAGCCCATATTTATACTTTCTATTTCGTGATAATGCAATTACAAATAAGCCCTTTGTAACTTATTAATAAATGACCTGCTTAGAACTGGACTTTGATCCAGTTTCTCTTTCAGCACTCTGAGCATGACTTAACTGGTCCTATGGTACAAAAGGCCAAAGAGATTTTTCACAACTTGGCAATTCAAAAGTGGTTCTTATCAGTGATTAATGATCTCTAAAGATGTAGCAAATTATTCAGTGAGCATTAATCATGGATTTATTAACCAAGTGTTATCATCAAAATAAATGATATAAGAATAAAAAACACAGTTAAAGTACAATGCCCTCACATTACCCGAAATGTGAGAAAGACAGAATATCACTAAGAGAGAATTGTTGGTATAGTGTCAAATGACGTGTCATGAGAGAGAATTTAAAAGCATGTTTGGGTCTTTGAAAACAAATCAATACATTTCGGAAATTCTAAATTGCATCAATTTATTTGGGTGTTGTCATCAATATTTATTAGTATTGTCTTCCAAGCATGTTTTTAAAGCAGCCATAATCAACATGTTCATATTAGCAATGAACCACGTGACTACTTAGCTTGAAGCAACTAACTAACAATTATTACCCAACTCTGCAGTTGCTTTCATTTGCTCTACTTAGTTTTATAGCGTCTTTTATTTTTCTACTGCCTTAGCGTTACTATTGTGGTTCACTCTCGTGGCTCTCATCTGGACTAAGTGACCAGCTTTAATGAACCCACTGCCACAGCAAACAGACAAAGTTAGCGACTAGCCAGTGAACACAGAGGACAATTTAGCGGCTAAACAGCTAGCTTTTTCCCTCAGGAGGTGGAGACCAAAAACAGAGCTAAAAGGAGAGTGAATATTGGACGTCCATTCATCAGCTGGTCTAGAAACACGACTCGTAATGAATGCTAATGTTGCTCCATATATTGTGGATATGGCTACCAACTCAAAGTGTGATAATATGACACTGTTACTTGTTTCTGCTACCCCGAAGCGGCCAAATAAAATCACTTACCCATGTGTAAACAATAAAGCAGTAATGGTGTATCATGATGAGCAGTTTCTTTTCTTCTTCAGTCTCCAAGTTAAGAAAACAATCCAACACCCACTTAAACCAGACATCTTCCTCATTGCTGACTTATTATAAAGCTTTTTATTTTTTTAATGGCTTAATCTGAGAAGTTGCAATTGGACACTTCCTGTTTATGGTATGTGTTTGTCACCAGAGAGCACTCTCCTGAAAAGTTAGTTTATGAGGTTATTGCACCCAGGAGCCCCCCCCCCCTTGTCTTTTGTTGTTGTCTCTCTGTTATGTTCGTCCTTTGACACTCAATACAAGAAACAGGAAGTGCTCCTTTTGTTTGCCGGCTATTTGCACTAATTCAGCATTGAGGGCTACAGGTATAACCTTACTGGTCTGACTAACTGTGCTGTAGACCACACATTATGTGTGTGTATGTGTGTGTGCATTCTCATATGTGTATGTGTAGACACTTGGATTTTTGTGTGTGCATATTTTACAGGTATGTGTGCGCTTGTGGTTTTACGGGGCCAAACAGGGACCGGAACACGAGTCCATGCTGCTCTCCTTACAGTCACTTGAACCAGGACGGCTCTAGACAGATGGATGGGCCTGTTGACACTAATCCACTGTATGAGGTAATGGAGTTAGCTTGTGTTTGTGCACTCCTTCCCTGCCACTCCTGACTTACTGACTGACCTACTTAACCAACAACTCACGTGGCACCAAAGCAAGCACACACACATTCCGTGTTTCTTTCCCAGAAGCTTCCAAGACCTTAAGATACAGTGTGTGTGCATGTGTGTGTGTGTGTGTGTGTGTGTGTGTGTGTGTGTGTGTGTGTGTGTGTGTGTGTGTGTGTGTGTGTGTGTGTGTTGTATGTGTGTGTGCATGCGCTGGTCACACTGCCACTCCTGCTGTTAGTATACATATTTGTTGGTTAGGTGATCATTAATATGTTCCAGGGCTGTGTGTGTTTTCTGTGTGTGCACACGCATGTGTGTGTGCGTGTGCATTTTTGTGTGTGGGTGGATGGGTGGGTTGCGCAGTGATTCATTTGTTAGTAGTTAAGCCTCACAGAGCAGAAGTTCAATCTTACAAATACAAAGTGAGATAGACAAGTATGTTTATTAAAAGTACAGAATTTTAAAGGTTTGGTTATTGGTGTGTCCAGATTGCCCACACCTGATGTATAAAAGCAAGAATGTGTTGACTCCTCCAATACAAACTGTGTTCCTTTCGTTCCTGTTTAAATTAAGACATAGTAGTTAATAGCAACCAATGTATTTATATAGAATAACTTACCACCATTAATAAGTACGGTTAGTAAAGTGAAACCAAAAGTAAAATAGTTTAATTTGTTAAAGGTTGCATCAGAAAAATAAGGTATTTGTAACAAGTGACAGTGAGTACTACACAAATGTGTGTGTGCATACCTGATAGCAGTGGCTGAACACCTGCTGTACTCCAGGGACAAGCTTGGGGAACAGTTTGACCTAGATGTACAGTACGTAACAGAGCAGATGACAGGAGGCTGGTGTTACATATAGTTAGTAGGATGTTATAGGTACATACAATCAGACATCAGACTGTACAACACCACAGCTCCCAGTACCTCCAACCCACACTAATGTTTTGTATATTTAATTTGTATAATATTTTGAAATGATTTTATTGTTTATTTAATTTCAATTTTATTTTTTATTTTATTTTACTTTGGGAAATATTGTTATATCAATTTTTAATTACCCCCAAAAGGGATCAATATGGTTACCCTATACCTATATAAATATATATATATATATACGTATGTACATATATATATCTATATATATATATATATATATATATATACCTATACTTAAGCCTCAAGTGATGATACATCACATCATCTTTTATGTATTTTTTTCTGTATGTATGAAGGACAATTATGACATTACAAACCTACTGAAAACTTCACCTTGCTATGGAATTATATTTCAAGCTGACGAAAACAGGGACAACACACTGCAGTCTAAATGCTTGGGAGTGTGCTTGAAACAAATTAGTTTGTACAAAGTGTCATCCAACCATGTCAGAAGGCAAATGTGTTAATAGCTGTTTGGACCAGCCACACTTGAAGGCAAAATGGAAAGCAAGCCATCACTGAAAGGAGTGAGACGTGATAATCGGTTAGATATTGGGCTGATGGCGCTCACTTTTGGACAGTCTGTCCTGAAAGGCTTTCACGGTGTTTCACTTGGTTGTTTGCAGAATAAATGACAGAAAAGGTTTTGCAAAGGATAACCACCGGTTTACTTTCACAAGAAGTTCTTGTTCCCTTATTATCATTATTATTTTTCTCTCACAAATCAATGATTTGCATCTGTGCACCAAGGACCTACGTGTTGTTACAATACGTATACGTAAAAAGTGGTCATTGTTTTCGCACATACATCTGCAAAACCTTGGGGCAAAATTAAGATAAGACTTACTCACCACATAGGCAGAAGAGGAATTATGAACCGGGACAGGCGAGCTCACTTTTCTCTGATTTTATCTGTTTATGTTTCATCATTAGAGAACAGGACAATGGTAAGCTCCAGTGGATTTGCTGGAATGCTATTTAAGCTGTAGAAATCTCCCTGCACGTCATAGAAAATGATAGTGGGTTATCAAGCTGGCATCTAATGTCACAGGTGGTTGATTGAATATTCAGGAGAAAAAGCATCAGAGACTAAAGCGTATTATATTGTGACTTCACAATGTCATATGGTAATATGTAAATGTACTTGTAGATTGACTTGATAACTATTGTAACAGATTATGTGCTAAATGATCACTGATCTTTTATGTAGTTTAGTTGTAAAGGGCGTCTGCATAATGGTCCAGTATTAACACAATGCATTAATTAAAGTTTTACCTGTTAGAATCAGAATCCATCTGAACCATGTGGAAACCAGTGTGACAGGATACACTCGTCAAGACCCCAACAACTTCTCAGGTTGCAGAGGTGATACAAACACATTTACTACAATACAAACACTAAATGTAAACCTATCCTGTCTAAATAAGGAAAAAAACATGCAAAGCAAAACGCATCGTGATAAGGATATCAGACCACAGCTCGAGGTGTTCTTCTAAGTCATCCACAACAATAAAGGCCTATTTCATGTTTTTCAGACCCCAGATGGTGGAGTAATGCTTTATTTTCACTTAAGAGGCCTTGTGTGTCTGCCAGAACCACAACAACGTGACCATCATCAGCTGATGACTGCAGACTGCAGCTGGACCAGCGCAGTGTAAAATGTCAATTAGCTTATCAGATCTGACATTTATGTAATTTGATACATTCGCCAGTTGTGGTGAAGTGAGATGTGTGTGTGTGTGTGTGTGTGTGTGTGTGTGTGTCTGTGTCTGTGTGTGTGTGTGTGTGTGTGTGTGTGTTCAATGTTGATGTGGTTTTACTGTAATTGGTAGTCGTACAAAATACAAAATAAAACAGTAAAAATGCTACGGCAATGATGGCACTGTTTTATTCTATGTTACAAAATAGAAAATCATAGATGAATTTATGACAATCTATTAAAACTGATATAAACTTAAGCCTCATGTGATGACGTTTGTGATCTCTACGCACTCAGCTGTGATGGCCTTTAGCAGAAAAGACCAGCTGAAAGCAAAATTCCCAAACAAAAGATAGTTTACGTATTTCACAAGAAGTCCTTGTTCCTGTATTACTTTGCTTTAGCATTTCTAACTCTTACAAAACAATGACTTGCGTCTTTGCTCCAAGGTCTTGCAGATGTCTGTGTGAACAATGACCACTTGTTACGACATGTGAGTCTTTTTATTTTATGTGTGACACACTAATGATAATAGTAATAACACATACATATTGGAATTTGGCTGCTGTGTCTCCGAGCGATGTTTGTCCAGTGCAAGCTTTGAACTCTGACCCTGTTAGGAAAAGGGCTTAGAATTTTTCTTCAGACACCTGATCCCAGCAATAATCTTACACAAGGCGCTCTGGAATGTCAGCTCACGATCCTCTCAGGTCTCACTCACCAGAGGCCTGTCGCTCGCTGCTTTGTGACAAACTGGATAGAACTGGCTAAGAAAGTAGGTTCAGTGGCTTTGTGCGCGGAGAAGCATCAGTTACACAGTGACACACTCTGGAGCTGCGGGGCGTGTACGTGTGCGTTTTGTGTGATTGACAACGACGTGAACGACGCAAACGCACAACGTGAGCAAAAGATGTATGTCAACATGGCTGCATTGTGTGTTTGTATGTGTGTCACAGGGATGGAGGACCGAGCATTATCCATGCATGGGAATTGAATACAAAACATGTAACGCTTCAGCAGTGTGCCTATTTGCTGAGGAATATAACCATGTAACCAGCCAGACACAAAGTAAACAACCCCTTTGAATTCTTGCATTTATTTGTGCGCCTCATCTCTCTTTTCTTTGCAAAGGCCACGGAGGATTATATAGCTCTATTCTGTGCAGTCAGTCTAATACAAAAGGTTCTTTTTGTACTGAGTTGCGTAACAGGCCGCTGAATGCAGTTTAGCTTCTCTGCTTTCAGATCATATTTTGGTTATCTCACTCAGAGACCCTTGTCAGAGGTTTATCTCCTCTCCTCTCCCCTCCCACTGTATCTGCTTTCCTCTGTAAACCAGGGCAGTGCTGACACCCCGCTGTGGTGTGCAACACTTCTGTCATCCCACCAATACATGTTTAACTTTTTATTACTGTGCGTGTCAGGTTAGGTGTTTCACACAGATTAGGTTTATCAGCAACTAACTGCGCTTTCATTTACATACATTTCTGTTCTCCTCAGATCAGGTCCAAACTATATAGAACAACTTTATTATAATGTCCACAGATCATCAAGATACAGTCATTTTAAAGCCTGTCAGTATCTTTAAGACAAGGAATCATTAACATGACCTCAGTAAGTTTCTCCTCCCCCATTCATCTTTTTGCATTGCTGAGCTGTTGATGCGTAACCTATGATTTAACTTCCCTGTTACGTGAATTTGCTCGCAAGTTATCCAGCTCATAATGGCTGCGGTGCTATCTTGCCAGTGGTATGATGGAGAGGGAGTGTGCTTCCCCCAGTATGTGACACACTGCCCTGAGCAGCAGGCT
The DNA here is from genome assembly GCF_963691925.1 of Scomber scombrus. Taxonomy (NCBI): domain Eukaryota; kingdom Metazoa; phylum Chordata; class Actinopteri; order Scombriformes; family Scombridae; genus Scomber; species Scomber scombrus. The sequence continues at coordinate 22,619,502 of NC_084987.1, forward strand.
CATAACGGAGGGCTGTAGTCATTCCCCCACACCCGCGCAGTCAGCTGCTGCTGGGGGCCCCCAAAGAGCATTTCTGCTTGCATTCCTGTCTGAGGAGAAAATAAAAATCACCCCATCATCCTCCCCTTCTCTCTTTCTGTTTCTCCATCCTGTACCAGACTACGAATCCTCACTTTATTTTTGCCTCCTTAAAAGGTGGTCTGTTTTCTGTTTTAAAGACAAACAGTCATGGCACTGCATTAACACTTGGGGGTGGGGGGGTGGGGCTACCACTGGACTTGTTGATGGATAACGGTTGCTCCTAAGAGCGCTCGCCACAACGACATGACATTCCTGCTGTCTGCTGTTGAGGCGGAATCAAAGCCAGCTGATACACGTGACTACAGTTTAGTCTGTTAGTTTGTGATCCCACAGGCTGCTGTATATGGTCAGGATTCTTGGAGCGGAGAGGAGATTTCCTCAGAAGTCCAAGAGGGGAAAAAAGGGAGGAGGGGGGTCTCCAGAGAAAGGCCAAGAGACAGATCCATGTTAGGAGGGCCTGGATTTTTAGCATGCCCTCCTTTGCTGGAGCTTCTCTTTTTGCCCCCCCCCCCGATAAACCAACTCCAGTGCACCCTTTAACCCCCCTATTACCCCATAGCCTCCCAGGTCTCAGCTGTTATGCTGTGGCGTGTGGGGTCACTCGAGGCTCTGTGGCTTGAAAACGTATTCTGTGGAAGGGTGAGAGCAAGGCGGGGCCGTGTTGAAGAAAGCGGGAGGGGCTGACCCACATTTTGCCCGCTACTTTAAGGGTGCAGTATTTAGTGCTGTATGGAAAGCCACAAAGGGCTGATTAACTAATGACAATTTTTGGTTTGGGTTATAGCTGTCAGGATGTAAGGTTACACCAGCTGGTAGCTTATAAAAGCATGTTAGTGTGAAACACCTGGTGGTCTATCTCAGCATGTGTGTTAATATTTAGAATAAGAGTGCTCCCAAAAAAAACTTGGCTCACTTTCAAACAGTACATGTTGGCTTCACACCAAAAGTCTCAAACATGCAGGATCACTTCCCCTAGCTTGGCTGTATGCTCCATTGTACAGTAGCCTCTAATATCGTCACCAACATATCAGATTCATGAAGTGATTCAGATAGGTCTGCTGTGGTGCTCATTGACTGTTTTTCCACTGGTTGGAGAAAAAGTCCACCAATCAGAGCTTTGTGGATTAAGAATCTGAATACATAGCTCCATTGAGGAGACAGTTCAACAGGTTGGGAAGCTGTTGAGGTATCAAGATCCAGTTCCTGTGTCAGCGACTCTGAAGTTTGTGATTGCGTGACCTCCCATGTATGTTCCACCCTCATGGTTAAAAAAAGCAGACCATGACTTCATGTGTATCTGTGGAGAGCACACTACAGTCCAAATGCTTGGGAGTGTGCTCGAAACAACCCAGTTTGTACAAAGTGTCACCCGACCATGTCAGAAAAGTGTTAATAGCTGTTTGGACCAGTCACACTCGAAGGCAGAGTTGAAGGCAAACTGTCACCGAAAGGGGGCGAGACTCGATAATCGTTTAGATGTTGAGATAATGGCGCTCACTTTTGGACAGTCTCTCCTGAAAGGCTTTCATAGTTTTTTCTTTGTTTACCGAAAAAGTGACAAAAAAGTTGCATAAGGAAAAAGAAAAAGAGGAGCTTGATAGAAAGGATAAGCCCAGGTTCATTTTCTCACCTTCACACACCTTCCCAGTGGCTTAGCGAAGTCGGAGAGCTTGTCAGATTTGTCAGTTTTGAAAAGTTGCCGAAATTAACGGGTGCAGCCGCCTCAGTTTCGAAGTTGGAAAGAAAGGTGTGGTGGGCGGAGGTTTCAGACACGGTTTGAAAATCCTCAAGGCAAACAGAAGGAATTAGCAATGACAAGGATTCTTAGAAAATAATGGGCCTTTTTTTTTTACTTTACACGGATTACACAATTAAAGCAAAGCCTGTGAGCTAGTTCAGGCAAACAACTCGAGTCCGCCCCAATCTGCCACCACTTGCTGTCGCCGCCACTGCTGATCATGTTGCTTTTTTTTTTTAAAACCCCACCTTCATTACAGCATCCAACTATAGACTTTTAGTTCTTAGGGGGATTAAGAGCCTAACTCCCCACTCCTGACTCCTGGCTGTGTTTAGCCTGGTGTTATGGTTAGGGGTAGGGTTAGGGTTCCCTGCTGGGGAATGACTGGGTTAGAGACGAGACAGACAACATCAACACTGTAAATATTATACACTCACATATATAATGTAAAGAAACTGTAAACATGTCGATTGCTGTTATTTTTTTGTTAGTATTTTATTCAGTTTTTGCTTATATTTAATTTGGAATAAAGACTTTATGTTGACTTTAATGTCCTTTATTGGGCAAATAACTTCCGTAAACATCCAAAATAGCCTCCCCATGCCTCTCTGTGAGGTTGTAGAACCATGTGTATTTTTTACATATAGACTTTTTGGAAAATGTCTATGAGGAACCATATATAGTAACTTCACTGACCTTGATTTGCAACATAAAAATGAAAAAATTTGAAAAAAGTCACAAAAGCAAAAAAGTCATGTAATATCCTCCAATAACTTTCTAGGGTTGAAATGTTGCCTTATAAAGGATTAAATACAGACTGACCTGCATCAATCAGTAATTATTGTAAATTACCAGCATAGTCATCATTAAAAAACAGTTTAACAATACCCATTGTTAGGTATAGTGTTAGTTACACAACATTATGCTTGCTGCTTTCATGCATTTATCTCCTGATCCAGCTGTGTAGTGGCGCAGTGGCTTTTAACCCTTTTTTATTGCTTTTGACTCTGTCGACCTCATAATCTAATTCAGCCTCAACAGCAAATCATCATTGAGTTGAACATTTGCTCTCTCCTTTAACCAATTTCCACAGCGGACTATGTTACAATTAACAGTAACCGCTTGTTGTAAAAGCTCGAGTGTGAGCCGTGCATGTGACATTATTTGCTTTCAGACATTGTGAATGCAGCCCGAGACCGTCAGCAGGATACTTTATCTTTGTGACACTTAATGTTTTGTTCATTGTTTCCTCGTTCCTGCCACTCCCGCTGTAAACACCCGTATCGGACGTTTAGCCCAGCGACACATACACACTATAACAACACCTGTGTTTGTGACTTTCCACAAGGTCACTAAAGCTGGAGCCCGTCCAGAGTAAACAGTAAGCATAACACATGGCCAACTGCCATTTTCCCTGGGGCTCAGTGAAAAAGTTAAATAAGACTCTTTTTTGTTTTAGCTGATGAAAATGTGACCTATAAAAGTGAACAGACAGCTGATAAAGCTTTAAACTTTATGTTAGCTTGTAGATTCTCACAGAAATATCTGTTAAAAAGGTTAGGAATGTCTGTTTTTTGTTTTTTTTTTCCGTCTCTCTCTGCTCCTCTGGCTGAAACACATCACATGTGACTGCTGACCTAATTTTTAACCACGGATGGGGAATTGAAAACAAAAACAGAGCCAAGGCAAGTGAGGCTAATTTGCTGTGAGTGAACCCTCCCCTCACTTACATGCGTACATGTACGCACATAGACATAGACGTGCACACCCTTCCCGTGCACATACACACACAATTTATCATCCTGGGCCCCCCGTGACTGAGCCCTCTAAAATCAAAACAAACATTCCACACTCACCCTGCCCGGATCCCACAGTACAGGCAGCCGTATGTTACTCAACTATAACTACAGGCAGGTTGTGTAATACCTTCTACTGTGCTTTTCAACCTAAACCACAACACTGATGTCTTGAGATATGCCCTTTGTGAATGCAGCCAACATGAAAAAGAAGTGTTTTCATGCTAGACAAAACAGAAAATGACTAAAAATAACACAGCAGATGTCACAAGATTTTAACAATCAAAGCTCTGTTTCAGTGTCATGAATTATATCAACCTTAGAGAGGAAATGGCTCCCCCCCCCCCATGATAATACACAAACCTTTTATGTGTTTGCAACGTAGATTCCCTGTTATTGTAATACTCACTGCCCATTGCCAGTAAATGGGTTATTATGATGTGTGTCATAAAACCACTGATAGCCATCATGTCAATATTTAAATGAGATTAGCACAGTTTCATTATGACTCTTGTATTTTATATGACCATTTTCCTCATTCATCATCCAAACTCCAGCCTAATGTTGACAATGTTTCCTTCAGCAGAATTTTGCAATAATTGCACTATCGTCACATTATAATCATTTTCCTATTCAGTTACTTAAATTAGAATTTAGTGGCATCTAGTGAAACGGACTTGGCAGTAATGGAATATAATATTCCTAAGTATATTTTAATGAGTGTATAATCACCTGAAATTAATAACTGCGATGTGTTTGTTAACTTAGAATGAGCCCTTTATATCTCCATAGGGAGCGGGTTCTCTTCCAGCCCACATTGTTTCTACAGTAGCCCAGAATAGACAAACCAAACAGTGGCTCTACAGAGGGCCTTTAACGTCTTTTGTGGGTCTCACAGCCAGTAGGTTCTCCTACACGCTTGGAAGAGGGAGGGCATGGTATTCAGTTTTCGTGCAATCTTCAACCTCACCACTCACCAAAGACCATGACATCATAAAAAGATCATAAATTAATGTAATGATTCATGCTGTAAAACGTCCTCTCAGATTTAGAATGGGAGAGGATACAATCAATTATTGGAGTCACTGTATAATCAAAAATAATGTGACACATTTAGTAGACAACAATTTATGATTATCTTTAACATTACCAGATGCTTTAAATATGATTTATACCCATGTATGACAGAATATTTGAAATGCGGTAACATCAGCGCTGAGTGTTATTGCAGTTGTGTTGCTCCACTGCTGGCAACCACCATGTTTTTCATCCCATGATTTATTGTCTTGGCCTTTGAAATGACAGTATGTGAAAGCTAGGTTAGAGATGTAATTGGATTATATTAAGTGTTTTACATTTGTCAAGCATACGCATTTGCAAAACAGATCCGCGTTCTGATTGAACCCCCTTTCGTTAATCGTTAATAGGTGGTGTGTTTGTGTCCAAACGTCTCCACCCGAGAAAGAAAGTGGCTGACTTGTCGGTGGCATCTGGAGGGTGCGGTCGGAGGCTGCGTTCGGGGTAAGCCAGAGCTGCCTATCAATGCACAAACAACAGAATTTGTGGTATTTGTGTCAAGCTGCAACCCCCCTCCACCACCATCTCTTACATCACTCCTGTGAGTTAACCCACTGTTTGGGAAGGGAGGTGCAGGTGGGGCTGCTGTTTGTGATTATGTGTGTGTGTGTGTGTGTGTGTTTGGGTGGGGCTGCAGTGGGGTGGCATATTGAGCAGCTTTTTCTGTTATTTTTTGTCTTTATGGCTGCAGTTAGTTGATGGCCTCTTGGCCCAACAGGAAGGAAGCCACGGGGTGAATGACACAGTCGACTCTTTGTTTTTACTCCCTGTAATGTTTTCCCACTCCCTCTCTGTGCCCTCTGGGCCTCCATCATCATTCATTCTCTGTCTCTTCTCCGACTCCCCCCAACGCACTGTTTCTCTCTCTGACTCTGATTATTGCAGATTTATGCACACACACACACACACACACACACACACACACACACACACACACACACACACACACACACACACACACACACACACACACACACACACCTGTCTTTTCTTCCTCTGTCTCTTTCTCTCTACTGTCTGACACTCTAATACGAGCTGGCAGGATCTGGCATTGCGGATTTCGAGTCCTCGCCCAGGTCAGCTGCTGTGTGCCAGTCAGCAGCAGGTTCACTGCTGCATTTGCATTCTGCTTCACTGTGAGAGGGGCGGTGGTTCGTAGTGAGGATCCCGCTGCACTGCAGGTGTAGATGCTGATAGGTTATACAGGCAGCACTTATAGTTTTTCTTTTCTCACCATCAGATATCAGGGCTGGATATGCTGTTAAAATGGGTCATATGAGTCTGTCTATGATTAACTTACTTGTTAGATGAGTCAGGTTCTGTTCTTTTCTTTTCTCAGGCTGCTCCCATTTCTTAACATGCTGTCACAAACACACACACACGCACACACACACACACACTGGAAATCACTTAGCTTTAAAAAAAAAAATTAAAATGCACACACAAATACTGCCTGTAACTCCTTTGTCACTTTTAAGAAAAGCAGGCTGCACATCAACAAGGTCTTTTGTGTGTGCGTGTGTGTGTGTTTGTGTGTCTATGCATGACCCAGAGAGGCTGATGAAGACAGTAAAACGGTGGTGGGGGGGCTACAGTGAGCCCATAGCTAAATCGAGGCCAGGCCACTCCCTGCCCTAGCTCTATTCACCAGGCCAGCCGCTTCAGACCAGTTTCAGTGTGGCTGAACGACTGCAGAGTGATTTCATGTGTCATCAACCTTGCCCTTCACCGTGAGCGTCTTTAGTCAACTAAACTAACAATGCTATCACTTTCTCCTTAAAAAGTTGATCTCAAACCTGAACTTGACACTTTGAAAAAAGTGCATAAATAAATATTATTTTTTGGGTTTTGATTTTTGCTGTAACTGTAACTAAAGCTCTTTTTTTCAACACTGTATTTGTCTTTCTCTCCTTCCTTTCCACATTAAGCAATTTCCCACCTTTGCCCTCTCTTCTCACTGTTCCTCCCTCACATCCTTACCACTTTAATGTCACCTTTTTCATTTTCTTGCCCCTTTGACTTGCTTAGAAAAGTAGAATATTATTCATGATCCACTAAGTGCCTCCTCTAAGAACAAACCCTCGTAATAATAATGTCAAATTTGCCACACTGTAATTTTAGCAGACCCTGTAAAGGGTAAATTCCAGCGTCTGATAATGAACTGTTGGGAATTGTGCCTGAATGACAAGTAGGTCATGTCAACAGCAGTATGGTGAAACCATCATCACTTCACACACTGCACATGTGTACTTTGCGTGTTTGTGTGGGTGAATGCAATGCACGTCTGTGTACATAGTTGTGTTTGCTTAAAACTTATACAATGCTGTTTCCAGGTGCAGGTAGGAAAGGAGGTCAGTGATGAATACATTTTTACTTTAAATTGAAATCTTACATTTATTTTACAGTAAAATGTAAAAGTGCCAGAGTTTGCTGATTATTTCCATACAGTACAGGATGCTGTACACACTCACCAGATGTGACACACAAAGCTGACTGTTGTGGTTATGTCTACATTATAGATTATGCAGACAGGGGAATTCTCCCGTCGCGTTACCTGAGTCTGACCTGGCTTTGCAGGCATCCTGGAACCTGCCCCAGAAATTTGTTAGGAGCTCCTGGTGTGTCATGTTGGAAAAAGACCAGATCTCTGCAGTCCTGGGGTCCCCCTCCCAGCTCCCCCCCACCCCCTGCACCCTCTTAATTCTGCTCTCTCATCCCTCTCTACCCCCTCATCTTCACCGCCCCCCCCCCCCCTCCCTTCCTGTTCCACTAACCTTTTCCCCAGGCTGTGAAGGGGAATCAGGTAACACGAGAGCCCTGTTTCTGCTCTGTTTGCCAAGAGCATCTTTGCTGCCAGAGACAAACAAGAGTGACACGGTTGGAGCCATAACCTTCATCGATCTATCCATCAGCGCACCCTCTCTCCTCTCTCTCTCTCTCTCTCTCTCTCTCTCTCTCTCTCTCCCTCTTTCTCTTTTTCTTTCTCTCTTTCTCTTCCCCTCTCACTCTCTCTCTCACCCTCTCTTTAGTTCTCCTTTTCCTCTCTCCCTTGCATCCCGCGCACACTGACCTACTTTCCTCCTGACCTGTTTATGCAAGCTCTGGTGCAGCAGCCGTTCAAGTCAAATCAGGAAAATAGGGGACGCAGCAAAATGCAGCCAGAGCTTTTCTGCTCCTTGTAGCAAATGTCACCTTGATACGATCCCCTGGGTGCTACTGTATTATCAGGAATATTTACTTAACAACTCACACTGCCCACAAGCTTAAGTCCTATGGGAACTGCATTTAGCTTCTGTCAGGTTTTTTTTAGTTTTTCTTGAACGTGTATGTGAGGGAATGTGCATTGGTATGTGTGTGTGTGTGTGCATACATGTATTTGCTTGTGTGTGACTGAGAGCATTGTGAAGGGCACTGATGCGTCAGCCTCAAAGAGGTGCTTTGTTTGCAGACTTAGATCAAGTTAGTGCACTGGGTTAACTTGCCTCCCATATCCTTCACCCCCCCCCCCCCCCCCCCCCCTTTACTCCTCCCTTTGCCCTTTATGCTGTTATGAACATGACCCCATTTCGGTGTCTGAGAGGTTGGGAGAAACTGACAAAAATGTATTATTTAAAGTCCCCCGCCACTCAAAAATGTGTTTTTTCTTTCTTATTCTTACAGTTGGATGTTTGGCCTCCTCGTGCAGAATGATGTAAAAAGTTTGTTTTCACATTCATCTGCTGAAAGTGGAAAGTTTCTCTGAGCTCACTGAAAATCCAATTTTAAGGGGCGGGCCACGAGCACGATTTGTGACATAATAAATAGTTTGGAGGCTAATCCTGGTTCAGTATTCAACTTGAACCTGTAGAACATGAAGCCTGTACTGCAAAAAAGTAGAGAATGGACTTCACAGTGAAGTAAGAGACTCTTTTGTTCAGCAGTTAAATGTCTGAAATAAAAAATATTTGCATATTCAGAGATTCTTGAATTTTTAATGAGGGATGAGGAGATGTCATTTTAAATATTTTAACAAGATAATATCAGACACAAAGTATCATTCAAAGTAGAATATTTTATATACATCATAAAACATGTCTGCAGGGGATCTAAAAGAAACTAAGGACCTCTTTGCTATTGTAGCTCAACTCTCATAATAATGATTAATTGATATTCAAGCCATTTCTTGGGACCAATTGTGTGATAAAGCTATTAAAACCTCACATTACACTGATGACGTTCAACTCATATTTACTGTAATTCATTTCTACGTTTTACAATTAAAGGAATAATGTGAACCCTAATTAAGAAAGCAGTATATCAAGTATTTCAACTATTCATATACAAGCTGTACAGTCTCTTAGAGTGTGGTTTCACACAGCTTGCGAGCCTGGAATTCAATAACAGAGGAGCCTTTTCTGTATCAATACAAAGAATGCAGTGGGACTTGGCCAGGACGTTGGCAGGACAGTTGAGCTGGCTGCCAGCAGCAGGCAGAGGATCAGACTGGCTCTGGCCCGGCTTTGTCCTGCACATCACACAGAGTTGACTCTCCCAGTTCAGTTATGGGCTGTTTAGTTTGTGTTGCTGCTCGGCTATAAATATTCTACATTTCAGGGCACACCTGTTCAAGTTGTTCCACTAAAAAAAGTCATCCTTTGTCTTTATGGGCTAGTGGCTCCCTGCTGAATAAGATCTCATTAGAGCAGTATTTTAGAACTCAGACAGGCTTTTTTAAATCCATTTTCGGCTTGTTAATCAGCTCCTTTTGGGTTCACTTGAAGTCATGTGAAGTGTGTCAAAAGTAGTGACACTTTAAAGAGCTTTAAACATGAGTACCAAGTGCAGACGAGGCTATAATCAGAAGAGCGTGCGTGCGTGTACCTATGTGAGGGTGCCTGTCTAACGTGAGCACGACATTTGATGGTATTTTCATGCATTAAGCTTGTGTCTATTCGTAGAAATAGGCCAGTGTTACATCAGACACGCTTGCCAGGGAGTATGCTAGCCCCACCGGGCAAAGTGTGTCAGTGTGTCACTGCGGAGCTCTTCTCATAGCAGATTAGCGGTCTATGCCAAAAAGAGCGAGTTACCCGTGGGGAGTAGCTCTATATAAGGTTATCTCTGCACAATGGATACAAGGTGTGTCTGTCAAGCTTCAAATATCAGAGTTGAGAGATAGAAAAGTCTGAAAGATCTGTGTTATAAAAGTCTTACATCAAACAGGGGCATGTTCTTGTGTAATGTGGCATACAGTGTCAAGAAACTCAAACTAAGTATGATTATGATGCTGTATTGCCCTTGTTTATTCTGTTGTCTTAGTTGCTGATGGTGAGTCATTCTCTTATGTCAATCAGTGAGTAATGTATTACCTAACTGGTGGTTCTGGCGTAAGGATAGATCATCTTCACAGTTGATAGGATGACAAGCCAGGCTGCCTACAGACTGTGATTGCTATGCTGACAGGCGCTGCTTTTTAACGCCAAAGCATTTTAATGGTTGATCAGTTCAATGTCAGTCTTGCTTTTTTTGGGCTGTAAAAGTTGGTTGATAATTCAGAAATAAATCATGACAAGATGTGCTGATTTTAAATAAGTATTATACCCAGATCGGGTTTCAGCTTTGAAATGTGTGTAACTTCCAAACAGGTTTAACTGTGCTAAACCAAACAGACACTGCTAAAAGAACGGAGAAAAACAGGCTTTATTTTTCATGATATGTTGATAGGGTCAACATTCTTTTTATTTTGTTTTCGATCTTGAAATGCTCCCATCTTCCACGATGAACATTAGTGTCTTTACATACATATTCATGTCAAAATGAAGTGATGGTAATGACCAACCAGACCAACCACCACCCGTGTCTAAACACCACACTATCGTTTCTTTTTTTTCTTTTTCTGTCCTCTTGTCTTTTTCATAAAACCATCAGTAAAACCACAAACATTACTGATTAATACACACTGAAAAAAGGGGAAGGGGAGAGGAGGAATGAGGCAAATACATGTCATCACAGTCAATAGGAGAAAGACACAGTATAGAGGAAAACAGAACAACACCTTGACGAAAAAAGAGGATATAAAACCAATGAAATAAACAGTACAGTGTTGTTTGAGGGTGGGGGGAACTTTACATTTATACACAAGCACCAAAAAGCCAAACATGGTACATAGACGTTTGTTAAACTAGGATCCAGTGTAGGCAATTCATCACTGCCCAGTAGCAGAAAGACCATGAGATGTGAGTAATGGAGGCACATGGGAAACAAGGGAAGTCAATTTCTTCATTAATTGAAGCTCAGATTGTCCATGTTTTACAAGGAACAAGGCTCCAATTGGAACTTTTATTTAAGAATGACTCAAAAACCTAATTTAATATCACTAAATGTACAGTAACTATGGAGGACACTGTTCTTTATACAAGAGAAATTCAGGGTTTCTCCGTTGTCCTCCTGTTTAGTGCACTGTATTGTGTTTACATGCATGTGACTTAATTCCTCCTGCTTTTGCCCCCAAGTATCCCATGCCTACATCACAGTTCAAACTCAAGGCTGCAGTATGTATCTAAAAATGTCTGTACACATTCTCGGTCTATGTTCCTGTGGGCTTTTTCTACAGTGATGGGCGTGTGGAGAAGAGGGAAATAAATACATTGGGCCAGTGAATGGTAACAAACACAAGATATGGTTGATAAAGCTCAAATAAACTAAAGGCTTATAGCCTGCAGCTGGTGAATCCCACCATATATTTAAAGGCTGGTTAAAGGTTAAGAAATCCAAACATTTTAATGAGGCCCTCGCCTCAGGAAACATTATGTTCTCCATTCAGTGCTGTTGGCGTTCCAAAGTGGACGGCCATTTCTGTGTAAACAGGGCATTAACAAATGATTAATGCTAAAGCTTAACAATCAAAAAAGAGGTGTTTTAATTTGAATGGGTCCTGTAGCAACAGTAGACAATGTAGCTGTACAGTAAAATGTGATTCATAATAGGATGGTCACTTTCAAAATCCTCTTTTACCATTGCAGGTTTGTCGCATTTTTTGTTGAATTTGTATTCAAATTTCTTTGTAAAATATATATTTATAATAGATACATATATTCATATATCACAGTAATATACAAACCAAGTGCTTAAAAAATAAAGGTGATGCAAATCTTTTGTGAAATAATAGAGATGGCTGGGGGGGAGTATTGGTCGGTAGAGGTAGGGTCTGGGAAGAGGTATGGAACTTGATATTGTGGTGTTGGTGCTTCTTTGGTCGAGGGAACGTCCCCAGTGTACATTTGCATTTGATTTTAAGGCAGATAGCCATACATGTGTATGTTTGTCTACAGTCAGATATGTACCAAATTTATAGTACTGATAAAGCTCGAAATGTTTCGTTTTTCTACATTCTTGTTTGTAAGTGATCAAAATGTGCTTTTGCTGATGTATTCTGCTGTAGGTTGTTTAATGACAAAAGTAGAAAAAAAGCAGACAGTTCCATTCCTCCTCTCATCACATAAACAAAAGTGCTTCTGTAAGTATGGAGAGGATGTAAGAAATGACAAATCTGTACAATATATACAAATATGATACAGCCCTACAAGATGTCCAGCCTTATTTGGTGACACTGGGGGTAGGGGAGTAGAAAAGCCCAGCTTCCTGTCCCAAGGGCTTGAGGAGGGGATTTGATTATAGGGCAAAGGCATGATGGCAGGGTAGTTGTGTCTTTAGTTTATAGAGCATCACAAAATGCTTCAATTGTGACAGGCTTTAAAAAGTTTGTCATCTAATCTCGCCTCTTGTTCCGTCGTCCACCCATCTCCTTTTTCCCGCTCTCCATCCTGGTCTCCTCGCCTGACGCCGCCTGTTTACACCCTCCGCCCAGACTCAAGCTTTCTAGCTTAATGTTCTGCTGTGGCATGAGGGATAAATAGGGGTGCTGGGGCAGGGGGGGCGGCGTGGCTGAGGGAGGAGTGGACGGGGACTCCTGGCCGGAGCAGTGGCCGCTGCTGCTGGTGCTCATGGCCCGATGTTTGAGTCTGAGCTTGTGGGGCAACGCTGTGCCCTTCACCTCCCCCTGTGCTTGAGAGCAGCCATGGGAGGAGGGTTGAGGGGAGGCAGGCTGGTGGAGGCCGGTAAGATGTTGGTTGTTGTAGCTGCCCGTGTCTGAGCAGGAGGAGGGGGGGGACTCATCATCATCTGTGGAGGCCTCTTTGTCGGAACTCCGGGGATCTCCATCACTGGATGATGTGTCCTTGTTAGAGGAGCTTGATTGGCCTTGGTAGTAAGCATCATTCCGGGGTCCACCTTCGTAGGTTAGCACAGGTGGCTCCTCATCTTGGGCACTGAGGTATGAAGGATGAGGCTGCTGGAGACGGTGGTACAGGTGGGAGTGGTTGAACCCCTCGACTTGTTTGTGGAGGAGCTCCGCAGATGAATCGCTGTCCTGCTGGTGCTGCTGCTGATGCTCCTGTTGCAAGTGCTGCTGGGGAAGTTGGCAAACTCTGTACACCTGTCTCTCTCCGGCCTCATTACGGCTGTCTGAGAGCTCATAAGGAGGGGAGTCTAATGTCTTCCTCTCGAGCTGATTAGTCACCTCTGCAAGTGTCTCTGTGGAGCTCTCTGTAATGGACTGGGGTTGTCGGTTGTTACCACTACTCTGCTTCTGGGCTGCCTGCAGATCGATGTCCTGGGGCCTCGTGAGGCTGTCCACAGGATAGGAGGCACTGCTTGAGCCATACAGAATGACACTCCTCTGTGCAGCAGGTGGGTGAGGGGTGGGCTGGCTGACAGTGTTGATAGCGGTAGCAGGCTCTTGATGGGGTTGTTGTTGTTGTTGGTGAAGGTGCTGCTGCTGGCTGTGATAAGCAGCCTCCAGCTCCTGAGAATGCTGCTGGATCTGGTGATGAGTGGGTACAGAGCCCAGACCCCGGTGGATGTTGAACATGATCTGGGTGGTGGTGCCATTGGCAATGTCCATCTCCAGCCTGTCACCCTCCTGTTTGATCTCAAAGGGCATTGGCTCAGGGCTATCCCTAGAGGAACCGTCAGACATGTCAGAAAGGGAGCCACGTGGGGAGTATTTCACCAGCTGCCTGTGGCCCTCACCGCGTCCTGACTGCTCTGTTTCGGAGGAGTCAGAGTTCATCATGACCTGAGAACCGCTGGAGTAACCGCTGGAGTAGTACTGAGTAGAAGAGGATGAGGATGAGCCTCCATTTCCTGTGCCGCTGCTGCTGATCTGTTGGCTCTTTTCGATGTAGGAGGCAGTGCTTATAAGGCCAAAGCGCAGCTTCAGCTGGAGCAGCTCTGTCTTGAGCCTCACATTCTCATCATTCAGTGCAATAACACGGTTCTCCAAAACCATGTCATTGAGACGCCGCTTCTCCCTGGAGCGCTTGGCCGCCTCGTTGTTCTTGCGGCGTTTCTCCCAGTAGGAGGCATCCTTCTTCTCGTCGGAAATGAACTCCCGCTTTCGCCTGCAGCTCATATTGGATTTGGGTTTGATGAGACGCCCTAGGCGAGTTGGAGACCCTTGAAGAGGTGAAAGACACTCTTCATAACCTTCGAAAGGCTCAAGGCAGTCAAGGTCGTTCCCTGAATTTTTAAGAGCTGAATTCAGATTTTCCATTCTTGTCTAGCCGTAGCCAGGTTCTAATGTCTCTCGCTTGACTGGGGACAGAAATAGGTCAGAGAGCCAAGGGGAGGAGGCGGTGATGATGAAACGCCTCTGAAGATTTCACTCAAAAGTCTTTGTCAGTCTGTTTATTGTTGATTCAGACTCAAGTGTCTAAATTAGACAAAAAGATCAAGAACAGCTGGAGCTCAGCATCGGAAACCCTCATTTATCCACTTGAAGGGTTTTTGGTTCAGTGTCCACACTCTTCAAAATATCACTACTGATACTAACTGGATCAGATCAGTCTTGAATTTGAAGAAAAAAGGAACAACTTCCTCAATGCTCTTTTTTTCCTCTTGCTTTTCCTCTTCTGGTTGTTAAAGGTTTAGCATAAGAACAGCACACTGAGCTAAGCTGGCGGAGAAGTGTCCTAGATCTCCACGCAAACAGCAGGATGTAGGTCGTCCTGTCTACCTCAGCGTGTCAGTCTCTTGGGGAGGCTCACTCTCTCTCTCTCTCTCTCCTCTGTCTGTCTTCTCTCGGCAGTTGACTGCAAGATGAAAGGCTGCAGAGATAAAAACAGAAAAAAAGATATGTTAATCCATGTGGACCGCTGGTGTTCTATAAGGCATACAAGGCTTAAAATGATTTATTTTTAGGCAGTTTTTGTCATTTCTGTTATTTTTTTCCTAATGCACAGTTATCAGAGACATGAAAGGAAAACATCTCTACATCCACACTTCACTCTGCTGTCGTAGCATGTCTGGCTTTGTCGGACTGTATCACCCATGGCAACCAATGAATGGTCGCTAGACCTCACTGTCTGACCTTCTGGTCCTGCCATTGATCTGCTCCCTCTGCAGCCTATGACCCCTGACCCCTAGCCCGGCATGTTGATGTTGACTTTTGTGATGTAATGTGGGCACTGAGTTCATTGTAATGCTCATGACCTCGTCTCATCTTGTAACCCAGCAGTTCAAAAAGGAGTCAAAATATATGAGGCAGCTCAAAGACTAATTAAAATTAAATTAAAATGTGCATTTATGGCAACTAAGGCAAGTGCATACATGAAATAAATAGTGTAACGCCACAGAAGTTGCATTATTCTAACACGTGGATTGGGAGCACCAAAACTAAACTATTAAAGGATTAGCCCTTTTGGTTTTTCAGTATTTGGGGCAGACAGAGCAAAGGGTGAGTCAGTTGGAGGATTGGTGGAGATTCCCTGGATCCGTTTTAAAACAATTGGAAAGGAAAAACCTCCACAAGAGATTGCTTTTTCCACCCAGAAACCACGTCCACAAACACTGCTCAAGCCCCCCCCCACACACCACACCACGCGTTGATCCGCAGAGGAATGTGGCAGCATTCTTCGCCAAAACAACTCAATGCCAAATCAATGATGCAGAGTGAGCAGATAAGGCAGACAAAGGCTGCAGCCAGTGCAGGTCAAGGATAAAGAGTCTGAGACTGGGGCATTAAATTTGGAGGTGTGGGGGGTAGAGGGGGGCAGCTAGGAGGTAGGGCAGTGATAAATATAGGTCAAGAGCCCCCGGAAAGAAAAGAGGCAGGAGACGGGTAGGAATAACACGGCCAGTTAACATTTGGGTAAAACACAAGGGTGGTCGTACAATCTTATTACTGTGGAGATGTGTGCTTCAGAGCTCACACCCAGCGTGCGTCCTCTGTAATGAGCTGAACAGGTGCGCTTCTGGACACAACCAGTTTGATGTGGTACATATTAGAGCATAACACCAATGGGTTCAACAGGATATTAATTAATGATGTTTTTATGTTAGAAAAAAATATGCAGATAAAAGCATCACTTGTATATGTATTTAGCTGTATAATTCCATATTTACATCCAGCCATAATATCAGTGTCACAGTAAATCCCATCTATTTCGCCAGCTGTGCTATGTATGTGTTACTCAACATCTGCACTCCTAGGTTAAACTGCATAAGTACTATTACACTGTCTGAATCTGTAATCTCATAATCTGGCAAGGTGTTTGGACTGGTTATACTCTTCCCTCAGATCTGACACCATTATGTAACTACAGGCGTATCCATGCGCTGGATATGGATTTCAGCCCAGATTCTGGCAAAAAGGTGGGGTTTTTTTAGCTCTAAAATGTCAGACAAAATACTAGACTGGATAATCCTTTTTATTTTTCTATTTCTTTCTGTTTAAATATATTTAGTGTTTACTAAAACACTCCAAATCACATCGTAAATGTCTGGATTTTTTCTGTCTGCTTGTCTGAACAGTTCACGGTTATCCTTGTGAGCCTTTGACATGTGGCTGTCGGGCACGAGAGAGAGAGGAAGAATGAGGGGATAGACTTATTCTCAGTGTGTCCCACTGACCCAGAAACTGGGGACCGACTGCACTCTGTAAACACAAGTCTAGCTGCCTACACTGTGCGACGGCTCGCTGGAATATAGGTCAGCAGAGCTTGCCGAGAGGTGAAGCAGCGAGAGATGAGAGGAAAAAGAGATTGAAAAAAGGAAGACAAAAAAAAGAGAAGAGAATTAGAGCATCGACTAAATTTAGATTGGAGGTAAGAGCAAGTGGAGCGGAGACAAAGACAATGCGAGGAATCAATGAGGGAGAGTTGAAACAAAGAGTAGGGATGGAGATGAGATTATAGCTGGGTAGGTGGGGAGGAAACCAGTGGCAATTTTGCAATGTTGGTATTGCATCAATAGAAGGAATGTGTCACCCATAGCAACAAAAAGGAGAGGGGGGGGGGGGCGGGGGGGCAGAAGGGGCAGCCAATCGTATCGGATACTCTCTCTCTCCCAATCAACCAGTGGCTTGAAACGGCCAAAAGCAGATGGTGAGAAAACAGCGTTCCGTAACAAAAGGCGAGTGATTGACGTCAGCGGTTGCGTATATTGCATATCTCTCCTACAGTCAGGATGAGCAAGACACATGAATGAACTCTAGTGTTTAATTAACTCTGCTCTCGCTCTTTCTGCCTCTCCCTCTGTTCGAGCCTCTCAGCATTTGAACCATGTGAGCAGAGCGTGAATCACAAAAGGTGTCACCCTCACAACTCATCCGGTAATCTGTTTCATTCACTTGTTCAACTCTTTGTCATCCAAGTTACAACAGATTAAAACGTCTACGGCACAATGTGACAAATAAACCACGAGGCAAGTGAAAAGCGGCCGATATTATTTGAATGAATAAACTGAATTCGTAGTGCAAATATACAAAACACTAAAAGCAAAGCAGCGTCGCAACCACTCCCCAGCACACATTTTCCATGTGCCTTGACCTAGATTACTCTTTCCAATTTATCATATATTCTTCACGTGTCATCGCTGGGTCTCTGTGGCACTTGTGGAATGATAGCACAGTAAAAGAATCCAAGTTGCACTCGCTCACACAACCACAGGGCCCTCGCCGCAAGAGTCTATATGTGGCAACGAGCTTTGGAAACAGTGGACTGAGTTCAAACCCCTGCACGTGTTTCTGTGGAGCGTTTCAGGAAATGGGAGCAGGTCTAAAATAAAAGGAAAAGGGAGGGAGGGAGGGAGAGGAGGAGGGTGGGGGCATGTTTCAGAGAAAGGGCAATGATGAAACTGTGGATCCCCCCACGACCCCCCCCTAACCACCACCACCATTCCCTGGGAAGAATGCAGTGTATGGCACGTGGTGCAGGGTTGGGGGTCGGGGTGTCATGGGTGGGGTCTGCTTGAATTCCAGGTCTGGGGGGGGGGGGGGGGGGGGGGGGCTGAAAAGAGAAAGGGGCAGGGGGGTTAAAGGAATTGGGCAGCATGCCAGCAAGGTGGAGTCCTATCCAAGCTGGATCCCTGTTTCAAGACCACATGGCCATCTATCTGTCTGTCTTTCTCTCTCTCTCTCCCTCTCTCTCTCTCCCTCTCCCTCTCTCTCCCTCTCTCTCTTTCTCTCTGTCTAGAGAAGGAAAAAAAGCAGAGTGACTCAGTCCATGTGTTTCACCAGTCACATGTGCTCCCTTGGCCTACTAAATGCTGTAATTCACCTCTCTTTGCTGGCTGCAAACCACAACACAATAACAAAGCACGGCCCTCATCTTTTATCATCTTACATGTGCCAGGAAACCCAGAAAAAGTCAAGAGGCCACAAAGTGGGACAGGATGGAAACCGCTACGCTTCTGACCATGAACTCCCCTCCCAGATTTGAAGTGATTTATTTAGTAAAGCTGGAGTCAGACAGGGTTTTCTTCTTTTTTTAATGCAACCTAAATAACCACAGAGCAGCCTTTCAGATCATTGATGCAATTAGCTTGAAATGAACCTAAAACGTTCGGATTGCCCTCCACCCCCTCCCCCTCCCAAAGTGCATTAATTGAAATGATATTATTTAGGTCGCATGGCTTTAAAAAAATATATTTATATAATTTTTTTAATCACTGAGCGTATCTTCTATTTCTGCATGCCTGCTTCCTTTCTTTGTTATGGCGGGGCGAGGATTTATTTTGGTGGGGGTTTGATTCTGCTTTTCTAGTCAGCGGCGGTTGTGCGCCTCACCACCACCAGCCCTCCCCTCTCTCTCTCCCTCCCTCCCTCCCTCCCACAGGACTAATGTGACCTACATTCATAGCTGGCAATAGAGACCCAGTGTGTGCGCCAACCAATTGGCAGAGGCCGCTCCAAAGCAAAGCAAAGTGCTGCACTGTCTGCCGCCGACTATGGGTTTCCGCCGATTACATAATCTGCCCCGTTCTTTAATCCATTGTAATTATTTAATTCATTTATTATGCAACCTGCGTAACCTCTTCATTTTCCCCTACACGGTATAAAGCTACTATATACAGATGCGACACACGCTAAACTTCCAATGCGTAAATGGTTACAGTGGTGCTTCTCTCCATGGGGGGGGGGGGGGGGGGGCCCTTGTCCCCACACCGTCATAACAATGATGGTAATCTGAATCTATTTGAAACCTTGTAAATCACTTTTTTTCACATTGCTATTATGTATGGAAATATATTAAAATAAGCTGTTAGTGCAGGTCATTGCCTTTACGCATGCCATTGCTGGAATACAGCAAGAGGTGGGGGGGGGGGGCCGGGTGGGGGGGGGGTGACCATGC
Organism: Scomber scombrus; assembly: GCF_963691925.1. NCBI lineage: Eukaryota > Metazoa > Chordata > Actinopteri > Scombriformes > Scombridae > Scomber > Scomber scombrus. The sequence continues at coordinate 22,638,863 of NC_084987.1, forward strand.
CCACGTGCAGCCAAATATAAATCACAAAGCAGGTTGTGGAAAATGAAGCAAATAGTGCACAAAAATCGATGAAAGTTGAGTCTTAGTCATGTATGAGCCTAAAGTTACAGTAGTACATTTATCACCATTATCAGGCTATGAACCGCTGGTGGACTGCCGCCAAGCAGATTTGTTTCAGCCGCTCAAGTTCAATTAAAGGCCATATTACATTGTTTAATTTATGCTTTGATAGACTGAGCTCAAAGCGGATAAAAACAACCCCTCGTAATCACTTATCACTCACGTAGCAACACATTGTGAGAAATATGTTACCCCGCATGCCTTCTTTGTTGCACTGTCTGACAAATCGCATTCATGCATATTTAATCGGATCCCCAGTCATCCAAGGCAACTGCGCGAATCCAACTGTGCCATGAAAATTCACCCACTTTCTCAAAAGGGAAGCCGCGATCTACACACTAATTCACCCTCTCTTAATCCCTAATGATCAAACTTGTCCTTAATGTCGCTTGCGCTGCTCGGGAGCCTACACGGGGGAACACATCTGACCCACATTTGATCCAGATGTTCTGATCCACACCTCACCTTGCACCGGCTGCAGTCATCAGAGCCCGTGAACTTCAGCATTCTCCATTCTTTCTATTTCTGGCGTCAATCCGGCCCGAGGTTGGTAAACAATAAAGGTTAAAATAAAAAAAGAATCAGGCTGCTCTACAAAGACTGAATATCCAAAAACGTGTTCAGAACGGATGTTGCCTGTCGTGTCTGCTCTGGATTTGTGTTTGCTCCTCAGACTGCGACTAAAGGGTTAACCCGGAGGGCTGCACAGCCGCGTTAACCTTTACAAAGAGCTGCTACACGTGACAGAGAGAAGTGTGTCCTCGGAGCCTACATGTGATTTTTCCAGTTGTCTGCATGGACTAGCCTACTAACCTAAAAGAAGCCGAGTAAAAATAAGTGGCTGCTCAGAGCCTCTGAAAATATAAATCTGACACTGTACACCACTTACATTAAATATCCTATTAATATAATGATGATGATGATAATAATATTAATAATAATTTACCTCTACATAATAACATACAATAATAATAATATCTGCGCACTTATTTACCATTTTTGTCTGAACCACGTGTGTTACGAAAGCAGGTGTAGAAACTGGGATAAGCACACCAAAAGTGCCCCCTAAAAAAAAAAAATCAAAACAAGCAGCAGTGAATAGATGAGGGGGGGTACGCATCATAACATAACAGCGGGGATGCATTGACCCTGCCTCATTACAACTATGGCACCGCTCCAAAATCAACCCCAATTCGCCTCCGTGTGTTTCCACCAAACGCACCGCACCTTTTTTTTTTTTTTTTTTTTTTAAGTGAAGGAATCCCATAACCTCTGGCTACCCCGTCCCCTTCCTCAGACACATACACACAGAGAGAGAGAGACAGCCTCGCATATGCTATAGAATACAGCCTCGCCTTGACATTGAGATAGTGCACCCCATCACCAAAACAAACACACATTGCGTAAAAGCGGGGTCTCACCACAAAAACGCACAAAAGTATTCATAGCAGCCTGTGTGTGTGTATAATATCAAACATTCGATATTAATATCATGAGGCAGTTATTTATAATAACAGCACAAACTCACCGTTTTTGTCTCAAAAACAGAATCCACTTTAAGATCCGACTGCTTCGTTCCTGTCCAACAATCCGCTTTGCGCATGGGTCGCCGGGCTGCTGTCCCTACACACTCCGTCCGTCACTTTCAAAACACCAGCTCTCCGATTAGTGCAGGTATATGAGTAGAGTGCGAACACAGTGCTGCTTGTTTTCAGTGCGCTCCTCATGTCATGTTTGCTCCAATTCCTCTCTCTCTCTCTCCTCTCTCTCTCTCTTTTTTTCTCTCTCTCTATTTCCTCTCTCTCTCTCTCTCTCTCTCTCTCTCTCTCTCTCTCTCTCTCTCTCTCTCTCTCTCTCTCTCTCTCTCACCCCCTCCTTCTCTGTCCTTCTCGCTCTCAGTCTAAATGTATGTTAGTAGGTCAGTTGTTGCATAACAGGACGCTTTGGGTGCCTAGTCACGTTTTTTGTTTCTCTCTCGGCTCTGCCCCCTCCCTCTCTCCTCGCCTTCAAATCCTGTTGCAGGAGAGAAGATGCAGGGGGAGCGGCGGGGGAGGAGAAAGGCCTGGAGGGGGAGGGACTAGGCTCAAAGCCAGACTCAGTCAGATGAAGGCCTACGATACCCATAATAAGGTTACGAGACATTAAAAACACAACACAGTGGAAACACACAGAAAACAAGCCACAAGCAACGAAATATAACAAGAACCTGTTTTATCCACCGCAGCTGTTGTTTTGGGACAAGCAGATTCTTATACAGCACATACTTATCAGTCTTTGTGTAACAAGCACAACTTGTTTTTGAGTTCAACTGCATTTACATAAATGTATTAAACTGCTAATCCACATTTTTTTTACCTCAGTTTTAAGAAACGCTAAAATACATTTGCTCACTTTCTTGCTGAGAGTTGAGAATATAGATACCACTCTCAGAGCTTAGAGTGGCATCAATCTCCCCTTCTAACGCTTGGATAGAGCACAAATAAGCATATTTCCCAAAATGAACCATTCAACCATTGCATGAAGTGCCATAAATGCCCTATAATGGGTTAAAGGCCTGAACAGTCAATGCTAGAGCAGTAGTTGAAAATTATAAGTACATTTACATAAGTGCTTCACATTAGTACAGTTTTGAGGTAACCATAATTTACTTTAATGTTTGTATTTTATGGTACTTTATGCGTCTGCTTCACTACATTTTCAAAATTGTTCTTATCACTGATTCCATGTATTTAAAAGTCATAAGTAGCCCTCAAGTTAAACTGCAGAGAGAGTATCTGATGTTTCTATTGGGAACAAATAGCTAAAAAGAAGGGAGGTTGCACTGAGGAAGATATATACATATATATTTGTATAAAATATATATATATTAAAAAATATATAATTATAATATTTACAGACTAATAATTTTAATAATAATGTTAAAACAATAATCTTTAAAAATGTTAACAGTAATAATAATAACAATGATCTTGATTAAGAAACACAAAAAAGAGAAACAAATCAAACAATTTAAAAACACAGTGACTAAGAAACAAAGGGCCGATAAGTTCAATTCAGTTGAAGGAATCGACTATTCATAGCAGATAGTCATAAAGGTGCTACGTGAGAAAGCTCTGAATCTAAATAGTAATGAAGGTTCTGCTGTGGGAACACAAACATGAACATAAAATCTCAGTAAGAGGCACACTAATAGAACATGTTAGGAGGAAGTTGGGGTGATGCAGCAGCTAATGGTGTTAACTTAAGTGCATTTGGTCACACTGAAAAGGGGAACAACCAAATCCGTCTGCTTTCGGAAAGGCTCTCTTTAGCAACAACATTCTCACCATAATGTTCCCACTCGCTCCTTCTCCCCCCACCTGAACTCCGCCTCACATTACACTGACTACAGTTTTCCTCCAAAAGTAGTCTGAAGTCCACCACGCATCAGATTCCCATTTTTTGGATTAAGGGCCATGTACAAACGGTCCTCTGGTGGCAGGTGGGCCTAGCACAATCACCGAAGAGTTGGAGAATGTTTGTTTTAGTTGCTATTCACTAATGAAGGGTGTTTGTGTATTTTATTGGATTTACGAGGGCCATGTTACCATGTTCTGCCGACTGTGTAGCCTTATATTGCTGTTACACACACTTACTAGCTGTAAATAGGTATCATGTCTTAGGCATACCATAAAGATGTTATGTTTGGTTTATGTTGGTGTGCTATATTTCTGACATAGTGGAAGAGGTGCTTTACATAAGTAAACCTCCCTTGTGTCCTCCTCAAGATCTGTAAAGTGGTACTCAGGATTGGAGATCAGACTCTGAAGACATATGTCATACTGGATGACAGTTGAAAATGCACCGTGCTTCTCCTCAGTGGCCCAGCAGTTAGGACTTAAAACTCAACCAGACCTGCCCCTGCGGAGGGCGAGCGAGAAGGCCAGCATAAGATCACGGCAGGATCGAGAGGCCATCAACTGCTTAGAAAAGATCAGTAGGTGGAGACAGAATGTTTCTACTGATCTGCCACTACTCTTCTCTGTGTCCAGAACTATGTCCCAAACTATGTGCATCAAGCATCAAAGGAGGCTGTGCTTCCCTAGCTCAGAAGCACTGAGAGGAGTCTTTCCAAAGCCCCAGAGCTACAGCTTACATGGTGGAGATACAGAGGTTGTCAAACTGGAGCCCGGTGTAGAAAACACACCAACAAGTCAGTACATCCCCCATCAGATGGGGGTACATACTGGGAAGCACCATGTAGTCTTCAATTGCTCTCTTCAGTTTCAGAGTGTCAAACTCAACAAACTTCTGTTCCATGGACCAGCACTGAGGTCCTATAAATTCCAAGCTGTTAGAGTAGAGTGCTTATCAAGTGTTAGCCAGTCAGTATGACCCCCTTGAGTTGCTGGTACCATACACTACATGAGCCAAGGTCCTCATCCAACACCTGTGGGGAAAAAAGAGACTGAGAGGAAACAGCCTTCTTCATGAACTATATCTGATGCATCTCAATTCACAACTGCCAGTGACCTCAGACCTGCAACCACTTAGTTATTACACAGGGCAGCTAACAATGCACTCACAGCTGAAGAGTATCATAAGGCCCAAACCGCCCCTCCTTCAATGAATAAGACTGCTTCCCCACAGACCGTGCCCAGCTGAAGTTTAAAAAAAATTGTGCTCAGCATGAAGCTCATCCACATAGGTGGCTGCCTATACCATAGTGCCCAGCTCAATCCAGAGGCCATCTATCCAGTCATACTTAATGCCAAACACCAAGGAACACAGCTGTTCATTAAGGACTTTGATGAGCAGTTACATCATCCCAACCTGGAAGACTCTTGGCAGAGATTCGTTGCCATTATTGGAACATGTTGCAGAAAGGCCATTTGATGATATCAGACAAGCTGCATTGAGTGTCAGAGATGGTGCAACAAACCCAACATCTCCAAGATGGCTGATTTACCTCCAGCAAGGTAATGCCTGCCTAAGCCAACCCTACAGTCTTGGACTGCCTTGGGCCCTACTCCATTAAAATAGGGCCAAGAAGTGAGAGATGGTGGGGAATATTATTCAAGTGAATGACTACTTGGGCAGTGCATCCTGTTTAGTCTTGATACAGACTCCTGTCTTATGGCTTTGAGGTGGTTTACAGATTGGAGAGGCAAGCCATTTGAATTGTTGTCTGATCAGCCAACCAATTTTAAAGGAGGTGAGCACGAAATACAAGAGGCATTTGTAGCCCTCATATCAGACCTTCAAGCCCAGCTTGCTCCCTATCAGATCCACTTGAGATTCAATCTGCCTAATGCCCCCTACTTTGGCAGCTGTTGGGAGTGAGATATTTGCTCAACAAAGCAAGCTTTGCAGGTAACCCTTGGAGCACAGCTAGTGACAGAGGTGGTGCTGAGGACTATCCTCATTGAAGTTGAAGGGATCCTCGACTCCAAGCCTTTAGGCTACACATCATCAGACTTTGCTGACGCCGATCCAATTACCCAAAACTCTCTAAGTGGATGGCCAGATGCATCCCTCTCATAGGTGGTGTATCCTGAATTGGAGTTTCTGGGCAGAAGAGGCTAGTAACACAGTCACCTCTTTTCTGACCATTTCTGGAAGAACTTCATTAAGTTTAACCTTCCCAGCATTCAGGCCTACCAAGAATCATGCACAGAGAAGTCAGACCTTGGTAAGGCTATCATGATCAAGGACCCTCAGTCCCCTCACTCACTTTGGCCAAACTCGTGGACTTGACAACAAAGTATGGTCTGCTGAAATCAAGGTGGGTGACTGTACGTACACACATCCAGTGGCTAGACTTATTCAGTTCTCTTCTTTGCTAGACTAATTGATAGAGTGCTGATCTTGTAACGACACTGGACTGCAATCCGTGATGAATCCCTGTGACTTACTGTCTGAAAACCAAAGGGCCTTTTATGGGATTGATTCAGATTTCCCCCGCAGCTGTTGAAAAAGCCCTTCTAGCAGCGACATTATCACCATAATGTTCCCCCTCAATCTCTCTCCCACCACCTGCTAGTGTGATTGTGTATGAAGTGCTTTAGCTGGTGTAAAGGGGCTCATGGTCATGTGTTCAACTAACTGTAGAGCCTCATATTAACTAATATTAACAGCTACTGTTACTTTGTTACTAGCTGTAAATAGGTATCATGTCTTAGGCATACCGTTAGAACGTTATGTTTGGTTTATGTTGGTTTACTATGTTATCGGTAGAATAGTAGACCAAACAGCCGCTCGTAGGTCCGCTCATTTTTTTAACAAGGAATGCACAACACCTGGAGCCAATATAGGGCAATTTTGTTGATGGACATTAATCCACTTTTAAAAGGGAACATGCTGTTTCAGCCTCAGATATGCTTGTTAGGCTTATTGTTTATCTGCTGTTTGCCAGTTGTATAACCTTGTGCAGTATAAATTCAAACATTTGAGAAAGCAATGTAGTTACATGTGCCTATTCTAATTTCATACATATATCCAACATGTTAATTCTGATTTATTATATTTAATTACATATGACCACAAAGTCATCAGACTGTTGTATAAGGACTGTGGTCTCTGTGGTTATGACAAGACAGCAATTGATGACATCGGTGTTATTCTTGGTGATAGCCTCCTGAGCTACTTTCTTTTTTGTCTGTGCTGTGTAGTTTCTTCCCACCTGGCATTTTGTTTTCTCAGGTTTGTAAATCATTGGTGTGTGAAGGAGGGGGGGGGCTTCTCCCTCTTTCTGAGTTACCACAGCAAATATTGTCACATTGACACTTTAGAGGAAACTTGTTGGCAAGGCTATAGACACTTTTGTCATTAGGGTTTTAAAATCTCTGTAAGTATTGTACCCAAGTATAGAAATTTGGGGTTAAATAGTAATAGAAGCTCATGCTGGCACTCACACTCTTTGACATTGTGTTGTTACAACAAGCAGAATCTACTTCCACCTTATTCACAGTGTTGAATAAGGGAGTTAAACTGCTCCTCTGGCCAGAATGCAACCATATTGTGTAACTGAAGTGCATGTTTTGATTCAGCTTGATCACAAGCAGGAATGTGTGTCATGCTGGCAGGCACGAAGCGTGGAGGAGACTTGCACAAAGAGCAGGGGAGTTAATCTATTTTGTTCATCTCACTCCTCTGGTTTAAACATTGTGCTTTTGGTAATTGAAGAGCAGTCCTTTGAAGAAGCTCAAACAGTTGAATGGCTATCTATCATGCTGGCATACATGGGACTGTATCAGAGAGAGACTCGCCCCAGGAGGGAGTAACAAATGTATTTGGATGAGACCAATCTGATTAGAGATTATTGTTGAAGGTCTAAACACAAAGCATGTTTGACAGGCTTTGCATCAGCGCAATGTGAAAGCTGCAGTTTGTGCTTTTTTTTATGATTTATAACACTGTGATTTTCTCTTCAGCATTTGCTCGCAGTCTGGATGTTCCATTTATTGCTTTTCATTCTACATACAACGTCAACTGCAAATATGCAGTTTGCATTGTCACTGAAGCAACTCCATGTGTCAGATAGCTATCTCCCTCCATTTTGCTCCAGACGCAGTGATGGTTAAAAGGATCTGCTCTCAGTAAATGTGCAGTATTGTCCACACAGTGATTTAAACTGACAAAGACTGTCAGAATGGATGCCTCGAAGGCTGACTTCTGCTGCGGATGTGTCCATTTTCTCCCTTTATCTTCAAAGCTTCACTATCTTTGCATGGGAGTAAAGGAGTATGTTTAAGTGTGAGTGTGTGTTTTTTTAATGATGTTTCCCATAAAGAAGTAAGCATGTTCTACAATGCACTAAGAACACATCTGTGTTCTTGGCGCATACAGTAATTGCAGCAGTTATTTTGCATAATTGCATTGTTTAATGTCCTTGAAGGATGTTAAGGACTTTTCACATTAGATACTACAGTAATTATCTGTTCCTGTGTTTGGACATGCCCTGGTTTTTTGAATACACTTAGAAACTGCCTGTCTCAATTATACTAGGTTTTTTCCCCCCCTGCTTGTTCTGCAGCCGATCAATGTCCACATTTTTGAAGTTACATTGATGCCAGGGGGCAGATATTTTTTTTGGTATGTTTTTGTCTTCAGTGCCTTTCAACCAGTATCCACACCTACCACACCTGCGTCCTGAGATGCTGCATTCTCAGAAGGTAACCCCAAATGTGGAGCCTCAAATTTGAACTAGCCTAAATATGAATACCATTCCTTTGCCCCTCCACTCCTCTTTGTTTCCCTCTTTGGTCGGAGGAGACAAACAGAGGCATTGGCCGTGAACTTGGATCCCCCTCCCCCATAAACACACACACACACTCACTCACTCTCTCTCTCTCACTCTCTCACTCTCTCTGTCTCTGCATCACTCCTTCTCTTTTTTGCACCCCATCCTTATCCCCACCCTAACACCACCCCCCCACCCCCCAACACACACACCCCCCTTCCAGCTATGTCTGTAAGCGTTCCCATGGCAACTGTCGCACTGCCTGCCTAGCAACAGGCTTTATCCTTTTACTGGATAAAAAAGGGGGAAAATGGGGGGGATGTGGGGGTTGCGGTTTTTATGGGTGCATGGATGTGGGTGAGGACGGTAGTGTAACAGCAGTGTGTTGCAGCAGCTTCATCAAATCAGAATCCTTTCTTCTCTCCGCTCCACACCTGCAGTGCCTGCCTCGCCTCTACCTTGTTACCTTCCCAGTTCACCACAGGCTTGTCCAATTTACTCAGAGGCAGACTGCAACTCTGTTTATAAAATGTTGCCTTTTTCGACTCTGTTTTGGGGAGGAATTGTAGCCAAAATTAGTGTTCATTTTTTCACATTTTTTGGAGAAGGTGGGAGTATGAACAGGTTGTCTAATTAGAGTTTAAGCCCACCAACACATGTAAAAAGCTAGAATAAATATTTCTTTATGCATAAACAGATAAGAGCATAAATTCTGCAGTGATAAAATGATGTTGACACGTGCCAAGCTGAATAAACATTTTTATTGCATCAAATGATTATTTTTCTCATTATTCAGCTGACATTTTCATATTTGAGCATCAGCGTCTGCACGTTTCCCCTGAATACACATGCACAGTTGCTAGATTTAAGTATCAGTCATCACCATGCCAACTAACTAGCTGACCTGCAAGAACATGGAATTCACTAATCCATAGCATGATTAATATCTTGTTGTAGATGATGAAAGAGATTCTGGGGCTTCACAGCGATGCAGAAGATACTGTCTTTGCTGCCCCCTGCTGACGCCAAAATGGTATGTTTTTTTTTCTTCTTTAAATTCATTTTTAAATACACGTGAGGGAAACAGATTTTGACTAGATACAAAAGTGTATTAAAATTCTGGTGCTGTTGTATGTAATGACAGACACATTACAAAAGAACCACAAGATGATTAAATAATTATCTTGGATAAATGTGATTGCATGTCTCTGTCAAGTTCACGCTATCCATTCTTCACTTCCATGAACTCCCCTCCAGCTGTTATAATTAAAGCCTTTTTGAAGATCTCTAATAGAAGTCGAACTGTTGTGTAATAGCAGGCACACCTACTGTCTCTGTCTCTGTCTGTCTGGATGTCAGGCTGCCTGCGGGCACTGCAGGAGAGAAGCCTGCCAAGTGCACAGCCCCACTCCTTGCCGCCTGCGTTTGTCAGCACATGCCAGTCAAACCATACCCTTCTCTTGTTCTCTTGCACTTACCATCTCATCTTCCAGCACATAATCTGTCGGTAGGAGAAATTATATCCACGCTCAAATGAATAATGTGACATTTCATGTATCTGCTTTAGATTTTCAGTTTGATTACTGTGTGTTTCTTGGAGACAACTCATGATATTTAGCTTTTAGGCTTTGTTGTGATGATGTGTAAAGGAGAACTCAAGTGATTTAGTATCGCATTCCCGTAAAGACTTAGAATAATGATTTGAAATTGAAGCAACTGAGGCTCAGATATCTTGACTTTTAGTCCCTAGTATGGGTCAAGTCCAAAAACAACTACATTTCCCATAATGCAGCTGGATAAAATCTCCGTCTCCTAAATGCTACATTTTTTTCAAACCCCACAGCTCTGGTTTGTAACGTAGGCTTTGCGTTAAATACATTTTTTAAGTCTTAAGCCCAAACTGAGTTCATGACATCAGTATGACAGGGTTATTCTTAGTCCACAAAAAGAACTGATCTCATGTGTAAAATTGGTAGTGTGCCCCTGTAAGCTTTCCCAGAATAATGATAAACTCGACATGAAGATGTTAGATCTGTCAAAGATTTATTTATTTCAAATATGAAAATGTACAGAGAGATATCAGACATTGAATTCTTGTCATCACCTCAGTACAGAAAACAGAACAGTAATAAAAACATATCCAACCTGGGCATGAACAGAGACAGAAAGGGGGATGTGAAACACTAAAAGAGTACAGTAGATGTTATAGTGTCTTTCCTAAAAGGAGCTCCTGACATGTAAATGAAATTCTCTCCTGACATATGACACATAACAAGTAACGATAAACAAGCTTGTGGAAGAAAACTGACTCAGAACAAACCTTTCTTTTAGCCTCTGAAACCAATGGAGGTTTTGACAGCTACTAATTTTATTTTAGCTTTCGCAGTCAGTGATTCTGTGTGTATTTACTGTCTGTCTGCGAGTGTTCACAGGTTTGAAACATGTGCAGTAAGTCATTCCACTCTAATAACAAATCTGCAAACACGTCCTCCGTTGGTTTGTGTTAACCTGCTGGCTTATTCCCAACTGACTAAAAATGCAGCTTCAGAACCACCAAACCCTGTTGTTTCAGATGATGTGATGTAAACAGTTTTATGTTGCGTGGTTTTAGTTGTCACAGTGTATGAAATAGAGACATTATTATACACTTAACACTATTACAGATAAGCCTCCCTATCTGAGAGACATTGATAGGAGCTGAGATTAAGTAGTGGTTAAAACCTAGACAGCAGGATATGAGATGAATGTGTATAGACATTTATTACAATATACAGTATTTGAAAAAAACAACAACACATTGTTAAAAGTTTGTCAGACTTGACAGTTGAGTCTTTGTGAACATTTGCTCCTGTGGCTGTGCTGTATTTAAAGGCTCATTCACAGTAAAACTGTGTCTGTCCTTAAAAGTCTAGACATCGGCAAACACTGACTGACTCAGCGTCCTGCCCTCAGTTGACGTTGGCCGTGAACTGCTCTGTGAAAAGCTTTTTCAGCTGAGCCACCTCCACACTCAGAGAGTTGAGCTGAGACTTCAGGAAACCGTTCTCATGCTGGTACTGGACCTCCGTTTGTCCTTGCGTAGGAGGCTGCAGGCTGTAGCTGGCTGCTGAGATGTTGTATTGAGGGGACTGTCTCCCCCTCCTGCCCTCTTCTCCCTCCAGCTGCTGGAGCCAGGGGCCAGTGTGCCCTGCTCCCACTTCACCTCCGGTCAGTCCTTGCCCTTTGAGGGCCTCTCTCTGACCTTCCCGTGCTGCTGTAGGTAGCAAGGGGCTTCGTCTGCTGTTGTCTCCTGCAGCATCGAACCCGTCCCCAGTGCCAGGAGTCTTGAAACGTAGCTTGTGAGGAAGATTTTTCATGCCCTCTGCAAGGTCCAACCTAGCTTCAGTGAGTACTGCACTGTGGTGGACGTCAGATGGGGAGTGGTGGAGGTCATAGCCCAGCTCCTCTGCTCTGTGTGGGGATGATTTCCCATGGTCGCTCAGCCGGTCTTCAAAGAAGACAGGGCTACCCACACTGGACCCACCTGGCGTGGAGAACCCTGAGTCCTCGGACAGGTTACCAGCATCCCTGGAGCTCCGCACACTCAACTGGCCTTTCTGGTTGCTGGGATGCAGGGCTGAGGAATTGGGGAGGCCTCCATCCCCCCTGTGGAGATAATAGTGGGGAGTCAAGCTTTGAGTGGTGTGTTGAGGAGCCGTGGTGAGTGGCAGGATAGAGGCATTGGAGGGGTCTTTGACTAGGCCAAAGCGGAACTTCAGAGCCAACAGCTCTGCCCTGAGACGTGCGTTCTCCTCCAGCAGAGCCAGCACACGGCTCTCCAGGACAATATCGTTCACACGCCGTTTCTCCCGGGAGCGTTTCGCCGCCTCATTGTTCTTCCTCCTCTTGTCCCAGTAGCCATCATCCTTCTTGTCAACAGGGATGAACTCACGCTTGCGCCGGATGCTGGAAGAAGGACTCTCTTTTCGTTTGACGGCAGAGCTGCGACCCAGCAGGGAGCGGGCCAACATGCTGCTGGAGGTCAGGATGGACACGGCTTCATCTGTGAAAGACATGGGCGATCCTGCTCCTCCTCCTCCTCCTCCTCCTCCACTGCCACCTGGAGTCACTGCTGCAGGCGACTGCAAGGTCTGGAGCACAGCCACATCCTGCTGCCCCCTCATCGGCTGGGACTGCTCCTCAAACATCACGCCTGCTACACTCACTCAGTGCCTGAACGAGTCTGTCCTTGTTGCTGAGAGCAGATGGAACCGCTGTGTGGTGCTGGACGCCTGTTAGATGTTCTCTGAGATGCAATGATGCAGCAACAGTGCCGCCTAGTGATCGAAGTGAAGAAGAGAAGAGGGATTTAGCGGTTATGCAAGAGCCATTACAACACAATATTATGTAACCCCATTACATCTCTCCAATAAAACTGGAGCGACTTGTACCATAACCTTGCAAGCCTCATTATACGTTCAATGGAACACTGCGTGTTGTAAACACAAAACTAGGCAGCCATGCCATACTTTGTTTTACATTTAATTAGAATGTGACATTGACCCACAAATATTTTAACCCACATACATATTTAACATTCACAGGTTTATAATTCGGGAGCGTTTCTTGACACTCTTTAAATCTTATCAGTCATCTTTATTAAACCCAAGTAAGTACGATCGGCTTCCGGTCTGACCGTTTTACATGCTTCATCAGCATTGACCCACATGTCTCACCGGAACACTCTTATCTCCTGACGGATTCTTATAACGAGCTGACCTGACTTCACTGGTTTACCTCACAGCCGGCAGCGCTACTGGCGATTTAATGAACACATGTAAGCGTACAGGTAATTGAAAGTTTTTCAGAAAAAGTTGCAACTTCTGTTCCAGTACACCTCATGTATATAGATAAAAGTAAATAGCAGCCGTTTGTACTGTAAAATACAATATAAGCAATAATAGGCACATTAGGGTGACAAGGCATAAAAGACTGCAGCTTGAACATAGGTCACATCAGATGAGTTTTAGTTATAAATAATTTCATATATTCTTTAATATGTAGACTATTCGTAATAAATGTCATCAGAAAATATGCGTTATTCTAATACATCGCGTTCAATGTTGTTGGGTTATTCCGCGAGAAAAGCTCCATTGCCCGTAAAACAAAAATGAAAAAAGAAAAATAAAGTTTTAGTAAAGCTAACATAAAGAAACATCTATTTTAAAAGAATAGTAGCTACCAATAATAGTACCTTTTGAGAATGTTCAATGTTGTCCGTCGGTGAGCATGAGTCCTCCGCCTCTTACACGTCTTGTCGGGTTCAGGAAGAAGCGTCTTTGTGTGTCTCCCTCTCTCTCTGGTTTAATACTGCAGATCAGCGCTGTTACTTAATATTATCATCTGTGTGGCGCACCTCCACTCTGCTCCACTTGGAATGCCGCAGCTCCTATTTGTAACGTTGAGTTCAGCTCAGGACGGTCCCTATCCTCACATGAACCAGCGGGGCCCTGTTTGTGTGCCTGTGTGTGTGTGTGTGTGTGTGTGTGTGTGTATATTTAGTGTGTGTGTGTGTGTGTGCGTGCGTGTGTGTGTGTGTGTGTGTGTGTGTGTGTGTGTGTGTGTGTGTGTGTTTCTCTAAGCCCGCCTCCCCCCTGTGACACCCCACCTCCCCCTCCTCGCTCCGCCATCCAAAGGAAAGCTCCTATCGGCTTTCACATACCAGATCAAGCATCATCATCACCACCATCATCATCACCATCATCTGACCTGGTTCGCCCCGCCCCCCTCTGACAGGATAATCCCTCCATAACAATTAAGCAATGTTACCAGCAGCTGTATAACACACAGGGCATGCAGTGTTTTCAGTGGGAGATGTGATTATAGGACTTTATATATTCTTAACCCTGATGTTTTGATTCCTGCAGACTCCTTTTAAGGAAGGACCGCAATGACAGCTGTAAAATATCTTTTATCTTTTAGTTTGAAATTTATCTTGAAATTTCAGGATTTTTACAAACTTTATGAGAATTGCTCGTAAACATGATTTTGAAGTGAGGGCATGCTTCAGAGGTCATATCACTTCTGGTGTCTTTGTTCAGGCTCTCAGAAAAAAGTGAATAAATACAATTCATTTTCATATGCTCTATATCTACATTATATCTATAAGTCTTGTATGCCTATATATATATATATATATATATATATATATATATATATATATATATATATATATATATATATATATATTATTATAGTATTATCTTAAATTAAACTTTTTTTTAACAGTTTTTTTGTTAAAAGGTCTAACATGGTGTTAGATCCCCAAACATGTGTGCCCTCAGTATGTAGAATGTCACATTTTACATTTCTTAGTCTGTGAATGACTTGAATAAAATGCTTATGTTTTTTTTTCATGTAAAGTCTATTAACTGTAGTCCATATGTAAAACATGAAACTTTCATGAAACATGCAAATTTCTTCAAATTTCATGAAAATGTTTTTATTTGGTGTAATACAGCACTTTTAGCTAATTTCAATATTTTATCACCTTCATCAAATGTGCAAGCTCAGTCTGTGGAAAACGAAAGGGTCAACACTTCAATATTTTTGTACATAATTATGTTTTTAAAGGTCGGAAGAAAAAATTGTTGATTTTGGTTCTACTACAACAGTCGGGTCCAAAACAATAAGGAAGTAACATATGAGGAAGTAAACTAATTTCCCCCTTTCATGGAAATTTGCGCCATTCAATATTAACTAAAGCAAGCGCTGAATTATTAGCTAATTTTGTGGGCATGCCTTGTAGTGACCTTGAAATAACATTGAGTTTTATGAACTTTATTTATATTGTGGTGAAATTATGCATATTCTTATAACGTTGCGTTTGATTAAAATACCACAAACGTGTTGCACTGTACTTGGTTGTCAAGCAATATTTTGACATTATAGGAAACACGTTATTTTGGTTTTTGGCCTACAGGTAGATAAAAAGATTAATACACTTTTGTAATTATTTAGTAAATATACTGTACAGCCAGCTGCCACTGAAGTATAAAGACTGTAAACTGGCAGAAACAGCTAGCCTGGTTCTGTCCAAAGGTAACAGCACCTCTAAAGCTCACTAATTAATACATCATATCATCATTTGTTTGATCTGTACAAAAAGCAAAGTGTAAAAACAACATGATGTGGTTTCAGGTGCGATCATTTCTTAAAGTCTCCTCTGGTTGCCTTACAACCTCAAAGTGATGACAAGACTTCAAGTGAATAAGCATATTTCTCAAAAATGGAAAACTACTCCTTTAATGGGATCTCGGGGGTAGCAGCTAAACATTGCACACATGGAAGAAGGTGAGAAAGTGGCCAGAAGGGGCCCAACAGTAAATATTTGCCCTGGGGCCTCCTAACATTCTAATTCAGGCGTGCATGGCAAAAACAGGTTTTAGGAGTTTTGAAGAATGTGGAAGTATGATAGTGTCCATTTCAAACACTGACTCATTTCCCTGAATATAATGAGAACCATACTTCACTTTCCTTTCCAAGAACCCTCATAAGATTTTACAGATATATCATTGACTTTCTAGGAACTTAGAGGTGAAGCCAGATAATCGCTACCCGAATCTGCCTTAAACCCTGCAAAATCATGTCCTGCATCATACCTAAACACATATCTACATACAGACTGCTCTGTAGCACACAGCGCACAGCACATAATGTTAACAACATTCACAAGAACTCCCAGCACTGTTATTTCCAAACAGTTTAACTTTTGTCTGTTGGTTTTGACAGCACCTCCATGGTTACAGATGTCAAGGGTCCAAATTTGAGTCGGATCCAGAGCATTACACAACATCTGACTCATTGTTACCACATTGCGTGATTGGTCCTCCATAACACCTTTTGATTAGGGATGATTAGTGTGTGTGTGTGTATGTGTGTGTGTGTGTGTGTGTGTGTGTGTGTTTGTGCGTGTTTGTTGATAGCCTGCTGGCACTTACACCTGTATGTCGGTCAGCAGGCAACACATGGTTTTGTGTAAAGATAATCGGAGCAGAATGAGGGCTTCGGCCGAGAGCCTCAGCTAACCTCTGTTTTACAATGAACGTACACGCGCGTTTGTGTGCTTACAGGAGACAATGACCTCTATGTAAAGTATCATAGCACATATGTAAACCCCCTGAGTAAACATGCTCAAGTTTACAGTGAGATACACTCTGAGCCCCCTGCCCCTTACTGTTGGGACACCTTTGGTCTCTGATGGACACAGAGGCCAGTGCCTGTGCAGTCACGGTGCAGTATCTCATCCAAACAAGACCTTGTTAATGTGGAAATTTTCACCTAAATGTTGCATCACAGAAGACACATGCTCTCTGCCTTCAGTTGTATTGTATGATTTGTAATGAGGCTGCTAGCTAATGCTAATGGCAGTGCAGTGCATATGATAAAAAAAAAGAAGTTTAAAGAATAATTAGACATTTCGGAAATTAGTTTATTCACTTTTTTGCCAAGAGTTACATGAGATATCACTCTCGTAGCTGTCCAAATTTTAAGCTACTGCTTGCAGGTAAAATACATTGACCTGCCTACTAGCTTAGCACCTCTAATGCTCTCCAGTAAACACATTATGTAGTTTGTTTAAGCTGAATAAAAAGTAGGACAGAATTTCTTACCTTTGGACAGAGTCAGTCTTTGTGCTTCATATTTACTGCACAGACATGGTATTGATCATATTTAAATTTGAGCACATTTACTATGACGTCAAACTTGTGTTTTCCTTTAAGACATTTGCAGATGTCTCACATCTAATGTGTTACCTTTTTACTAAAACAAACAGACACGACAAAAAACATCAGATCAAGTTGGTAAAGTGTGAGATCTTGCTTGGACTTTACTATCCTGTAGACCTGTTGTCATTGATATTCCATAATAATAGTGATATCAAATCCCTTCAACTACAGCTATATATTTTATTATTTTGCTAAATGCACTTCAACAATGTGCACAAAAGATGTGAATTTAACAGTGCCATGTGAGTGTGGCTGCTACCATTTAAGGGCATAGTAAATTGCTACTCATCTGATCCTGAAAGTTTCTCCCAGTTGGAGGCTAACAGAATAGTGCATAAAATAGCAGCTTAGCTACTCCACTGAGTGCAGTGGAGGACAGAGATTAACACTGTGCACCATCAGATCTTTGCATATGTACAGTACATCCTCTGGACCAGCAACATTACACTATGTACAAAATCTGCTTAAACTACATGCTAATACTAATGTTTCTCTCAACCTGCCAGCCCACTAATAGATCATTGTCACAAACTGTTCACCAAAAAACAACTAATTTGTCTGTAGATGACATGAATTTTTTTTTTCATGTATGGCCCATATAATTAGAGTCCATATGTAAAATAATACTTTGCTAATTGCTCATTTCCATATTTTGTCATATTTTGCCACAAAGGGAATGCTCACCACTTCTATACTTTATATCATGTCTTAACAAAGGCTGAAGAAAAAAAAAAAAAAGGTTGATTCCGGTTCTACTGTGTGGATACGGTTGTAGGGTCCAGAACAATTAAGGAAGTAACATATGAGGAAGTAAACTAATTTCCCCCTTTGGTGGAAATTTGCAACACTTAGAATACAGAGAATATCAACTAAAGCGAGGGCTGAAGTATTAGCTAATTTTGTGGGCCTGTCCTGTGGAGTGACCTTTTGTTAGCACTGAGTTGCAGGAGCTTTATTTATATTGCGGTCACATGATTCATATTCCAAATAAAGTCACAATCTGCTAATCAATAAATGAGCCGTGTATTGATATTTAGTGGAATATGCCAACTGGCAGCCAGGCTACTGCCACTGATCTTCCAGTCCACATGTCAAAGCGTCCTTGGGAAAGATACTGAACTCCAAATTTCTCCTGAAAGCTGTGCCATCTGTGTGTGAATGAGTATTAGATTTGATCCCAATGAGCAGGTTGGTACCTTGCATGGCAGCCTTTTGTCAACAGTGTATGATTGTGAATGGGTATATGTTGACATGCAGTGTGAGGTGGTTTTAGTGGTCAGTCTATTTAGAGTCCATTCAGGTACACTCCAGCAGAGAGAAGTTTAATTGGGAAGTTTCATTACTTGCCAGTTGGCTTTGTAAAGCACTGGCACCTGTGGCTTTCATAATCCAAAGATCCAGGAGGTCCTATTGTATAACTGACAATCATAAAAGTAGATGAAAGAAAGCCTGAGTATTATGCTTAAAGACTAATTCTGTCAGTTAAATATTTCAAATAACTAAAATTACACTCTACATACAACATATCCATAAATGAACATTTTATTATTTAGACTTCTCTTGGCTCTTCCTCATTTAACTACCTCAGCAAAGAGATGGAAGACCTTCTATTTTTACCACTGACTCTGTTTTTATCCGTTTTTCATTTAAAATGATTCATTACTTCGAGCTACAGCTGTAACTGAGTCTTGGGAGGCACGGGGGAATGGAAAAATAAATGAGGGGAGTGAAATATGGAGGGTTTAATTCGATGATTGCTTGTGTTGAAACTATGATAAATTAATACAAGACGGCAACATGGACATCTCGATGTCCGTTTTGTTTATGCAACAGGAAGTGAGTTACAACATACATCTGGTTAACAGCTCAGCTTTTGAAATATGTGCAAGTAACACATCGACTTGAGAAAGCGGTTTTGCATTTGTTCTTTGGAAAGGAACACAAAAATAACATCTCAAAGAGGATCTAAGCATTATCAAATATTAGTCTCTTAACTGTCAAGATGAAGCAAAAAAGTGTTGCAAAATGACCTCTATAGATGTTCACTAAAG